>NC_140592.1:135042244-135390244 GCF_964204655.1 Triturus cristatus
GTGTAGTTGGTCGTGCTGGGAGTAGTGTTTTAGGGTTTAGGGAAGTGAAGTGGTGTTTGTGTAGTGTAAGGTTTCATGCTGGGGTAGATTTATGATTTAGGGTAGTGCAGTGGTGTTTGTGTAGTGAAGGGGGTAGTGTTTTAGGGTTTAGGGTAGTGCAGTGTTTGTGTAGTGTAGGGTGTCGTGTTTTAGGGTAGTGCAATGATGTTTGGGTAGTGTAGGGGGTCATGCTGGGGGTTGTGTTTTAGGGTTTAGGGTAGTGAAGTGGTGTTTGGGTAGTGTACGTGGTCGTGTTGGGAGTAGTGTTTTAGGGTTTAGGGTAGTAAAGTGGTGTTTGTGTAGTGTAAGGTTTCATGCTGGGGTAGATTTAGGGTAGTGCAGTGGTGTTTGTGTAGTGCAGGGGGTAGTGTTTTAGGGTTTAGGGTAGTGCAGTGTTGTTTGGGTAGTGTAGGGGGTCATGTTGGGGGTAGTGTTTTAGGGTTTAGGGCCGTGCAGTGGTGTTTGTGTAGTGTAGGGGGTCATGTTTTAGGGTTTAGGGTAGTGCAGTGGTGTTTGGGTAGTGTAGGGGGTCGTGTTAGGGTAGTGTGTTAAGGTTTTGGGTAGTGAAGTGGTGTTTGTGTAGTGTTTGAGGTCGTGCTGGGGTAGATTTAGGGTAGTGCAGTGGTGTTTGGAAAGTGTAGGGGGTCATGCTGAGGGTAGTGTTTTGGGGTTTAGAGCAGTGCAGTGGTGTTTGGGTAGTGTAGGGGTTCATGCTGTGATACCGTTTTTGGGTTTAGGGTATTGCTTTGGTGTTTTGGTCGTGTAGGGGGTCGTGCTGGGGGTAGTGTTTTTGGGTTTAGGGTAGAGCAGTGGTGTTTGTGTAGTGTAGGGGGTCTTGCTGGGGATAGTGTTTTAGGGTTTAGGGTAGTACAGTGGTGTTTGTGTAGTGTAGGAGGTCAAGCTGGGGTAGTGTTTTACGGTTTGGGGTAGTTCAGTTTTGTTTGTGTAGTATAGGGGGTCATGATGGGAGTAGAATTAGGGTTTAGGGTAATGCAGTGGTGTTTGGGTAGTGTAGGTGGTTGTGCTGCAGGTAGTGTTTTAGGGTTTAGGGCAGTGCAGTGGTGTTTGTGTAGTGTAGGGGGTCGTGTTGTGGGTAGTGTTTTAGGGTTTAGGGCAGCGCAGTGTTGTTTGTGTAGTGTAGGGGGTCGTGCTGGGGGTAGTGTTTTAGGGTTTAGGGCAGTGCAGTAGTGTTTCGGTATTGTAGGGGGTTGTGCTGGGGGTAGTGTTTTAGCATTTAGGGTAGTGCAGTAGTAAATGAGTAGTATAGGGGGTCATGCTGGGGTAGATTTAGGGTTTAGGGTATTGCAGTGGTGTTTGTGTAGTGTAGGGGTCGTGCTGGGGGTAGTGTTTTAGCATTTAGGGTAGTGCAGTGGTGTTTGTGTAGTATAGGGGGTCATACTGGGGTAGATTTAGGGTTTAGGGTACTGCAGTGGTGTTTGCGTAGTGTAAGTGGTCACGCTGGGGGTAGTGTTTTAGGGTTTAGGGTAGTGCAGTGGTGTTTGTGTAGTATAGGGGGTCATACTGGGGGTAGTGTTTTAGGGTTTCGGGTAGTGCAGTTGTGTTTGTGTAGTGTAGGGGGTCATACTGGGGGTAGATTTAGAGTTTAGGATAGTGCAGTGGTGTTTGGGTAGTATAGGGGGTCATGCTGGGGTTAGGGTTTTAGGGTTTAGGGCAGTGCAGTGGTGTTTGGGTAGTGAAGGGGGTCGTGCCGGGGGTAGTATTTTAGGGTTTAGGGTAGTGAAGTGGTGTTTGTGTAGTGTAAGGTTTCATGCTGGGGGTAGATTTAGGATTTAGGGTAGTGCAGTGGTGTTTGTGTAGTGTAGGGGGTAGTGTTTTAGGGTTTATGGTAGTGCAGTGTTATTTCGGTAGTGTAAGGGGTTGTGCTGGGGGTAGTGTTTTAGTGTTTAGGGTAGTGTAGTGTTGTTTGTGTAGTGTAGGGGTCATGTTTTAGGGTTTAGGGTAGTGCAGTGGTGTTTGGGTAGTGTAGGGGGTTGTGCTGGGGGTAGATTTAGGGTAGTGCAGTGGTGTTTGGAAAGTGTAGGGGGTCTTGCTTGGGGTAGTGTTTTTGGGTTTAGGGTAGTGCAGTTGTGTTTGTGTAGTGTAGAGCGTCGTGCTGGGGGTAGTGTTTTAGGGTTTAGGGTAGTGCAGTGGTGTTTGTGTAGTGTAGGGGGTCATGCCGGGGGTAGTGTTTTAGGGTTTAGGGTAGTGCAGTGGTATTTGTTTAGTGTAGTGAGTCGTGCTGGGGTAGTGTTTTAGGGTTTCGGGTAGTGCAGTGGTGTTTGGGTAGTGTAAGGGTTGTGCTGCGGGTAGTTTTTTAGAGTTTAGGGTAGTGCAGTGTTGTTGTGTAGTGTAGGGGGTCATGTTTTAGGGTTTAGGGTAGTGCAGTGCTGTTTGGGTAGTGTAGGGGGTCATGTTGGGGGTAGTGTTTTAGGGTTTAGGGCAGTGCAGTGGTGTTTGTGTAGTATAGGGGGTCATATTGGGGTAGATTTAGGGTTTAGGGTACTGCAGTGGTGTTTGCGTAGTGTAAGTGGTCACGCTGGGGGTAGTGTTTTAGGGTTTAGGGTAGTGCAGTGGTGTTTGTGTAGTATAGGGGGTCATACTGGGGGTAGTGTTTTAGGGTTTCGGGTAGTGCAGTGGTGTTTGTGTAGTATAGGGGGTCATACTGGGGTAGATTTAGGGTTTAGGGTACTGCAGTGGTGTTTGCGTAGTGTAAGTGGTCACGCTGGGGGTAGTGTTTTAGGGATTAGGGTAGTGCAGTGGTGTTTGTGTAGTATAGGGGGTCATACTGGGGGTAGTGTTTTAGGGTTTCGGGTAGTGCAGTTGTGTTTGTGTAGTGTAGGGGGTCATACTGGGGGTAGATTTAGAGTTTAGGATAGTGCAGTGGTGTTTGGGTAGTATAGGGGGTCATGCTGGGGTTAGGGTTTTAGGGTTTAGGGCAGTGCAGTGGTGTTTGGGTAGTGAAGGGGGTCGTGCCGGGGGTAGTATTTTAGGGTTTAGGGTAGTGAAGTAGTGTTTGGGTAGTGTAGGTGGTCGTGCTGGGAGTAGTGTTTTAGGGTTTAGGGTAGTGAAGTGGTGTTTGTGTAGTGTAAGGTTTCATGCTGGGGGTAGATTTAGGATTTAGGGTAGTGCAGTGGTGTTTGTGTAGTGTAGGGGGTAGTGTTTTAGGGTTTATGGTAGTGCAGTGTTATTTCGGTAGTGTAAGGGGTTGTGCTGGGGGTAGTGTTTTAGTGTTTAGGGTAGTGTAGTGTTGTTTGTGTAGTGTAGGGGTCATGTTTTAGGGTAGTGCAGTGGTGTTTGGGTAGTGTAGGGGGTTGTGCTGGGGGTAGATTTAGGGTAGTGCAGTGGTGTTTGGAAAGTGTAGGGGGTCTTGCTTGGGGTAGTGTTTTTGGGTTTATGGTAGTGCAGTGGTGTTTGTGTAGTGTAGAGCGTCGTGCTGGGGGTAGTGTTTTAGGGTTTAGGGTAGTGCAGTGGTGTTTGTGTAGTGTAGGGGGTCATGCCGGGGGTAGTGTTTTAGGGTTTAGGGTAGTGCAGTGGTATTTGTTTAGTGTAGTGAGTCGTGCTGGGGTAGTGTTTTAGGGTTTCGGGTAGTGCAGTGGTGTTTGGGTAGTGTAAGGGTTGTGCTGCGGGTATTTTTTTAGAGTTTAGGGTAGTGCAGTGTTGTTGTGTAGTGTAGGGGGTCATGTTTTAGGGTTTAGGGTAGTGCAGTGCTGTTTGGGTAGTGTAGGGGGTCATGTTGGGGGTAGTGTTTTAGGGTTTAGGGCAGTGCAGTGGTGTTTGTGTAGTGTAGGAGGTCGTGCTGGGGTTAGTGTTTTAGGGTTTAGGGCAGTGCAGTGGTGTTTGTGTAGTGTAGGGGGTCGTGCTGGGGATAGTGTTTTATGGTTTAGGGTAGTGCAGTGGTGTTTGTGTAGTGTAGGGGGTCATATTTTAGGGTAGTGCTGTGATGTTTGGGTAGTGCAAGGGGTCATGCTGGGGGTTGTGTTTTAGGGTTTAGGGTAGTGCAGTGGTGTTTGGGTAGTGCATGGGACCGTGCTGGTGGAAGTGTTTTAGGGTTTAGGGCAGTGCTGTGGTGTTTGGGTAGTGCAGGGGGTCGTGCTGGGGGTAGTGTTTTAGGGTTTAGGGTACTGCAGTGGTATTTGTTTAGTGTAGGGAGTCATGCTGGGGTAGTGTTTTAGGGTTTAGGGTAGTGCAGTGGTGTTTGTGTAGTGTAGGGCTGGTGTTTTAGGGTTTAGGGTGGTGCTGTGGTGGTTGGGTAGTGTAGGGGGATCGTGCTGGGGTAGAGTTTTGGGGTTTATAGCAGTGCAGTGGTGTTGGGGTAGTGTAGAGGGTCGTGCTGGGGTAGTGTTTTAGGGTAGTGCAGTGGTGTTTGTGTAGTGTAGGGGGTCATGCTGGGGGTTGTGTTTTAGGGCTTAGGGCAGTGCAGTGGTGTTTTATGGTTTAGGGGAGTGCAGTTGTGTTTGTGTAGTGTAGGGGGTCATGTTTTAGGGTAGTGCAATGATGTTTGGGTAGTGTAGGGGGTCATGCTGGGGGTTGTGTTTTAGGGTTTAGGGTAGTGAAGTGGTGTTTGGGTAGTGTAGTTGGTCGTGCTGGGAGTAGTGTTTTAGGGTTTAGGGAAGTGAAGTGGTGTTTGTGTAGTGTAAGGTTTCATGCTGGGGTAGATTTAGGATTTAGGGTAGTGCAGTGGTGTTTGTGTAGTGTAGGGGGTAGTTTTTTAGGGTTTAGGGTAGTACAGTGTTGTTTGTGTAGTGTAGGGGGTCGTGTTTTAGGGTAGTGAAGTGGTGTTTGGGTAGTGTAGGTGGTCGTGCTGGGAGTAGTGTTTTAGGGTTTAGGGTAGTGAAGTGGTGTTTGTGTAGTGTAAGATTTCATGCTGGGGTAGATTTAGGGTAGTGCAGTGGTGTTTGTGTAGTGTAGGGGGTAGTGTTTTAGGGTGTAGGGTAGTGCAGTGTTGTTTGGGTAGTGTAGGGGGTCATGTTGGGAGTAGTGTTTTAGGGTTTAGGGCTGTGCAGTGGTGTTTGTGTAGTGTAGGGGGTCGTGCTGGGGTTAGTGTTTTAGGGTTTAGGGCAGTGCAGTGGTGTTTGTGTAGTGTAGGGGTCATGTTTTAGGGTTTAGGGCAGTGCAGTGGTGTTTGGGTAGTGTAGGGGGTCATGTTAGGGTAGTGTGTTAAGGTTTTGGGTAGTGAAGTGGTGTTTTTGTAGTGGTTGGGGTCGTGCTGGGGTAGATTTAGAGTTTAGGGTAGTGCAGTGGTGTTTGTGTAGTGTAGAGGATCGTGCTGGGGGTAGATTTAGGGTAGTGCAGTGGTGTTTGGAAAGTGTAGGTGGTCATGCTGGGGGTAGTTTTTTTTGATTTAGAGCAGTGCAGTGGTGTTTGGGTAGTGTAGGAGTTCATGCTGTGATAGCGTTTTTGGGTTTAGGGTAGTGCTTTGGTGTTTTGGTCGTGTAGGGGGTCGTGCTGGGGGTAGTGTTTTAGGGTTTAGGGTAGAGCAGTGGTGTTTGTGTAGTGTAGGGGGTCTTGCTGGGGGTAGTGTTTTAGGGTTTAGGGTTGTGCAGTGGTGTTTGTGTAGTGTAGTAGGTTAAGCTGGGGTAGTGTTTTACGGTTTGGGGTAGTTCAGTGGTGTTTGTGTAGTATAGGGGGTCATGATGGGAGTAGAATAAGGGTTTAGGGTAATGCAGTGGTGTTTGGGTAGTGTAGGGGGTTGTGCTGCAGCTAGTGTTTTAGGGTTTAGGGCAGTGCAGTGGTGTTTGTGTAGTGTAGGGGGCCATGCTGGGGGTAGTATTTTAGGGTTTAGGGCAGTGCAGTTGTGTTTGGGTGGTGTAGGGGGTTGTGCTGTGGGTAGTGTTTTAGGGTTTAGGGCAGCGCAGTGTTGTTTGTGTAGTGTAGGGGGTCATGCTGGGGGTAGTGTTTTAGGGTTTAGGGCAGTGCAGTGGTGTTTCGGTATTGTAGGGGGTTGTGCTGGGGGTAGTGTTTTAGCATTTAGGGTAGTGCAGTGGTGAATGAGTAGTATAGGGGGTCATGCTGGGGTAGATTTAGGGTTTAGGGTATTGCAGTGGTGTTTGTGTAGTGTAGGGGTCATGCTGGGGTAGTGTTTTAGGGTTTAGGGTAGTGCTGTGGTGTTTGGGTAGTGTAAGTGGTCACGCTCGGGGTAGTGTTTTAGGGTTTAGGGTAGTGCAGTGGTGTTTGTGTAGTATAGGGGGTCATACTGGGGGTAGTGTTTTAGGGTTTCGGGTAGTGCAGTTGTGTTTGTGTAGTGTAGGGGGCGTGCTGGGGTAGTGTTTTAGGGTTTAGGGTAGTGCAGTGGTGTTTGTGTAGGCCAGGGGGTCATACTGGGGGTAGATTTAGAGTTTAGGATAGTGCAGTGGTGTTTGGGTAGTATAGGGGGTCATGCTGGGGTTAGGGTGTTAGGGTTTAGGGCAGTGCAGTGGTGTTTGGGTAGTGAAGGGGGTCTTGCCGGGGGTAGTGTTTTAGGGTTTAGGGTAGTGCAGTGGTATTTGTTTAGTGTAGGGAGTTGTGCTGGGGTAGTGTTTTAGGGTATAGGGTAGTGCAGTGGTGTTTGTGTAGTGTAGGGGGTCGTGTTTTAGGGTATAGGGTAGTTCAGTGGTTTTGGGGTAGTGTAGGGGTTGTGCTGCGGGTAGTGTTTTAGTGTTTAGGGTAGTGCAGTGTTGTTTGTGTAGTGTAGGGGGTCATGTTTTAGGGTTTAGGGTAGTGCAGTGCTCTTTGGGTAGTGTAGGGGGTCATGTTGGGGGTAGTGTTTTAGGGTTCAGGGCAGTGTAGTGGTGTTTGTGTAGTGTAGGGGGTCGTGCTGGGGGTAGTGTGTTAGGGCTTAGGGCAGTGCAGTGGTGTTTGTGTAGTGTAGGGGGTCGTGCTGGGGTAGTGTTTTATGGTTTAGGGTAGTGCAGTGGTGTTTGGGTAGTGTAGGGGGCCATGCTGGGGGTTGTGTTTTAGGGTTTACGGTAGTGCTGTGGTGTTTGTGTAGTGTAAGGTTTCATGCTGGTGTAGATTTAGGATTTAGGGTAGTGCAGTGGTGTTTGTGTAGTGTAGGGGGTAGTGTTTTAGGGTTTAGGGTAGTGCAGTGTTGTTTGGGTAGTGTAGGGGGTTGTGCTGGGGGTAGTGTTTTAGTGTTTAGGGTAGTGTAGTGTTTTTTGTGTAGTGTAGGGGTCATGTTTTAGGGTTTAGGCTTGTGCAGTGGTGTTTGGGTTGTGTAGGGGGTCGTGTTAGGGTAGTGTGTTAAGGTTTTGGGTAGTGAAGTGGTGTTTGTGTAGTGTTTGGGGTCGTGCTGGGGTAGATTTAGAGTTTAGGGTAGTGCAGTGGTGTTTGTGTAGTGTAGGGGGTCGTGCTGGGGTAGATTTAGGGTAGTGCAGTGGTGTTTGGAAAGTGTAGGGGGTCATGCTGGGGGTAGTGTTTTGGGGTTAAGGGCAGTGCAGTGGTGTTTGGGTAGTGTAGGGGGATCATGCTGGGGTAGTGTTTTAGGGTTTAGGGCAGTGCAGTGGTGTTTGGGTAGTGTAGGGGTTCATGCTGTGATAGCGTTTTTGGGTTTAGGGTAGTGCAGTGGTGTTTTGGTCGTGCAGGGGGTCATGCTGGGGGTAGTGTTTTAGGGTTTAGGGTAGTGCAGTGGTGTTTGTGTAGTGTAGGGGGTCTTGCTGGGGATAGTGTTTTAGGGTTTAGGGTAGTACAGTGGTGTTTATGTAGTGTAGGAGGTCAAGCTGGGGTAGTGTTTTAGGGTTTGGGGTAGTTCAGTGGTGTTTGTGTAGTGTAGGGGGTCATGATGGGAGTAGAATTAGGGTTTAGGGTAATGCAGTGGTGTTTGGGTAGTGTAGGGGGTTGTGCTGCAGGTAGTGTGTTAGGGTTTAAGGCAGTGCAGTGGTGTTTGTGTAGTGTTGTGGGTCATGCTGGGGGTAGTATTTTAGGGTTTAGGGCAGTGCAGTTGTGTTTGGGTGGTGCAGGGGGTCGTGCTGTGGGTAGTGTTTTAGGGTTTAGGGCAGAGCAGTGTTGTTTGTGTAGTGTAGGAGGTTGTGCTGAGGGTAGTGTTTTAGGGTTTAGGCCAGTGCAGTAGTGTTTCGGTATTGAAGGGGGTTGTGCTGGGGGTAGTGTTTTAGCGTTTAGGGTAGTGCAGTGGTGTTTGAGTAGTATAGGGGGTCATGCTGGGGTAGATTTAGGGTTTAGGGTACTGCAGTGGTGTTTGTGTAGTGTAGGGGTTGTGCTGGGGTAGTGTTTTAGGGTTAAGGGTAGTGCAGTGGTGTTTGGGTAGTGTAAGTGGTCACGTTGGGGGTAGTGTTTTAGGGTGTAGGGCAGTGGTGTTTGTGTAGTATAGGGGGTCATACTGGGGGTAGTGTTTTAGGGTTAAGGGTAGTGCAGTTGTGTTTGTGTAGTGCAGGGTATCATACTGGGGGTAGATTTAGAGTTTAGGATAGTGCAGTGTTGTTTCGGTAGTATAGGGGGTCATGCTGGGGTTAGGGATTTAGGGTTTTATGGTTTAGGGCAGTGCAGTGGTGTTTGGGTAGTGTGGGGGATCATGCTGGTAGAAGTGTTTTAGGGTTTCGGGCAGTGCAGTGGTGTTTGAGTAGTGAAGGGGGTCATGCCGGGGGTAGTGTTTTAGGGTTTAGGGTAGTGCAGTGGTATTTGTTTAGTGTAGGGAGTTGTGCTGGGGTAGTGTTTTAGGGTATAGGGTTGTGCAGTGGTGTTTGTGTAGTGTAGGGGGTCGTGTTTTAGGGTATAGGGTAGTGCAGTGGTGTTTGGGTAGTGTACGGGTTGTGCTGCGGGTAGTGTTTTAGTGTTTAGGGTAGTGCAGTGTTGTTTGTGTAGTGTAGGGGGTCATGTTTTAGGGTTTAGGGTAGTGCAGTGCTATTTGGGTAGTGTAGGGGGTCATGTTGGGGGTAGTGTTTTAGGGTTTAGGGCAGTGCAGTGGTGTTTGTGTAGTGTAGGGGGTCGTGCTGGGGTTAGTGTTTTAGGGTTTAGGGCAGTGCAGGGGTGTTTGTGTAGTGTAGGGGGTCGTGCTGGGGATAGTGTTTTATGGTTTAGGGTAGTGCAGTTGTGTTTGTGTAGTGTAGGGGGTCATATTTTAGGGTAGTGCTGTGATGTTTGGGTAGTGCAGGGGGTCATGCTGGGGGTTGTGTTTTAGGGTTTAGGGTAGTGCAGTGGTGTTTGGGTAGTGCATGGGACCGGGCTGGTGGAAGTGTTTTAGGGTTTAGGGCAGTGCAGTGGTGTTTGGGTAGTGTAGGGGGTCATGCTGGGGGTAGTGTTTTAGGGTTTAGGGTACTGCAGTGGTATTTGTTTAGTGTAGGGAGTCGTGCTGGGGTAGTGTTTTAGGGTTTAGGGTAGTGAAGTGGTGTTTGTGTAGTGTAGGGATGGTGTTTTAGGGTTTAGGGTAGTGCTGTGGTGTTTGGGTAGTGTAGGTGGTCGTGCTGGGGGTAGTGTTTTTGGGTTTAGGGCAATGCAGTTCAGTGGTGTTTGGGTAGTGGAGGGGGATCGTGCTGGGGTAGTGTTTTAGGGTTGATAGCAGTGCAGTGGTGTTTTATGGTTTAGGGTAGTGCAGTTGTGTTTGTGTAGTGTAGGGGGTCGTGTTTTAGGGTAGTGCAATGATGTTTGGGTAGTGTAGGGTGCATGCTGGGGGTTGTGTTTTAGCGTTTAGGGTAGTGAAGTGGTGTTTGGGTAGTGTAGGTGGTCGTGCTGGGAATAGTGTTTTAGGGTTTAGGGTAGTGAAGTGGTGTTTGTGTAGTGTAAAGTTTTGTGCTGGGGTAGATTTAGGGTTTAGGGTAGTGCAGTGGTGTTTGCGTAGTATAGGGGGTAGTGTTTTAGGGTTTCGGGTAGTGCAGTGTTGTTGGGGTAGTGTAGGGGGTTGTGCTGGGGGTAGTGTTTTAGTGTTTAGGATAGTGTAGTATTGTTTGTGTAGTGTAGGGGTCATGTTTTAGGGTTTAGGGTAGTGCAGTGGTGTTTGTGTAGTGTAGGGGGTCGTGCTGTGGTAGATTTAGTGTAGTGCAGTGGTGTTTTGAAAGTGTAGGGAGTCATGCTGGGGGTAGTGTTTTTGGGTTTAGGGCAGTGCAGTGGTGTTTGTGTAGTGTAGGGGGTCGTGCTGGGGTTAGTGTTTTAGGGTTTAGGGCAGTGCAGGGGTGTTTGTGTAGTGTAGGGGGTCGTGCTGGGGATAGTGTTTTATGGTTTAGGGTAGTGCAGTTGTGTTTGTGTAGTGTAGGGGGTCATGTTTTAGGGTAGTGCTGTGATGTTTGGGTAGTGCAGGGGGTCATGCTGGGGGTTGTGTTTTAGGGTTTAGGGTAGTGCAGTGGTGTTTGGGTAGTGCATGGGACCGGGCTGGTGGAAGTGTTTTAGGGTTTAGGGCAGTGCAGTGGTGTTTGGGTAGTGTAGGGGGTCATGCTGGGGGTAGTGTTTTAGGGTTTAGGGTACTGCAGTGGTATTTGTTTAGTGTAGGGAGTCGTGCTGGGGTAGTGTTTTAGGGTTTAGGGTAGTGAAGTGGTGTTTGTGTAGTGTAGGGATGGTGTTTTAGGGTTTAGGGTAGTGCTGTGGTGTTTGGGTAGTGTAGGTGGTCGTGCTGGGGGTAGTGTTTTTGGGTTTAGGGCAATGCAGTTCAGTGGTGTTTGGGTAGTGGAGGGGGATCGTGCTGGGGTAGTGTTTTAGGGTTGATAGCAGTGCAGTGGTGTTTTATGGTTTAGGGTAGTGCAGTTGTGTTTGTGTAGTGTAGGGGGTCGTGTTTTAGGGTAGTGCAATGATGTTTGGGTAGTGTAGGGTGCATGCTGGGGGTTGTGTTTTAGCGTTTAGGGTAGTGAAGTGGTGTTTGGGTAGTGTAGGTGGTCGTGCTGGGAATAGTGTTTTAGGGTTTAGGGTAGTGAAGTGGTGTTTGTGTAGTGTAAAGTTTTGTGCTGGGGTAGATTTAGGGTTTAGGGTAGTGCAGTGGTGTTTGCGTAGTATAGGGGGTAGTGTTTTAGGGTTTCGGGTAGTGCAGTGTTGTTGGGGTAGTGTAGGGGGTTGTGCTGGGGGTAGTGTTTTAGTGTTTAGGATAGTGTAGTATTGTTTGTGTAGTGTAGGGGTCATGTTTTAGGGTTTAGGGTAGTGCAGTGGTGTTTGTGTAGTGTAGGGGGTCGTGCTGTGGTAGATTTAGGGTAGTGCAGTGGTGTTTTGAAAGTGTAGGGAGTCATGCTGGGGGTAGTGTTTTTGGGTTTAGGGCAGTGCAGTGGTGTTTGGGTAGTGTAGGGGGATCGTGCTGGGGTAGTGTTTTAGGGTTTAGGGCAGTGCAGTGGTGTTTGGGCAGTGTAGGGGGTCATGCTGGGGGTAGTGTTTTAGGGTTTAGGGCAGTGTAGTGGTATTTGTGTAGTGTAGGGGGTCGTGCTGGGGGTAGTGTTTTAGGGCTTAGGGCAGTGCAGTGGTGTTTGTGTAGTGTAGGGGGTCGTGCTGGGGGTAGTGTTTTATGGTTTAGGGTAGTGCAGTGGTGTTTGTGTAGTGTAGGGGGTCGTGTTTTATGGTAGTGCAGTGATGTTTGGGTAGTGTAGGGGGTCATGCTGGGGGTTGTGTTTTAGGGTTTAGGGTAGTGCTGTGGTGTTTGGGTAGTGTAGGGGGTCATGCTGGGAGTAGTGTTTTAGGGTTTAGGGTAGTGCAGTGGTGTTTGTGTAGTGTAGGGTGTCATGCTGGGGGTAGTGTTTTAGTTTTTAGAGTAGTGCAGTGGTGTTTGTGTAGTGTAGCTTCTGCTGGGGGTAGTGGCTTAGGGTTTAGGATAGCGCAGTGGTGTTTGTGTAGTGTAGCTTGTGCTGGGGTAGTGTTTTAGGGTTTAGGATAGTGCAGTGGTGTTTGTATACTATAGGGGTCGTGTTTTAGGGTAGTGCAGTAGTTTTTCGGTAGTGTAGAGGTTCATGCTGGGGATAGCGTTTTAGGATTTAAGGTAGTGCAGTGGTGTTTGGTAATGTAGGGGGTCATGCTGGGGGTAGTGTTTTAGGGCGTAGGTTAGTGCAGTGGTGTTTGTCTAGTGTAGGGGTCGTGCTGAGGGTAGTGGTTTAGGGTTTAGGTTAGTGCAGTGGTGTTTGGGTAGATCGATAACAATAGATCTCGCCAAGTGGGCAGTGCATGCGCTGCGTCACTAGCCGAGACCTAAAAGCATTGCACCAAGATGGCTGCCAACACTTCCTGGATTGAAGTGTTGTCAGCCAATTAGAGCCAAGCTCGTGCTTGTGTAGTTAGGTCCCGCCCAGATATATAAACACATTTTTCCTTTAATATCTCAAAAACTGCTGAACGGATTTACACCATTTAAAATAAAGGTCTCTTTCTGAACTAAGGGCTAACTTTTTGCCAAATTTGGTGTAATTTCGTTCAGCAGTTTCAGCTGTAACCGTGTCTAAAGTTTCCTATGGGAAATTGATTTTCCGACCTCTATTTTTTTAATTTCTCAAAAACTACTGAACGGATTTACTCCATTTAAAAAAAAGGTCTCTTTCTGAAACAAGGGCTATCTTTTTGCCACATTTGGTGTAATTCCATTCAGCAGTTCTAGCTGTAGCCGTGTCTAAAGTTTCCTATGGGAATTAACATGGAGAAAACATGTTTTGGGACCCCCCCTTTTTTTCTCACCCCACAATTTTCAGGATAGGAGCTGGCCAGAGTGCCCCCCAAGTTTGGAAACTTTCGCCAAGATTCGTCATCTGGCGCCAAAGTTATTGGGAAAACAAAAAAGCTTTTCCTATGGAAACTGGAAACTGGGTACTAACTATAACAATCTACTGGCAACCGCCAGTAGATAATATATATATATATATATATATATATATATATATATATATATATATATATATATATATACACTGAAAAAACCATTGGTTTCACACATGTTATAGTTAGCTGGACATTTCACTCGTACAAAACCATTGAAATTCCCCCGTTATATTTAGTTCAGCTAACTATAACTCGCGCGCCCGCAATCCACTGCTGATGACGTCACATATTACATCACTCATGACATGGTCAGTGACATCACTCATGACATCACTGATGACATCTCAAATCAGTGGAGGTGTATGTAGACCTAAGAGTTAATAAGTGGGTATGTAGTTATTGGTATTGGAGTATATATGGTTTTGAGAATGGAACTCTGAAATTTTGAGTCGGTGTATCAAAGGTTATATTAGGGTGCGAGAAGATGTGGTAATTTATCTCATGGATGACGTCATCAGTATTCCTAACTATAACGTGTGTGAAACCTATGGTTTTTTAAGTGAATTTGCAAGGTTTTTTAAATGCTAATTTATGAATATATTATTATATTTTTTAAATATTTATTTTACAATAAGCTACCTATGTATATAGTTATAGATTGACTTTATCCTGTAATATGGAATGGATCAGCCCTTTTTTTTTTATTTGGATAAAGTTAAACAGCATAGTTAATATCTTCTATAAACTTATAAACACTTAAAAAAAATGTTTTTATTTTTTTAAGGGTTTTTGACAGGGCATGCGTACGTGCTCCGTGTGCGCATGCGTACGTGCTCCACGTGCGCATGCGTACGTCGTGCGTGCTCCGTATGCGCGTGCTCCGTACGCGCATGCGCATGTGCTCCGTACGCGCGTGCGCGCGTGCTCCGCGTGCGCACCGTGCGCGCACCGTGCGCGCACGGCAAGTCATGTGATTTAGAAACAACACTTTTCATTGGTTTATAGTAGTTTCAGGTCATGTGATTAAGAAACAACACTTTTCATTGGTTTATAGTAGTTTCAGTTCCAGAAACTTCCAACACCACACCCACTCCCCTCATTATTTCTTCTGATTCCCTGGGAGAAGGAGCTGAGCAGCTTTTCCAGTACTCCAGTACTTGAGAATGGCAGAGCAGCAGTCATCTTCTGGGAGTGAGCAGGAGACCCTTGTGAGACAGAGGAAACAGAAAGATTCTTTTATATGGCAATTTTTTACATTTCCAGAGGGGCAGAAGAAGGTGAATGCTCCAAAAGTCACCTGCACTATTTGTGGTGTTGTCTTATCAAGAGGAGATCCTAAAAAGAAATACTCTTTTAGTATTTTCACTATGATCAGGCACGTTAAAGGAGTACATCCTGTGGCTTTTGCGCGAGCTGCTAGAGACAACCCTCCAGCAGCTCAGCCGAGCACATCATTGGCAGCTCAGCCGAGCACATCATTGGCAGCTCAGCCGAGCACTTCATCTGCGGCGGCAGCTTCACCTGCTTCTGTTCCTCTGGATATACACCCTCTGTTCAAGAGGCTGCATATACGGTGCAATGCGTGCAATGCTCTTCTCTCTTATGGTGACACCAGCATTCCCCTAATAGAGAGCAAGATACAGCAGCACACATGCGGCACCCAATAATTCTTTTCATTTTTTTGTTCCTCTGTTCCTCAATTAACACAACGGCTCTTTTTAGAGCCACCTAACATCTAAACACTTAAATTTGATTTTTAATTCTATTTTTTTAATGAGTTTTTTTCCGCCGTGCGTGCACCGTGCGCGCACTTCGCGATGGTGCGCGCACCGTGTGCACACCTCGCGATTTTTTAAAAAAATCTTTTTTTCACCCTTCGGGGTCCTTCAGGGTCCCCCTAACAAAAGCTCGGGGGTCAGGAACTCTGTACCCTGCCCCCTTTTCACGTTCTCCACCTTTCTTTTTCACTGTCACACACAAAATGGCAGACAACACTTCCTGATTTCGACCGATTCGAATGTTGACTGACATGTAACCACCAATTACGCTCGCGCACGTTAAGGTGCGTGCACGGTGCGCGCATGGTGCACGCTTATAGATATTTATGTACTTTTAACTGCAATTTTCTCAGGAACTACTGAACAGATTGACACCATATATGCAAAAGGCACATCCCTGACCTGAGGACTACCTCTTTGCCAAATTTCAAGTAATTCTGTTCAGCCGTTCGGGCTGTACCTTCGACTAAAGGTCCTATGGGAAAATGCATGGGGAAAACGCGTTTTGGGACCCCCCTTTTTTCTCAGCCCCCGCTTGACAAATCACTCCGAGACTTCCAGAGTAGGAGCTGAGCAGAGCACCCCATTAGTTTTGAAACTTTTGCGAGGATCCGTCAACCGGCGCCAAAGTTATTCAAAATAGAATTTTCAGATTTCCTATGGAAACACGGTCCTAACTAAAACTATCTACTGGCGACTGCCAGTAGATAATATATATATATATATATATATATATATACATATTCACTGAAAAAACCATAGGTTTCAGGGTTGTTATAGTTAGCTGGACTTTTCACTTGTACAAAACCATTGAAATTCCCCCGTTATAGTTAGTTCAGCTAACTATAACTCACGCGCCCGCAATGCACTGCTGATGACGTCACATATTACATCACTCATGACATGGTCAGTGACATCACTCATGACATCACTGATGACATCTCAAATGACATCACTGATGACATCACTGATGACATCACTGATGACATCATCCAGTGAATGTGTGTTTTTCTGTAAATTAAATATGTTTTATATATGTATATCTGAAGGTCGATGGAAGAATAAATGGGTATATAAGTGTCTAAATGGATGATTTGTTTTTGAAAAATTGATTGTGTAACTGACTGATTAAGTGTATCATAGTGAATACATGGCTTAGTGAGTAATGTTTAAATATGTAAATATCTGTATCAGTCTCTCACTTTGTGTATAAGTGGCTGCATGGGTTGGTGAGTAGCTACATGGGTGTCTATATAGGTTATTAGTTGGTTTTTTGAGTATCAATCTGAGTGTCTGCATGGTTCGGTGGGGGGTATTACGTAGTGCATAGTTGCATGAATGAGTGACTCACTGTTTGTATGTGTTGAAGACAGCATGTGTGCAGGACTGTATAGGTGGATGAGTGTGTGTATGGGTGTGTTAGTGATTGAATGACTGTCTCAATAGTGTCTTTATGAGTAACTACATATGTTTTAAACTAGTATATGTGACTATTGGTGTATATAAGTGAGTATATGTGAGAGTTAGAGATTGAAAGAGTTCCTGAATGAATAAGTATGTGTTTCTATAAGTGATTGTTTAAAAGACTAAGTATGTGTAAGTTTCCGTAGAAGTAAGTGTGGTGGTGTGTGTATAACTGTATATGCAAGTAAATGTATGTTTGATTCTTTATTACCATGAGTGACTATGTGTGTGAGTAATTCTATGGATGAGTGGCATTGTGTAACAGGATGTATAGGTGTATGAGTACATATGATGAGTGAGTACATGTATGAGTGACTGTATAGGACTGTTGGCGAATGAGTGGATGTGTATGTGGATCTTAGAATTACTGAAGAGGTTGTTGTAACTGGTATTGGTATGTCCATTGTTTTGAAAATTGTAGTCTCTATTTTTGAATGTGTGTATCAAAGGTTATATTAGGGTGAGAGGAGGTCTGCCACTCTATCACAAGGATGATGTCATCAGTGATATCATCAGTGATGTCATTTGAGATGTCATCAGTGATGTCATGAGTGATGTCACTGACCATGTCATGAGTGATGTAATATGTGACGTCATCAGCAGTGCATTGCGGGCGCGCGAGTTATAGTTAGCTGAACTAACTATAACGGGGGAATTTCAATGGTTTTGTACAAGTGAAAAGTCCAGCTAACTATAACACCCCTGAAATCTATGGTTTTTTCCAGTGAATTTCTGAGGTTTTTAAAATGCTAATTCCTAACTATAACGTGCCTGAAACCTATGGTTTTTTCTGTGAATTTCAAAGGTTTTTTTAAATGCTAATTTCTAACTATGCCTACAGAGATAGGACATGTGAAGAAAGAAGAAAAAATGCACAGAAAGAAAAAAAGACGTGCAGAAAGAAGCAACAGAAGTCCTCAAAGACGAAGAAAAGTGCAGGAAGAAGGATAACGTGCAGAAAGAACAAAAAGAAGAACAGCAAGAAGCCTTGTTGCAAAATCATCCTGTACCCTCAACTTTTTCAGATGGATACTGGTGGTAACTGAGTCTGACTAACCAGTCCTAGAGCCAGTGCTATGTTAAAAGACACTTAGAATACAGTCAAAACACCTACATACACTAGGGAACATTATGCTTTGGGGTCCCCCTGTGATTAGCATGACCTCCTCTGTAAGCCCCTAGTATATAATATGGCAGGTGGATTAAAACTACCTCTTAAAACAGGCCACAGGGAGTTTTTGCACACGTTAACTCAGGCCCCGTCCCCTCCCTTCACCACTGTGTAAACACGCCCTGTGTCCGTTTTTAGTTGGGAGATTAAGTTCATTTGAATCCTGAGGGTCCCTAGGGTCCAACTAGCCCACTAGGTACCTCCAGTAAGTGCCACAGAGCTGCGTTGCAGAGAGGTGTAAAAAGTGGCACGGCCTGGACCACCTCTCTGCAATGCAGCTCAGTGGCGCTTACTGGAAGCACTTGGTGGGCTAGTTAGCCCCCAGGGGCCCTTAGTATTGAAGGGAAATTATATCCCCAATTTAAAACATGCCATAGTGCGTGTTTGCACACGTCACCTCAGGCCCCGTCCCCTCCCTTCACCACTGTGTAAACGCGCCCTGTGGCTGTTCTAAGTTGAGAGAATAAGTCCCCTTGAATCCTAAGGGTCCCTAGGGTCAAACTAGACCACTAGGTACCTCCAGTAAGCGCCACAGAGCTGCGTTGCAGAGAGGTGTAAAATGGGGCTTGGCCTCAGAACACCTGTCTGCAGCGCAGCTCCCTGGCGCATACTGGAGATGCCTGTTGGGCTAGTTGGCCCTCAGGGACCCTCAGTATTGAAGAGGAATTAATTCCCCAACTTACAACTCGCCAGGGGGCGCGTTTGCAGAGTGCTGCAAGGAGGGGGCGTCGCCTCCGGCACAATGCCAGTCTTTTATTTATTTTAATTTTTTAAGAAGGAGGTCTGTGTGGTTCCCCTTCTTATTCTAATTTATTGGCCCTGATGACCCCATCCCCCAGGGCCTGTCTCCTAATTATATTTTTTTGACCCCAATCCCCAGGGCCGGCCACTGTTTTTGATTATTTTTAAAAAATATATATTTATAGACACACCTAGGACATGTTGGACAAACCGTACGTACCTATCACCATGACGATTTGCGTGATATTCATTAAAAGGTGACTATGCATACAATGAATCCACGTGGAATGTATTTACACCACTAGTGAAGCTCTGACATGTCTGATGCCCTACCATGCCTAATCCCGGTAGACACCCTTGTCGTTATTTATACAAACATGGGTAGCTATTGACGGGCACATTTAATACACATGCACACCAAGCCATTCAAAGGGGATTCGACAAAAATTCGACCAAAACTATGCAAGAAACCCCCCTCACGATTAATAAAACACACATCCACTGCCGGATCTGTAATACTTTTTATTTTACTCTCTGGAAAGGGGACGAACATCACTTGAGAGTCACAGCGCGCTCCTGGCAGAGCCCAATGCTGTGTTACACCCACCATTGCCTGCTGAGTGCCACACACCTCTGTGTTGTATTCCACTAGCTAGTGCATATGCTATGACACTCTCTAGCCCCTGTGCACTGTAACACCACCCCGTGAATATGTCATGCCACACTTGTCATCGCACGGGTTATATTGCCCCATCTAACGGGCCTTCCTCGATGCCTATGTTATAACGCACAGTGCTATCCCATACATATTACAATCTGGGATCCATATCTTTGTCACAGTGCATATGCAACGTTACACTCCCCAGCACATATTTTATATTACAACTTTAGAGACTAGTTAAGTTACACAACACTGCCCTGTGCATATTACACTCCAAGGCGCATATCGCATAGCACGCGCTAGTGCCTGTGCTATCTTGCGCTCTCCAATGAATCTGTCATTGCGCACAATGTATGCATATTATATTTCACGACCGGTTCATCTTATATCACACTTTTTGGTGCATAGTTTATACCATACACTATATCTAGTTTTCATTTTCAATCGTGCTCTCAGGACTATGTTCTATATAACACTGTGTTCACCTACCCTTTTCACGGGCATTACATTTTGCGATAGGGGTGGAGGGTCAGGGGGTGTTTCTACCAAGTGAGCCTGGAGTCACAGTCACAAACGTTCTCTTCTTCCTGAATAAAAGTGAGATTATGCTGCATACTTGTTCATATTTTAAGTAGTTCGCACAGACACACGTTTTAAAAACAATAAAGTTCCTAATACCCGCCTTCTCTGAACAGTTAGCTTGCTGCCCCATCCCCCTCCTCCCTATCCTCTGTTGTGTGAATCCATGGACTAGCCTCCTCCCTCCTGCCATGCATGGTCTGATGTGCTGCCACTGCCCTCAATTTAGTATGATGTACCAGTCCACTCCTCCTGCCCTCCATTGCCCAATTCTATGTCCCATCATTGACCTCCTGCTTAAACTCTGTGCTTAGCTTGCTGCCCCTATTCTCCTTCCCCCTGCCCTCCGATGTCTTTGTGCATGCCCCTGCTCCATCCTTTTTGCCCACCATGTTCCATGGACCTGCCACTCCTATCTACTCTGAGTGTTCTGTTGAGCTGCCACTCCCCTCCCACCTGCCTAGCATTGTCAGATGACTGTAACCTGTCCCTGCCACCTCGGCCCTGCCTGTCCACATGCCATGCCCCTATCCTCTTCCTCCTGTCCTACATGGTCCATTGTACTGCCACACCCTTCTGCCCTCCCTGGTCTGTTGTGCTGCAACTGCTCCTCCTGCCTGTCCCGTGCGGTCTGTTGTGAGGCCCCTTCCCCTGAACTTTCTTGTCTGTGCACAGGTCCTGACCCTCCCTTCTATCCTCCATCATCCTTTGTGCATGCCCCTGCACCCTCCTTCTTGCCCATCATAGCCATTGTGCTGCCACTAACCCTCCCACTTGCCATGCATGGTCTTCTGTGCTGCCATGGCCCCTCCCACCTTCCCTGTGTGGTCAGTTAGCTGCCCCTGACCCCCTTCCACCTTCCCTCCATGGTCTGTTTGTATGCCATCACAGTCTCACTGTTGCTCTTCATGGTGTGTCTTGCTTCTAGTGCCCATCCTGCCTGACCTCCATGGCTATCTTGCTGCTCCTGCCCTGCCCCTTTGCCCCCAGCCCACTGTTTACATGTGCAGACCCCTACTCCCTCCCTCCTGGCTTGTCTGTTCCATTGTAATGCCCCTGATCCGTCCCTCCTGCCCTTTAAGGGTTGTTATGTTGCAGCTTTCTCTCCTGTCTGTCCATTATGGTCAGCTAGCTACCATTGCCTCTTGCCCCTCTGTTCTCTGTTGTCCATGTGCATGGTCCTGTCCCCTCCCTCTTGCTTTCTATGGATTGTTGTGCTGCACTCCCGTCCCGCATGCCCTGTGTGGTGTATTGTGCTGCTGCAAACCCTGATGCCTGCCCTGCAGCGTCAGTTTGGTGCACCTCTCCATGTCCCTCCTGTCCTCTGTTATCCAAGTCCATGTCCCTACCCCATTTCCTTCCATGACCCAATGTACCATACTTGCGAACATTTTGAACTTGGTAAGAGGGAGATTTTGAAAAAAACTGGGGTATTGATTTTCCCCTTTGAGTTACATTGAAAAAGAGGAGATTGTAGACAGGAGACAGATCAAATAAAGCCCATTTGAGCTTAAAAACATTGGACGTTTCCTGGCTGAATCGGGTCTGTTGGCATGTATGGTTGTATTACCATTGCCTCTTCCTTCTGCCCACAATGGTCTATTACATTGCCACAGCCTCTCTTGCAAGTCCTGTATTGTTGGTTTGTTGCCCCTGCCTCCCTTTCCACTGCCCTCCATAGTCTGTTGTGCTGCCACGGCCCTTCCTGCCTCCTCAGTGTGGTTAAATTGTTGCCTTTGCACCCTCCTACCTGCCTTCAATTTTCAGAGTCCGTGCCCCTGGCCTCTGCCTCTCAACAGTATCCTAATGAACAACTAGATTGCTAACATTCTATATTTATTACAAAAGTGTGGAACGCCTGACGTCATCTTGATGTAATCAAAACTGTAATACCTAGAGTATTTCCTTTAGAAATTACATATATGAGAGGGTCTTATTGGCATCACAATTATGGTTAGTGCTCTAAAAGACTAAAATAAGGACATATTTTCTGAGTTTTCAAATAGCGACAAAGCACTTTTAAATTATTTGTTATCTTTATGTTTTTTTATCCAGTTGACCACTTGATTAAATGTTGCACTTAGGGGAGAGGATGTGGTGTTACTTCCAGAACTGCAGACTTTGCAACTGGGGACCAGGTTGGAGTTTCTGATTCAGCTCGACATTCTGTAATTCTGGTCAAATCACTTAGTCTCCCCATGTCTACAACCAAAATGAATTTGTTCTTGTGTGATGTAACCAATGCTCATGTAAAGCACTCCAATACCTGACAAGTCTGCACTATATAACACTGCAAAAACACAAAATAATAAGTGTTTTGCACACTTCTGTCATTGGGCTATATTTGGGCTACATCTGGGTGATTATGGGCTACATTTGGGCTCTTTTGTCTCCGGTGGCCATTTTGGGAGATTTATTTGTTATGAAGTTTCCTAATTTCCTCATGTTCTGCAGTCTCCTCAGTAGGAAATGCTTTCAGTTTTTTACTTTGATTCCATCATGAAGGTATTCAGATATGTCACACATTTGCCATAAATTCTGAATGTTAGCACTCTAGTTGCTCATTAGATCACTGTAGTAAAACTACTGTTCACCATGGAAGTCTGCTCCTGGTATTAAAAGTGCATGTTTCAGTCTGCATGTCAGAATATTTTAATGAAATAGAAGAGGATTTGAGAAGTCATTCAAAATGTGCCCTCATTTTCTTTCTTCGGCATTAATCATAATTTCTATGCCAAAATGAACCCCCTCATTGTGTTCCTTTTTAAATTAAATGTTTTAAGTGTTACCAGTTTATTCCAATCAAGATGGCTTCAGGTGTGCCATACTTTTGTCATAATGAAGACAGTAAGCGCTCTAGTTGTTTTTAAGAACACTCTGGGACATTCTGTCATTGGGCTATACTTGGGCTACATCTGGGTGATATTTGGGCTACATGTGGGCTCTTTTGTCTCTGGTGGCCATCTTGGGAGACTTATTTGTTATGAAGTTTCCTAATTTCCTCATGTTCTGCAGTCTCCTCAGTAGGAAATGCTTTCAGTTTTTTACTTTGATTCCATCATGAAGGCATTCAGATGTGTCACACATTTGCCATAAATTCAGAATGTTAGCACTCTTTTTGCTCATTAGATCACTGTAGTAAAGCTACTGCTCACCAGGGAAAACTGCTGCTGGTATTGAAAGTGCATGTTTCAGTCTGCATGTCAGAATTCTTTTATGAAATAGAAGAGGATTTGAGAAGTCACTCAAAATGTGCCCTCATTTTTCTATCTGCAGCACTAATCATACTTTTTATGGAAAAATGAACCCCCTCATTTTGTTCCTTTTTAAATTAAATGTTTTAAGAGTTACCACTTTAATCCAAGCAAGATGGCTTCAGGTGTGCCATACGTTTATCATAAGTAGGACTGTTAGCGCTCTAGTTGTTCTTTGGAACACTCTGGGAAGCTGCAGTAGAACACAAAGGAATCAACTGACAGTCTCTGCCCTTGTTGGATGTACATGTTTTACTGAGAATGTTAGACATCAATCTCACAATGACTGAGAAAGATAATGTGAATTTACAGAAAATATGCTCTCAATTTAGCTTATAGATCACCTTCCAAACCTCTGTGGGAAAAGCATGAGAAAATATTTTTCTCTCAATCATGATATCCCAGCAGAAGGCTTTTTCACATGGTGAAATCACCTTAGAACATACCACAGTTCCTAAAATGAGTATGGTACCATCAACAAATGATTTATAATGTAACTAAAGTCTTAAGACCTTCTATTAACTGCAATGCTTTTTAATGAGGTGCTATCATGTATATTGGTCCCAAGATGGCTGCCAACACTTCTTGGATGAAGTGCTGAGAGCCAATCAGATCTCAGGATGAGATGTGTGGTTAGGCTCCGCCCACATATATATATGATTTTACTTTTGATTTCCTCAGGAACTACTGAACAGATTGACACCAGACCTGCAAAAGGCACCTCCCTGATCTGAGGACTACCTCTCTGCCAAATTTCAAGTAATTCTGTTCAGCCGTTCGAGCTGTACCTTGGACTAAAGGTCCCTATGGAAAAATGCATGGGGAAAACGTGTTTTGGGACCCCCTTTTTTCTCAGCCCCCGCTTAACGAATCACCCCGAGACTTGCAGGGTAGGAGCAGAGTGGAGCGCCCCACCTATTTTGAAAATTTTGCGAGGATTCGTCAATCGGCACCAAAGTTATTCCAAATAGAATGTTGCGGATTTCCAATGGAAACACTTCCTAACTATAACTATCTACTGGCGACCGCCAGTAGATAATATATATATATATATATATATATATATTTGTGAATGTCTCGCGCTGCCAGAATGCAAGATGAGTCGCACTCAGGATTTCAATTTTCGGAGTTGTATTTTATTGACATGATGTGTTTCGACAGCACGGTCAAAAAGTCATACACATATATATATAGACACACTGTTATGAGCGCCGGTGAGGAACGTTGTCAGCGCGTCTCATCATGGCCCGTCGGGAGGAAACCACACTTCCTGGCGGGCAATGCGGCGCACGTGAGACGTCATGACGCTTGTTCCGGCGTTTTGACGCTGGTTCCGGCGTCACATGCCCGTAAAGGAGGATCCAAAGAACCAGACGGTGCCGGATATTCCTTTTGCTTCCCGAGGGCCGCTGGGCTCTGAATTCTTTGCTCGGTTTGCAGTCCGTGTAGGGTAAGGGTGCACATGCACCAAAACTCCATTACCTCAAGGTGTTTGCGAGTGAGTGTGGTACTTTGAAGGCTAACTACATCCCGCGGCCGTGAAGTGAACAGCGTGGGTGTTCTGTTCAGTGGATTTGAGAGAAACCATAGGAATCACTTAGCAAGGGGAGGTTAAGCATTGCAACAAAAGTGCTGGAACTACAGTAATGAGGAGTGTTGCGGTGAACCTGAATGAGTGAGGCTTTTGAGTGTGAGGTGTCAGCCGTGATGGAAACGGCCCAAACACAAGCTTGGTAGAGTATCTTTGACTATAAGAACAACGGGGTGAAGTTGGTGTACAAAATATACTGGGGGAAGCACTGAGAGCCGAAGCCGGGATTCGAACCGGCAAATATATAGTGCTAAAGTATTCCGAAGCCGTGGATCGAGTATTTGTTTGTTCTGTGTCATTCAGTATATATTACTTTTTGTATTTTGAGTAACAGGGGGCATTTGAAAGAGGCGCAAAGCTCCCTGTGAAGCACCGCACCCTGAAGTCTAGGGTGGGTATGAGAGTTACGCTCCCTCCTTTGTTGAAACCCTGATATATATTATTCCCTCATATAGTATGCTTACGCTGTCCTATGTTTTATGTATTTAAAGGTGACTGCGTGCACTAACAAAAGAAAAAGACAGAACCTTAAGCTACTCATGATGAGAATGAGATCCGGTGTTATTTTCTTTTACAGGTACTAGAGAGATATGTAGTGATTTACCCAGAATAAATGCACAGTAGCCAGAATACGCATAGTTACAGTTGCCTAAATTGTGTGCTTCTGTTTACAGGTCGCCCTCCCCGCTGTCCCCATCCTTTCCTTCCCTCACTTGATCCAATCAACCTTCTGTGCTATAATAGCAGACAGAACTGAGACGATCAAGAGGTGGAACCCTTTTTGCAATGAACCAACTCCGAGGTATCCACCGAACTCCACGTGAAGCTATCAGAGCTGACACACACATATATATGAATATCTATCGTCCCTTATAATTGGAGTAGAACATTACACATGTACTTGGAACAGGTATAGAACCCCTTTTTAGTTTTAATGTTAATTTTAGTAGAACATTATGGGTGCTTCATATCAACCAGGTGTACTTAGAAGAGTTATAGTAACCCTTTTTAGTTTGAATGCACATCACAGGAAATGATGACTTATCGATAAACGAAGTCATACATCTATATTACATATACATACACATACAAACATATAAATATATTTTAAATATTTGCAGATGAAAATGTGCAGATGCAAAGGGCATGAAAAGGATCCATATGTCCTGGTATGACATATTTTAGTGGGCAAACTTAAAATTCAATGACATGGCATCAGTCCAAACTATTCTTTGTGGCGATATTCTTCCACGCAATTATAATTAATACCGAAAATGGAAAGATATATAAGATTGGATTTGTTAGATATGTTATTGTTCCAATGCTCATTTAACTATAAACCAAAATTCAACCCACTGAAACTTTATCTTTCAAATTCTTGATCTCTTATACGAAACAGATTGTCTGAGGGTGCATATGTTCAGGTAGACATGTCATGGATTAGATAGGCAGCCAAAATAGCAGAAAACATGCAGTCTACAAAGTTATATATATGACATATGCAGATATTACATACTACCTTCTGTAAGTTTGTCAGCCACAAGGGTTTCGTTCTTTGCTTCCTTGTCTGGTTTAGTTACAACCATAGACGACAGAGGTGTAACAAAACTATACTTGAGTGAAAGGTCCAAGGCTTTCTTCTTTAAAGCATCCTTTTCTTCCCCTTGAGCTGAAATGCTAAAAGAGAGTGCTACCATTAATGCACACTTACTCATAACCACCTGTTAAAGTTTGTTTTCAATGCATGATTTTTTCTGACAAATTATTTTGACTGCTAATGATTTTTATAGTGGATTCTAGACATCAATGCTGAATTAATATCATTGCACCTAAAACTATTTTATTTAGACATTTGTGTGTGTTATTAATGTGATTTAGTTGTGCCTCATGTTTACGAAGACACCATTTTAGACCAACATGGATGCTGTTCTGATGTGATGTTCATCAGGCTCCTGCTCATTTGACCTCCTAATCAATGCCTTTGTGCATGTCTTCTTTCATCACAGTCTTCGGAGACCATAGGACATTGTGATATAATTGGTTATTTTCGTTAGAGTGCATGCATTGTGAATGAACCTTTCTAGTTCTGATACTAGGACAACAACTCAAGGCCTCTCCAGCTGTAGAGCTGTTGCACTCTACTGTCTGTGTATGGCCCATTGTTTAGAAATATTGCAAATGAGTTGAACTTCCTATGATGACATGACACCGAAGCTCCGCAATGATTTTCTTAAAAGTGGGTTAGCGTTGTGTGCATTATTGGGACGCTTCTACTTGTGATTTGTCCAATATGTGTTATCACTAGTCATGCCATGCTGAATTTCCAGTCTTTGCTTACTACCTGTTCATAAAATGTGTATAAAAACCCCTGGTTTTGGAGATGCGTCACAGACTTTGCTTCCCCACCAGAGACTCTGTCTGATTTCTTAGTAACTTTCCTCTAGGGGTACTGATGATTTCTGTTATGATTTTGCTGTTTATTTCAGACTTAGGCATATTCTGATTTCTGATATCTACTCTGCATCTATTTCTTCATGGTGTTTAACTTTTATTCTGTACTTCTTGATTTTTGTAATACAACCCTTTAACTTTTCCCTGATCTACAACTCAGTTATTGAGGGGTCCCATTTACTTATTTATATTTTGCTAAATTGATGTTGGGCCTGATATTGAATTGGGTGCTGTTCTTTATAATAAGACAAAGGGTGCAGGAGTGGAAACTCCAGATGTTCATTTTGGGGTGATCTAGGTTTTGGGGTGCATTACAATTTGGGGTTCGAGGTTCTGCTCCTACACACCACAACTCATAATATTTGAACATTACATTGACATAAATATGTGTAGCATTCTAATATTATCGCATGATCTCAAATGTAGTCATAATGATTATATGGGCATGTCAAACAACAACAGTCAATACATTTGATACATAACACGCCATCCAAATCCTTCAGCACCAAATATAGAATTCTCTTGTATCATCAGGCATCAGATACCATCAAACTAGGCCCAAATGTAACTGTCATTAAATATTATTTGTGGTTTGTATGTCATTGCGTGACTGATCGTGGCCTTAGCTTGATTTTCGGCTTGTACAGTTACCATGGTCAAGCACAAACTTCCAAATACCTGGAATTGGGAGGTTGCGTTTTGTTGTTTTGGTTTGCATTGCAGACTTCACTATCACTACCTTTGATATCCCTTACTTAAAGACTCACAACGCGAAGGCGTCAGAGGTGAACTAGTGTAGAGAAGCAAACTTTAACAATACTCTCCGGGTGACAAATCTACAACCTGTTTAGTTTAGCAATAAGCTATCAAGATGGCAGAGGTGCACATTTATTAAATTAGGCATTTCCCCAGGGCATTGGAAGAGGGCAGCTGACACCTTTGTCACTTTCACCAGCTTCTCAGAGTTAATTACAGCAGGTGTTTCAGGAGAGAGAGGATAGACAGTAGAGAGGAGAGTGAGGGGGTGACTGGCGGAGGGACAAAGGGAGCAGCCTGGTTTAAACATTTTCACCAGCACTACTTTTAGTTGCCACTCTGGCCCTGGTGGGGCTTAGAGTTGAAAGCCATGTTCACTGGTTTTATTGGCAGGTCAACCTTTCCCTTCACACATACAGCACAGTCACAGCAGTGTAAACTTTCACAACCCTCTGATATCTGATATTTGTTTTACATATTTTATCTTCAATTATTTCTGCTATTGTTTTTTTTAACAGAGCCTAATATAGCTCGAACTTGACCAAAATCGGGTATCGTGTATCAGACCATTTGCATTATATGAGAACACATTCATTTTTGTTAGGCACGGGGAGATTAAGTGATTTGCCAAGAATCACAGGATGTTCAGCGTCATTGCTGTGACTCAAACCCAGGTCTCCAGATTTGAGGTCAACATCCCTAGCCGTTAGTCTTTGCATATGATGCAGCTGTTTTTGAAGACGCAGCAGGCTCATAAAGGGAGCCAGTGGAGTTCCATAACGGCGGGGCAGGGAGTGGCAATAAGCCATATTTATATTTCTTCAGGCCCTTGCTGAAGTCTGATACAGCGTGTAGGATGCCCTTGCGAAGAGCTAGTGTGGAGTCCAGAAGGATCTGGAGCAGGACATTGCCATAATCAGATGAGAGACCTTGAGGTCTTAAACACCAGTTCTGAAATCACTTTCTGAAGGGAATGGTTTCACTTTGTTCAATAGAAAGATCTGGTATCAGTCTGTCTTGACTTTCTTGGCAATGTTTTCCTTGCAGCTAAGTCCACTGTGAATGTGAGTGATTTGCTATTGGGTGAAAGCTGGGGTTCAAACCTGTCCATCCTCACGCCATTGAGCTAGGTGTAGAATAATTGTTGCTTGCAGTTCTTCTACTTGGTGAATACAAGAGAATTATGTGGTGTGGAACACCCCTTCAAATAAATTGCCAGTCAGATCCCACTGATCACCGTCAGTTGGATCATATCCTCATGACAGTGCTGGTTGAGTTTTCACCTGGGTGGTCACATGAGTGACTAACATGCACCCAGATCCCTGAATGCCAGACTAATTTATAATAGCACACCAGTGGAACCATTTGTCACTCATATGCAGTCTATTTCACTGTTCACAGTGACTCCACAAAAGAGGTTAGAGGTGCAACCCATTCTTCTCTGCTTGGACACTTGTGTTGAGCACTCTTCAGCAATGTGAAATTGGGTATTCAAGACCTTGCTTCAGGGCAGTACCAGCTTTCACTTCCTCCTCAGTCCACGTGTCTTTTGGCAGACTTCAGAGTCCCACGTGACACTAACCTTGTTGTGTGAGTGGTATTTGGCTCAGGACACTACTCCAAGAATTTCATTCTCTCTCAGTACCTACAGCATGGACATTCCTCAAGTTCTCTGATGTTTCACCAGTCTGACCTATCACTGGCTCTGGCAGTAACCAGTGGCCAACACTATACTGCCAGGGCCTTCCAACTCTGTTGAGCATAGATTAATGGATTGGTCAGACAGCAAAGAAATTTGAACCAACATCCAGTATATTGTCAGAACTCGATATTTCATGCGGCCTGTTGCTGTGATCTACTGCTCACACCTTCCCTGAAATACAGTTCAGCTTGAGGGTCTGGGGGTGAACGATGGCTAGATTTTCACAATTAAAATTACACCCAACAAGAAGCTTTAGCGGATCTAAATCTTATCCAAGCGGTCTCAGGTTCCACGCACAAGGCGAGCCATACTTTAGATCATTTATTTACTAATTGCCCCTCGTTGCATGCTGACAGCCCAGCGCATTGGATCTGGTCCGACTATTACCCGGTACATTTCAGATCCTGGTGTGCAACAATAGATCTATAGATCTGCAAATTCATTTAGACCTTGGCATAAAATATCTGAGTGTAACTTACCAGTCTTACTCACCTCCTATATTCTCTCCTTAAAAAGCAATAAGAGGCAGATGTTCTCTCTTTCAACGATCACCTCCTCCACGGAATCAATCAAATGGTTCATATAAAAGGAGGATCTTATGAGAAATTGAAACCTTCCGCTCTCAGTTTTTCCCATGAAGTTAAAGTGGCTAAACACCACTGTAAGCAGCTGGAACAGAAATGGCTAAAACAATTTGACATTTTGGAGAAAGTGGTCTAAAACGAGGCTTTAAAGAACTTTTGGAGACTCATTCAGAAAACTCAGGCGAAAGCATTCACTGCTCAAATTTCCTGTGCAATCAATGTGCTGAGGAAATTGTTTTAGCTGTCCACTTTTTTCAAGCTCCTGTCGTGCATCAACAAAAATGTACTTAGTCTCAATCAGTTTGCGATAATTGTATTGAATTATTTTCACAATAAGATTGAAAACATCTTCACTAATGAGGCAAGCTGCTCTCCGAATAAATTTGTTAAAATTTAGAGGCGGTGGAGAGCATACAAAATGTCAGACAGGGGAAACCCATGCGAGTCAGGCGAGCGCATGCTACAATATACACTCCGGGAGTGGGCTGTCTGAGGGGTGGAGGTGAGTTCAGAGCTGGTAGAATGGAAACAAAAGAAAAGCAGTCTACACTTTCTATGAAGCAGACCTAATGAGCCCATTGAAGATATGTAAAATAAAGGAACCTGACAAATGTAGCATTGTTGATGTACATGTTGACTGTAAACGCTGTGCAGATTTACAATATGTAAAGCTGAATAAAAATTGATTAAAAGAAAGAAGAAAACATCTATGCTAATTTTGTTGACTAATGCTTCACCAACCCAGCCTTTTTCTCAGCAAGAGATGGGCAGGTTGGCTGGCCCTAGCTTTGCAGCTTTTAAAATAATTTCCTTGGAGGAATATGGTCAGGCAATTATGACTTGCAGGCCAGGCTCACCTCTTGACCGTTGCCTCCTTGGATTCTAAAATCAGTCTTGTACATAATAAATCCTATTCTACACATCATATTTAACTAGTATCTGCCTTTTTAGGATTGTTTCATTAAGCTGGAAGAGAGCATAGGCACTACCCGTTCTAAAGAAACTGAAAGCTGATTCCTGATCCCAAGCAAAATGACATCAATTTATCTTCTGCCAGCTCTTTCACACATGCTGTAAAAGTTGGTAAACAAATAGATATCGCAATTTTTAGAAGAGCACCAGCTACGCCATAGGACACAATTCGGCTTTTGCTGAGGTTTTAGCACTGAAACTGCTTTACTTGAGGATGCCAAATTCATAAAGGGCAATTTAGGCCAGGCCTCTAAAGTGGTCATAGTTATTTTGGACCTGTATGCTGCTATCAACACGGTGCTCCTACAACACTGTTAGAGTGTTTGAAATAGAATGGTATACAAGGGTGTAGAAAAGACTCATTTTTGGGTGGTCATCGCGACTGAGCGCTAGATTTTGTTGCTTTCTTAACTGCACACTGGGGCACTGTCCAGTGCCCAGTGTTTGTGATCCGTGCCCTAAAACATGTCAAATTGGCTAAACCTCTAATTGGCATATTTAACTTATCTATTTTACCTATCAGCTCTAGAATAAGGGCCAAAATGCACCCAGGGCCTCTCAGTTAAATGTCACTAGTGGGCTGCAGTACCCGTTATGATACCACTAAAGTGACAGTGCAAAGCATGTGTTGGCTACACGCAGTGGATTGGGCCAAAGACATGTTGAAGAAAATGAACTGATTAGTTAGGCAAAGCAGCCAGCGATGTCTGAGGTGGCGTCGTCATTGGGAAGCAGCTGTATGAAGTCAAGGCGAAGATTTCTAAATTCGCACTTTGTCACTTTTTGGAAGTTTAAAAACTGCAGCGGGACCTTAGCTTCAGGCTGTAGCCAATGCAGGCTCCAGGAGGGCACCACCTAACAGGTTTTTGCTGCTGCAGAGAAGAACAGAGCGGGAGCTACCACAACGGCAGGCCCACCAATGAGGGACCTCAGACGGATCAGCGAGCAGGTAGGTCCTGGTCTCCTGTTGCTTCACAGGCCACTTTCGGTAGAAAGGTTTCAAAGTACAAAGTTTCAGGTTTTGGATGGACACGCACCCTTAGCACCACTTCCAAGGGTCCAGGAATGGTTGGGCACCACTTGGGGAGACAAGGGTCAGGACTTACTCCAGACAGAGGCCAGGTGCAGGGCTCAAGGTCTCTGAAGCTTCATATGTCCCTGTAGCTCATACAGGAGGCCAGCGAACTAGCCCTTGGAGTCAATGGCAATACTGGGATCAAGCAGCAAGACAGGCCTCAAGACAGCCCTCAGGTGCAGCAGGGCAGTCCTCTGAAATACAGAGCAGGCCTCAAGGAGCAGGAAAGTCCTCTGAAGTGCATACCAGTAATTCTTGTGGTCCTCCACAGGTCCAGGAATATACTGAAAAGTTGGCCTATGGTTCAAATATGTATACCTGGTGCAAGCCTTTGAAGTGGCTGTAAACGTCTAGACCACCCACACATCTGGTTTTGGAAATTTCATTCCTTCCCCTGCCCAGGCTCCAAGTGGTGTAGGGTAACAAGAGGCTGGAGTGAGGTTATTTTGTGAGTGTGCTAAAGGCAACCCTTCGAATTGTAAGTGGGGCAGAAAACAGTTCTGTCCCATCCACAGACTACACTCAAGGGTTTTCTCACCAATATATAAAAAGAGAACACAGATCAATATAATTGCATACAGGAAGAACTATAACTGTAAACAAGGCCTCTTATATCATGATGCAATACTGTTTGTTCCCAGTGGAAAATTGCAACAACGTGATTCTCAAACTGCTGGGCATCCTGGGATAGCTAAGACAAGAGACTTGATAAAAAGACACTTGTGGTGACCGTATTTGACAAAAGCCATCTAAGATTATTGAAATAGTTATAATTTTAGTGCTCATTCCAGGAATGAAAGGAGGAAACCCTTTGGACTGCTCCAAACACTTCTGTATCCTAGTCAGCCATGGTCAATGATATCTATGACCTTCATTGTAGACCTTCCAGAGTCCAAGAAACATAGCACCATCATAGTAGTAATAGACCATTTCAACAAATTACGGCATTTAATTAACTAAATTCTCCAGTGCCCCTCTCAGGGTAGTGTAGCAGAGCAATCCAAGACCTACTTAGTGAAGCTGGTGTGGGCTAACAGTTGTAATTCATTGGAACTCAATAATAACCCTCAATATAAGATTCTCCATTCAGTATTTTTCCATTCCATGCTCAGTGTTACCTGTATTAAGCTGTTATACTATGTCATACTATGTCATACTATGAAAGTCTGCCAATATCGGGTGTACTTGTGCCAACATATGCATAGAAATGCAAAAGCGTTGTTATAGCCCGCATAGCCGTTGCTCTTCCTTCCCCTCTACACTCTTCTTTCTCCTCTTTGCTTTCTTTTGCCTGTCCTCTTTTCTTCCGACATTGTTCGTTGAGATTAGTCTTTTGGTATCCATAAAGGCACATTACCCTCAATCAATGATTACACATGCAAAACTTGGCCTAGGATACGTAATGTTACTCTGAAGCACGCTTTCTGTATACCTTGTAAAGTCAATAAAGCATTTTGAAAAAAAAAGGAAAAGTATATTTATTACACAGACACTACTATATAATCACAAATATATATATCAGGTGGTTGGAAGAACCTTTGGTGACACCCACCCTTACATCACCTTTCACCCCAGTAGGTGCTGAACCACCATTATTATCATGCCCCCATCTAGACCAGTTGTAACATTATACTATAAGGGTGTGTCATTTTATACAGATAGCCTATTGGCTTTGGCAATGGGTTATCACATTAATTTATACCTCATGCCTATTGGCTTTTTTAGGGTGTCTCTACATTATTAAAACAGAAAGCCATTGTTAGGGTTCACTATTAAAATCAATGGAATCAATAACCATATACAAATTGAGCCTGTGTTTTTTTTTTTTAATATTGCCATAGTAATTAGAGTCATTTTGGTAATTCCGCATTACTCTTGTGATGCAAAAGTAACAAAAGTATGTGATTACACCTGCTTAAGTACTCAATAGTAATTTGGAGCAAAAAACTCACCTCAGGGGGACAGGAACAACAAAGTTAGAAAGCACGAGTGACTGCAGGCTCCTGCTGTTCAAGTCTGGTTGTATTTAGCGCTATTGTCTAAGAGCAAAATGCATCCTCTGGGCCATTTTGGACACAAGGGTGCATTCTGTGCTAGTAAAGGGGTGCTAAATTCTGGAATTAAGAGTGATTATATGTAATTTTGTGTTAATTACACAGAATTATGCTAGAGGCAATTACACCAGTTACAGCCACCCCCTATTAAAATACATTCGTTGTTACTATAAGCATTGCAATGTTCATCAATAGCCATTGTCTACAAAAGCATATCATTCAGGAATTTTAAAAACATTCACCAAAATGTAACAGTGTGTTTCTTTTACCTCTACAGGCCACACAATGTAGCCATAGGGCCAACTACTAGGGGTCCAAGCATTTCAGAGCCAAAGAGCACAAGCTCCAGCTCCGGCAGTGGGTGGGGGCCCTGGACCTCTTTGGGGCACCACAGAGAAAATATATAAACTTCCAGCTCCCTTCCGGGGCACTCCTAGGCCTGATCATTGAATATTTATAAGCAATTTCCCAAAACATGGAAGTTGTGATCCTTTTACTTTTTCTTTTTAATCTTTCAGTGCCCCGGTCTAACCACACTTGGTGGGGAGCATCATTGGTAACACAAGACTCACCAACCTTGCCGGCTCCCTGATTGTAGCTTCTGTGCTGCAATGGAGCCAACACTTCTATTTCTGCACCTATAGGGAGTGGACCCTATTAACACCCCCTCCCTTAGAATATTGACTGTGTCAGCCGCAGGGCCATGGCCCTTTCGAGGGGTATGAAGGAGAGATCAGGTGGAGCACCACCTGCTCGTCTGCTCATTTGTTCCATTTAAAAAACAACAAATCTTTAAAGTGGCCTAATTCGGGCCCCATTGGACTGGTTCTGATGATCTTTGGCTCGTATTGGTCCTCGTGGCAAGGGCTAGCCAAGTGGCCTCCTGGCCTTTAAAATGGTGCACTTTGCCTAGAGCTTGGTGGTTGTTCTGGCCCCCTGCACAGGTCTTCTCCTCAACCTATCTCCTGGTGCTCCTCTCCTGCTAGTGGGGACATCTTGCACAGCCTCCCCCCTACCAGACTGCAGCATACCCTTCTGTCCATAGTCCCAGGCCCCATGGCCTCCAGCCGGCTAGAAGGACACCTTGAGGATATTTGATTACAGGTCTTCCCCTAGCTATTACAGATGGGGCATAAAGGTCCCACCTCCATCTAGTCGGAGGGTCAGCTAAGGGCAAAAGTAATTACTCCATCTTGTGGAGCATCAGGTGGCTCCTCTTTCCAGCTGGCCATCCCCCTGTTATTTCACCTCCAGAGTCCAGAATCTTCCTTAATGTCTCTCCCTTGTGCAAGGGTTTATCAGTGGGGTGGAAAGTTCTAGATGCCATGCACCTCTTGCCAATCCTAGGATGCTGCATCATCCCTCCACCCTTGTCTAAAACCTCCTGCACAGAACTCTGGGGCAATCCAATGCGGAGCCATCAAGTTTTCTCTCTCAAGAGCTCCTCTGAGGATCTCAGCTCCACCCTCAGCTGACATCAATGCCAGATACCCTCCCACCAAAACGTACAGGCAAGCTCCTCCTGTTTTGGGTTTAGCTGTCTGGGTTTCCTCCTTTTTTAAGTGGGCCTGTGCTGACCTAGCCCAGGTGCAGTGTGATAATTAGTTATCAAATGTAGATTTCTCCCACACCCCTTTTCTATCCCAGGAACGAGTTTAATCACTGATAATTGCTCATGTTACACAGGGTGGCCTTTGTTTCCTCTGCTGGGAAGCAGAGTAATTAACTTGGCCCAAGAGGTGGGACGAAGGCCCGGAATCTGATTATAAGCTGAGCCTGAGAAATATGACAATCATTGACGTCCCATAAGATGTATTTGTGTGTTATTTGAAAATGCAAAATCAAACTCAGTATGCATGTTTTACACTTTTCTGGACTGTGTAAGCCAAAGTGGAGTCAAACTGCACTTTAAGGCAGATTTTACTCATATGTATAATACAGTGAAAACGCAACATATTTTCCAGTAAACCCTACTGACCTATCTGTGAACGCCCACACACAATAAGGCCTACCCGAGGCCAGACCCTACTGTTGCTGAGTCTGTTCTAAACCAGACTACCTGTGTGGAATTACCAGGCTGAACACAACTGTACTCTCATATGCATAGCCCACACACATGCTCACACGAATGTGGACATGTGTCACTGTGTAACCAGCCCAGTGCCATTTATCTTCGCTGCACGGCAGCAGCCTTACGTTAAAAGATGGACACTGGGGGTAAATGCACTCAATCCAATTACAGTGAATTTACCATGAGTAAGACTCAGTAGTGATACTTACCCAAAGTAAATGTCCAGAAACCAGGTGAACAAAGGCGAAAAAACCTGGTGAAATAAATGGGATGAACCCATTCACAAAACTACCTATTGCTGAATTTGCATATAATAACTCACTGCATGGTTCTTTTGGTTGCTTATATCCTGCTGCTCCTTCGGGTTCCATTTACTCATGTTTCCAGCTTTAGTCACATCCATTCACAAGTCACGTCCATTCACAAGTTTCCAGCAAGACCTTCTTGTTACACAGAAGAAAGCTATCCAAAATCGTGTTAAGGCCAAGGCACATTACAAAAAGAAAGTTGATTAATTATGTACACTAGGTTCAGCTTGCAATGTGAATTATAATGTTTTCTGTTCACCAAGTATGTGTCAATAGGAGGCTCTCACCTAAAATGTTCTCCTGGGTTTGTGGGTCAATTTAGTATCACTCAATTGATAGGACCCATAAACCTCAAATTAGAAAATCTCAAACACTGCAAAATTGATTCTGCCTCAAACCTGACAGCCCCCGTAACACTTTATAAACTGCTAGTGGAGTTCTTCCTGGAGCACCAAAATGGCCAATATGCAGGTTCGTTACACTGCCTCAGGGCCTTGTGTGATAATCCATTGTTGGACTTGGCCCTTTTTGCAGGGTCATCCCAGAACTTTTTGCCTTCCTCCTGTACTTTCTCTGACCTGTTTTTGTTGGTTGTATGACTCTGGCCACTTTATCACTGCTGATCAGTGCTAAAGTGCATATGCTCTGCCTATTGTAAATTGATGTATGGATTAGTGACTCCATGATTGGCTGCGTGGTTTACTTGTCAGACCCTACTACAGTGCACTGCGTGCGCCCAGGGCTTGTAAATCAAAGGCTGCTGGTGGGCTTGCAGCACTGGTTGTGCCACCTACAGAAGCAGCTTGTAAAGTGTGTCTCAGGCCTGCCATTGCAGAGCCTGTGTGCAGTCTGGTACTGCCATGCTGACTGGGCAAGTGCACCCACTTGCCAGTCCCTGAACCTTCCCTTTTCTGCATATTAGTCACCCCTATGGTAGGCCCAAGGGCAGGGTGCATTGTAGGTAAAAGGTAGGACATGCCCTGATGTGTGTGGTATGTCCTGATAGTGAATTACAGCCATTTTCGTTTTTTTACTATTGCAAGGCTGCCTGTTCCTCATAGGCCAGAATGACCTATAACTGACTCAGGGAACTAGATTGAAATTCGAGTTTAGTATGCCATAACTTTGAATGATAAAATGCATCTTTTAGTGAAGTTTGTTTTAACATTCTGTGTTTGAAAATACCACTTTTAGAAAGTGAGACAGGGTGAGTCAGCACAAGGCTGAATAGAGAGATTTACATGGAGAGTGGTAGGAGGAGTTGCACCTGGGTCTGAATAGGGCTGTGCCTTCCCTCCACAATGCTGGCTCCACCTCCTGTGGTGCATCTGATGTCCCTGGCCCACATTGTCAGAGGAAAGAAGTAAACAAAGTGATCCAGGACTGACCAGAACTGGTTTGGACTAGGCAAAGGTCTCTCTGCCTTCAGAGAACAAAGAGAATATGAGTATACAAGGGGGGACCCAGATCCCAGAACTTTAGATCACTTTTGGGAAACAAGAAGAACCTTTGCTGAGGAGAGGAACCAGAGAGAAACTAACTGAGGAGGAGACTATCCCTAAGTTGAGTGCTGTTTGGTGGATTGGCCTGCAGTGGTTGCCTGACTGCCAAAGAAAGGAGAAAGGAACTTTGTGCTACTTTCATCAACTTGTAAAGGATCTCCAAGGTCTTGAAGATAGAGCTTGCCTCCTGCGGAAGTCTCAGGGACAACAGACTTCACCAACCAGCTTCCCTGCATTCCCTTGCAGGCAATTTGAAGTGACTGCTGTTGTGTTGGGCCTTCTGAGAGACTGTGTGTTGTTGGAGCTGGAAGCGCGACTCACGGAGGAGAAGTATGTCGCAGCCACAGCCGCTGTCATCGCATCACTGAAGAAGGGTGTCGCCACTGCCGCATCGCATTGCCTAAGCACGACACATCGCCAGAGAAGAGTGTCGCTGTCGCAGAAGACTCTGTCGCATCACCGGAGAAGCGTGTTGCCGCCACAGCCGCTGTTGTCTCATCACTGAAGAAGGGTGTTGCCGCTGCCGCTGTTGCATCGCATCGCCGAAGCACCTCGCATCACCGGAGAAGACTGTCGCCGTCGCAGCAGACGGCGTCGCATCACCGGAGAAGCATGTCGCAGGGCTTGTCGTGACTCAGAAGATTTGCAGAGTCGCTGCACGGCCGTCAGGCGTCCACGCATCACCTCGTAGTTGTCACATCAAGGAGAAGACGCCATTTTTGTTTCATTGCACTGGATCTTCATCGCATCACGGCGCTGCTCGTCGCATCACCACGGAAGCGCAGTAAGAAACCGACGCATCCCCTCCCCACGCCAAGAAGAACCGACGCATCATCGCCTCCTATGCAACAGTAGGGAACCGATGCATCACTGTTATTGCGTGTACGGAACCGACGCATCACCTTCCCTGCAGCACTTTCATTGTATAGCGTTACGCATCCCAAGGTACATTGAACAATAAGTGTCGCATTTACCATCTAAAGAGAACTAAGCTATTTCTACCATTTTTAAAGTACAGTATTGTGGATTTCTTTTCGTTTGTGGTCTTGTGTTAAATCTATATAAAACTACTTATTTTTTATATACAACCTGCGTGGTGTTCATCCGTAGTGTTGTCACTGGATTACTGTATGTGTTCACAAATACTTTACACACTGCTTCTGAGATAAGCCTGTCTGCTCATTCCAAGCTACCAAGGGGGTGAGCAGGGGTTATTTTAGGAGTGTACCCCCTTACCCTGACTAGACGCAAGGGTCCCTATTTGGTCAAAGGTACCTACCTCTACCAACTAGAGACCCCCAAATCTAACAGCCATCTTAACTATCTGGGTCACGGGGCTTATAGGGCAATCCCTTGCACCTCAATCATGATCCTTTATTATTTGTTCACCAACACAGTTTGGTGCCGCACTGTTTAATTTTTAATGCTGAGTGCCCTTGCCTCTGCACTGTCAAGTTCATGCATGAGAGTCCACTGCTGCTCTCTTCAGCCGGCTCCTGAATAGACTGTACTAATCTGTGCTGGAGTGGGAGCCATCGTGTCTCTTTTCCCAGCTGAGGGCATGCACCTTGATGCAAAATGCAGCTGTCTCCTCATACAAGAGCACGGGTGAGAAGAGGGCTTTGTTTAGTAGATTCAGACCCTGTGGTATAGGGCTCCCTGGAACAAGTTACGACCAGAGCCAAAATATGGGTCGTAGGGGATCTCGGGGAGGGGGACCCAGGCACGCACCTCGCCATTGTGACTGAAAAACATGAAGATGTGCCAAACCTCTTGGACCTCCTTGTAAAAAACATCAGATCACTATGTGCTCAGTTTTCCACCTGGTCCACCCAAGGGACCAGGCTTTTTTGGAGGTATTCTCTGGCATCATTTTACTACCGGTGAATAACTCAAGCCACTAGGACCGATTTCTTTAGGCTTTATGACCTCTAAGCTTAGCTTTGCTTCTGTGAACTTGATTTTTGGGCTCCCTTCATCAGACCAATCCTCTGCATAGGCTTCTCACATTCTCGCCTGCTTCAGGGCAATCATTCACTTTGCCTCCACAAACAACAAGTCGAACACCCTCCTGGCCATAACCCACAGATCACTACTTACATGGCATCTGGTTGTCAGCTGAGACAGGGGCCAGTTCCCATAATTCCCAAGGGAACCATCCGGTGAACACCAGCAGGTTCATTTCCCTACTGTTTCTTAGGGAGCCAGTGCCACTGGCCCCATAGAGACCCATCCTAGTAATGGGTGCCAGCTGAAGTTTCAGAGTCCCATAGTCTATCTTTGCAGCGGGTCAGAGGTCTTCTTTCTTTGAGTTGTCCCTTATTTCAGTATTGCAGCCCAAGGTCTGTGTCTTCTCAAGTGCTTCTCCTTTGTGCATGGCTTTTGAGTGGGGTGAACAGTTCTAGAAGCCAGGCTTTATGTCCTATACTCCTCAACAACAAGACTTTCCTTTGCCTGTTCTCCATCCCTTTTAGCCTCGTTCCCAAGACCGCCGGAACAAGATTCGTCACAAGACAATGCTGTCTATCGTAACACTGTATAAATATTTGCTTCACAATATATGTTGTAAAGCGCTCTGATACCTCTGGGTCTAGCTAGCGCTATATGAAACTCTTAAATAAATAAATAAAAATAAATTAATGCTGCACGCAAACAGTAATAAAGTGAAAACATAAGGAAAATCCCAAACTAATTTAGACATTTGAGTGAATTTTAATAAATTATTGGACACCAAATCTACAAAAATCCAGTCAGGAGAACGAGAGTTATGAATATTTTAAGGTTTTAGTAAAAGTGCCAACCGCATTCGGCCACGATGGAGTGCGGTTTGGATACAAAAAGTGGATTGGGCTTGGTCAGCGCTCACCTTCAGACTTAGAAAATGTTCTGAGAAAAATGTTCTGAGAAGGTAAAGTTCAGATGTGAAAGGCTTCAGGAGATGTCTGAGAAGAGAGCGTAGTCATGTGATAGCGATAGTCTTGTGTCGAAGCCACAGTGAAGATTTCTACTTTAGGACTTAGGGCCTTATTATGATGTCAGGCAGACTTGGGTCCGCCAGACACCGTCACGGACAGGGTCTGACTGGCCTCCGACCAGCAGTACCGACCGCTGAAATACAATGCAACCGCAAATGGTACGGTCGCAAGCTGCTTTTTCTGTATGGGAGCTTGTGCTGCAGTTGGAAACTGGTCGCAGCACATGCTCCCATACCGAAAAGGGGAGTTTGTGTTCATCCTTGCACTGCATGGCAGGTACCTCATGGTGCCTGCCACACTGTGCAGGAATGAACCTCGGCTACCAACCAGAGGCTGCTGGTTGAAGAGGACCCTCCTAGGGGCCAACCTACTCGCTTTCAGACAGGCTGTCCATGTTGGAAAGCCCATCACGGAAGGCCTGCCGGAAACGGAGCATCTTATATGGACAGTGTAAAATGCCCTCTATATGGAATACCGGCCTGTCTCCAACTGGCCGACGGGCTCGTTGAGCCCTTCGAAATCCAGATGGAATTACTGGCCAGTTTCACTTCCAACCACCTTAATTGTAAGTCGGCAGGTCAGAGGCTTTGTGATCAAGTTCGTAATCAGGCCCTGAGTCTCTGAAATGGAAGTCGAAAATCTCCAGCAGGATGAGGCAGAGCACTGTAGCCAAAGACAGTTCCACGAGGTCTGCAAAGGACTGCTGAAATGGATTTGCTGCTGCAGAGAAGAACATAGTGGGAGGAGCCGCAAAGTCAATCCGACCAGCGATGCTCCTCGGGCAGATAGGCAAGCAGGTTGGCCTTGCTCTCCTCCTGGTTCTCCGAGCATTTTTTTGCCAAAAGTTGACCCCCTCTTGGATTTGGGTTATCTGGGCACCTTCAGCACCTCTTCTAAGGGTACTGGAGTGGATGGGCACAATTGAGGATCAGTACTCACTCAGGCTGCATCCAGGCGAGGAGTAAAGCTTGAGGAAGCCTTTTGTGTCCCTGTGGCTCGAAAAGAAGGAGGCAAGTAAACTAGCTCTTATGAGTGACTCTGGAGGTCCAGGGACAAATGAAGCTCCAGTCCTTGAATCCAGCCTGAAGGCAGCAGAGCAGCAGGGCTACAGGGCAGCACTCCAGCAGGGTATCCGTCCCTCAGAGCAGCAGGGCATCAGTCCTTCAGAGCAGCAGTCCAGCAGAGTGACATTCCATCCAGCGCACAGCAGTCCTTCTTCCTGGCAGAGTATCCATAGGTCCAGATGTGCACTGAAGAGATGGTATCCGAGAGCCTACATTTATACCCCGGAGCCCTGGTTCAGGAAGGTGGGAGAAGCTTCTAGACAGGGGATTTGAAGTGCATGGAATTTCCTTCCTACCCTGCCCTGGCACGAAGCTGGCAATGTGAGATCTTTAGGCCCTTTGTGTAGAGGCAAAGCAAACCTAATCCCTCTATTGTGTGACTATCTGGGTGAAATTCGCAAAGTCTAACTGTCAGTTATATGTGACCATATGCTGCACATCAATGAAGGATGAAAGAATTAAATATTTAAACAACTGTTTTAATGATAGAGGTGTACGATCATGTAGACAAGCCTTGGTAGTTTGTTTTAAGCCAAAGTACATAGTAATGAATGCAAATTTTACAAAATTTCTGATTCTTGCAAAAATGAAATTGGAAGTCAGTGATTTGAGCATAGTAAGATCGGAAGTTGCTGATAGCTAGAGAAGAACTTTGAATTGCACATGCGAATTTGCAGAAAAGTAATGACCTTATAACTGTAAATTACTCTTATTTTATGATTTGCTGTGTTGACTTGTAATAATGATGAACTGATTTAGTGTATATAGTGTATTCTCTATTACTCACTGTGGAAATTGTTCGGCTAAGGGTAATGATGGATTTCGGAATTATAGATATGTTTTAATGGTCGTGTATTGATGATTTTCTAATTGTAAGATTTTAATTAATCATGCAATAAAGTTATTATTATTTTCAGTCATATGATCAATGCCAGGGGGTAGGCACAAAAGGGCTAGGGGCGGAAAAATGCCAACTTTCTAAAAGTGCATACTTTAAAATTGCAATCAAAAACCACACTTTACCATTAAATAGGGTTTATCATTACAATTCCAAAGACATCAAACTTGTCTAGCTACCAGCTCCCAATTGGGAATTACAGCCTATTAAACGTAAAAAGGAATTCCCAATGCTATCCTATGGGAGGGGTAGGCCTCATATTAGTGAAAAACACATTTGGGAGTTTTTCACTACCAGGAAGGGTAAAAATTTAAAGTATATGCCCAACCTTTTAATTACAAAGCACCCTGCCCTATGGGCTACCCAGAGCCTACTCAGGGGTGACATATATGTAATAAAGAGAGAGATGAAGGCTTGGCATGGGGCTTTAATGGCAAGTCAACATGACAGTTAAAAGCTGTATTCAGGCTGCAGTTACAGACCTGGGGCATGTTTTTATGGTGCTACTTAAGTGGGTGACACATTAAGTGCTGCAGGCCCACTCTTAGCATTTAATTTACAGGCCTTGGGTGTATGGTAAACCACTGTAAAAGAGGCTTTTCAAGTAAATTAAATATGCCAATTGGGTATAAACTAATTTAACCATGTTTTAGGGAAGGAAGCAGAAGTACTTGAGCACTGGTTAGCAGTGGCAAAGTGCAAAAAGTCTTAATGCCAACAAAAATGAGTGCAGCAAAAATGACAAAGGTGTGGCAAAACGATTTGGGGAAAGCATCTCTAAGGCTGATAGGTCTAACACTCATCATCAGATGTTGACTTGCATTGCCAATGTTCAACACTTCCCAAGGTTGAAAGCTCTAAGTTTATATGGCCTGTCATTTCCAACGGGACCAGTAATAGTAACTACTATTCCTACTGGAAATATAAAATCAATGGGAACGCTGCAAGTCTGTTTAGTTTCAAATTGGGAGCATTTTTTCATAGGTGAAATCTCTGTTTGAAACTTTAGGGAAATATTGAGGACAGCCCAGAGGAATGAGAAGCAGAACTCCGTCATAATTCCTCCTCTCTAAGAAGATCCTCAAGGACCTACTTGTAGTGCTATATTTCCAGCAACCAAGACTACTATGCTTAATCTTCATTTCATGCAAATACTATACACAATAAGGTACTTTGCAATCCAGCTAAGGTAACATTCTGCACCAATAACACTTTTGGACAGTCATAACCTAGAAAGGCAGTGTAGCCTGCAAGTATACACTGTTAACATTATAAGATCTAATACATCATGAATGACCTCAAAGATCCTCATAATAACTTACTGTTGTTCCAGTAACTGCTGTATAGTTAGATAGGCCCATAGCCGCTCAGTGTATTCACCAAAAATATACTGCTGGTGTTGCCAAGCTTCTCCTACTTTTCCTTCCATGTTGAAAGTAAAGTTGTTGGTTGCCTGATGAACACATTACAATGATCATTATCATAATGTATCACTATTACAGAGATCATCATTGTTAAGGATGCTAATTGTCATTGATATCTCTATTCTCAGTGACAGTAATCCCTTCTACATACTGTGAACCATTAGATGTTGTTGCATGCACTTTGGGTTTTTGACTTGGGTTAGCAGACCGATTTAGAGTAACAATTGAATAATTGTATGGATTTATTCAAGTTTTTTGCATGTATTTGTGTAGGTATGTACATATGTATGAAGGGTGTCTATGGAGTGGAACCCTAGATAGTAAGCTTTCTATGAAATTCAGATTTAAATTCAAAAGGGCCAGTAGTGATAAAGCGGATCACTGACATAATATTGATCCAACAAATATCAAAAAACTGAAATAACGGAAATGAAATATTGATAATAAAAATATTGACTCCATATACTGAATTATAAAAAACCCTAATATTGGAACACAAATATCGTTGCTACAAGCATCGATTGTTACATATATCAAAAAGAAAAATATCAGAAACAAAATATTGTTACCTATCTATCCACACAATATCGAGTATAATATTATCACCAAAATAATTGAATAATCATTAATAAAACAATAAAAAAATACTTGACACATAAAACAATTATTTTAAGTAAACCCAAATTTTGTTATACACATATTTTTAATTTCAATAAAAATATATTACATCAACAGAATATTTACCATTCACCCCCAAAATGTACATATTTAAATATATACAATAAAACCCCCCAAGCATAGCATCAACTACAAACAACTATACACCAACCTAAATATTACTAAATATATATGCTGAGGGGCTCATTACGATGTTGGGTGGAATAACTCGACCGTCTCGGTCATGGGACCGTCCGGCACTCGGTCGGTGGTCCCGACCGCCCCGTTAGGATGTGACCGAACACTATTCGTTGCATTCATATATTTTAACAATAGGAGCCTGCATTTCGGACTTAAACCGTCAGGAATGTAAAATGGGAGGTGAGGTTCATCCCAGCACCCCATGGCAGGCACCTCAAGGTGCTCCCTCGGCCTCCAACCAGAGACCATGCACCACAGGGGGCACTGCTGGGGGCCCCCCAAAGACGCTTTCCTGGGCAGTTTCCATGTCGAACAGACCGGCATGGAAAATATGTCAGAAACCGTCATTGTAATCTCAAGGGCAGAATTGCCTGCCCCTGATATTACTTGCAGCATTCCGACTGGCGGACAGGCTCTCCGAGCCCATTGGAAGCCATCAGGAATGACCGGTCAGATTCCTTACCAACTGCCTACATCCTAATGAGGCGGTTGGAAAAGAATCTGACCGGTTAATTACGATGCGGCTGCAAAGGCTCAGGGCACAAGAGTACATCATCGCCCCACCAGCAGTGAGCCAAGAGGCGCATTTGTAGAGTGGTGTAAAAGGGGCGTGGCCTTCGACCATCTCTCAGCAATCCCACTCTGTGGGACTTACCTGAGGTACCTGGTGAGCTAGTTGGCCCCCAGGGACCCTCAGGAATGAAGGGGACTTAATCCCCCTAGTTAGAACATGCCAGGGGGCACATTTGCCGAGTGGTACAGGGAGGGTGCAGGGCCTCCGGCGAGATGCCGGCTTTTCTTTTTTTTTATATATTTTTAGGAGGGGGCTGTGTGGCCCCCCTTCTTTTAATATTTTTTGGGCCCTGCAGATCCCATCCCACAGAGCCTTAGCATTTTTTTCTTTCTTTTAAAAAAAAAAACGGGAAGGGGGCGCGCGGACTCCCTTCTGTAGGCCACTATTGGCCCCGAGGACCACATCCTGGGGCCTGGCCTTGTTTAAAAAAAACTTTTTTTTCCCCGGGAATACAGCATGTCATTTGGGGATTGGTGTTTGTATATAAATATATATTCACTTAAAAAACCGTAGGTTTCACACACGTTATAGTTAGGAATTAGCATTTAAAAAACCTTGCAAATTCACTTAAAAAACCATAGGTTTCACACAGGTTATAGTTAGGTGGACATTTCACTCGTAAAAAACCAATGAAATTCCCCCGTTATAGTTAGTTCAGATAACTCTAACTCGCGCGCCCGCAATCCACTGCTCATGACGTCACATATTACATCACTCATGACATGGTCAGTGGCATCACTCATGACATCACTGATGACATCATCCTTGTGATAGAGTGGCGGTCGCGCGAGTTATAGTTAAAACCTTGGGGGTCCTTCTATGACCCCCTGACAAAGGCTAGGGGGTCAGGAACTGTCTTCCCTGCCCCCTTTTCACGTTTTCCACCTTTTTTCCACCTTTCCTTTTCAGTGCGACAGACAAGATGGCGGCCGACACTTCCTGATTTTGACCGATTCGAATGTTGACTGACATCTAACAACCAATCAGAATTACGCTCGCGCACGTTAGGGTGCGCGCACGGTGCGCGCACGGTGTGCGCTTATAGATATTTATATGCTTTTAAATGCAATTTTCTCAGGAAATACTGAACAGATTGACTCCAGATATGCAAAAGGCACTTCCCTGACCTGAGGAATACCCCTTTGCAAAATTTCAAGTAATTCTGTTCAGCCGTTCGGGCTGTACCTTCGACTAAAGGTCCTATGGGAAAATGCATGGGGAAAACGTGTTTTGGGACCCCCCTTTTTCTCGGCCCCCGCTTCACGAATAACCCCGAGACTTTCAGGGTAGGAGCTGAGCGGAGCGCCCCATTAGTTTTGAAAATTTCGCGCGGATTCGTCAACCGGCGCCAAAGTTATTCAAAATAGAATTTTCAGATTTCCCATGGAAACACGATCCTAACTATAACTATCTACTGGCGACCGCCAGTAGATAATATATATATATATATAAATATATATATATATATATATATATATTACCTACTGGCGGTCGCCAGTAGGTAGTTATAGTTAGGACCACGTTTCCATAGGAAATCTGCAACATTCTATTTTGAATAACTTTGGCGCCGGTCGACGAATCCTCGCGAATTTTTCAAAATAGGTGGGGCGCTCCGCTCCGCTCCTTCCCTGAAAGTCTCGGGGGGATTCGTCAAGCGGGGGCTGAGATAAAAGGGGGGTCCCAAAATGCGTTTTTCCCATGCATTTTTCCATAGGACCTTTAGACAGGGCTACAGCCCGAACGGCTGAACAGAATTACTAGAAATTTGGCAGAGAGGTAGTCCTCAGGTCAAGGAAGTGCCTTTTGTAGGTTTGGTGTAAATCTGTTCAGTAGATTCTGAGAAAATAGCCTTTAAATCAATATATATATCTGAGCCAGCTTACGGTGCGCTTACGGTACGCTTACCGTACGCGTACGGTGGCGTGCGCGAGCGCGATTCTGATTGGCTCTTAGATCTTAGTAAACATTCGATTCGGCCGAAACCAGGAAGCGGCGGCCGCCATTTTCTCTCTCGCACTGAGAGTGAAGTTTAAAATATAAAGCACAAAAACATGTAAAGGGGCTGTTTAGACAGCTCCCACACACATAGCAATGTTGAGGGAGTCCCCAAAGATCCCCCAAGGCCAAAAACGGAATTTTAATTTTTTCGCTAATTTCGCCGATTATGCTACCGTACGCGTACGGTAAAAAATTATTAAAAAAAAAAAGTTATCCACACTCTCCCCACCCCGTGTGCAATTGGTGCCCGAAGGGCACCAATTGTCCTTTGTTTATTAAAGATGAGTTAAACTAAAATATTTTAAAAATAAATAATAAAAAATAAAATTATCCACACTCTCTCCACCCCGTGTGCAAATGGTGCCCGAAGGGCACCATTTGTGCATGGCTTATAACAACGTACGAAAAATTAAAATATTACCTTTCAAAACGAAGTGCATCATATGTCCTCCATGTGCGCACGGTGCGCGAAGCGCATCGTGCGTACATGGCCCATCTAGCGTAACGTGGGCACACGGTGCGCGTAGCGCACCGCGTGCCCACCGTGCGTGCACGGCACTAACTGCGTAAAGTGGGCGCGCGGTGCGCGAAGCGCACCGTGCACGCACGGAACGAACTGCGTTAAGTGGGCGCGCACGCCACGAATGGCGTAAAGTAACTAAGCATTTAAAAAAACGTACAAATTCACTGAAAAAACCATAGGTTTCACACACGTTATAGTTAGGAATTAGCATTTAAAAAACCTTGCAAATTCACTGAAAAAACCATAGGTTTCACACATGTTATAGTTAGCGGAAATTTTACTGATAAAAAACCAATGAAATTCCCCCGTTATAGTTAGTGCAGGCAACTATAACTCACGCGACCGCAATCTTCTGCTGATGACATATGTGTCTTTATGAAAAAAAAATATTTGTAATATATGTATAGCTAAAAATGTATGGAAGAAGACATGGGCAAATAAGTGTCTAAATACAGTATTAGCATCAGCAGAGGATTGCGGTCGCGTGAGTTATAGTTGCCTGCACTAACTATAACGGGGGAATTTCATTGGTTTTTTATCAGTAAAATTTCCGCTAACTATAACATGTGTGAAACCTATGGTTTTTTCAGTGAATATATATATATATATATATATATATATATATATATATACACACACACACACACACATATGAACCACCCAAAAAAAAAAAAACTATAAACAACTGTAACCAATAAAATGAAACAAACAATTAAATAAACAATATAAAAGGCACACTAATTAGAACAACAAAATACTTTAAAAACGAAAAACACTGCAAGACGGGGAAATGTACATCTTAACAACTGCCTAACCAAGTAAGTAACACGTATTTAAACTAAAATGTAACTGTTAGGAAACTTAAAAATATAAAATAGCAAATAAATATTAACGCACTATCCAGCTTTTATCTTTTTTACACAGACCTCCTAAAAGAAAACTACAACTTGAAAACAGAAAAAATACCAGAAAATATCAAGTACCACAAACCAAAAAAAAATAACGTAACGGCCTCAACCCCTACAAAATATCAACAAAGTACCATGTAAAATGTAACTTAGGTTTTTTTATTACAACCAACAGAAAAGAAAGCACCTGCTGCACATTGGAACACCTCCGACAGAAAAGCTGCAAAACCGGATCAAACATCTTACCAGATCATACGTGTAAGTTTACAAAATAGAAGTAAATACTTTTTTAAACATGTTAATGGCAAATGTGCAAACGTTAAAAAAGATATTTATGGCCTTACCACAAGTTTGGCGGTCCGTGTACTGCCATACCGGCGGTGGCGGTCCCACGGTGGTGGTTCATCCGCCATATTACAAGTTGGGAGTGTTGCCTGTGCAGGGTCTGAAGTTGGACAACCCGGCACCGCTAGCACACCACCAGCCTCTGTCCTGCAGCCTCCATAGAGCAGTCCAGAGGAGCAAGACCACCGTCCATATTACAGGTTGGCTGCTCCGTGCGCCAACTGCCGTGGTCATAGTGCCGCACAAAGGAAGGCCGAAGGAAAGGATTTAAGGTGCATGCTTACCCCTGTTCTGTTTATTCTTACCGATTCTAGGTGGATACCTTCCTCCAGGTCACCCCTACACAGCAGCATCTTCTCCCCGAGGAAAAGGACCCCATCTGCGGCGATACATAGGTAAGTCCACGTTATACCATATACCCATTGCTGGGACTGGCAATATATGGGTTGGACCCCGTAATGTGTAGGTGGCATCTTTCCATATGTATCATGTGTATGTGTGCATTCAATGCATAAGCAATCAAAATGTGCACACATCGATATATATGGAAATACATTGCGAGGCACTGCAAGACCACTGCAGCCACACTGCTGGCCCTGCAGCCAACTCGTATTATGGCAGATGGGAGACAGCCAGCGCAGCGCTCTCCTAGGTGTCACAGACGCCGTCCTGTGGCGGTAAGACCACCTAACTTGTAATACGGACAAACATATGTATTCTATTGCAGTACTTACAGATGTAATGACAGAGACAGCCAAATTTATCACTTCACAAAAAAGAAAGCAGTTACTATATCCCATTGGCTACAGATAAAGCCAAGAGAGTGCATCATCAGAAACTATAACCTGATAATTTACTAAATAATACTCTAATGCATGCTATGGGAGGGCAACTATAATAAATGATGTTGTAATTCATGTAAGAGCACAACCATCCTGCAAATGTAACTGAAATATAAGTACTTGAAATATTGCAAGATATCACAGAGGCAAGCACTAGATGCTAAGAACCCACAAGAAAAATCTTGGAGGATATCTTACCTAGAGTCCACAAACATATAACAGGGTAACTACCCCCTAACCCCACTTTAAAAAGATTAATTGCATGAACTAAAAAAGTCACCAGTGATACTCCACCTGCCCATAAAAGACATAGACATACCTGAACAATTAACAATTACACACAGCATGGAACCTTTTCTTTTAAATGGCAACCAAAATAATGAAAAACAAATTCTGTTATACTCTACAGCAAACAACTTAATGAACCTTAGCCAATGTGAAACCTGGATGGGACCTTTAAAATGTGTACTTAACCATTTACTCATATATCCACCATACACGGTGAATATCAAAACAAAAATATCTCTTTTATACATACCCCACTAACAAATAAACAAAGCAGCACTTACTACAAACGCTTAAACCATATAAATCATGCAACAACATACTACTATCCCAAAAAATAATTATAGACTTTGAACAAGCCATAATTCAAACAATTCTAAAATATACACCTGTACAGCTATACAACGCTGTTGCTATCATTTCACAGTATATGGAGACAGCTCAAAAAATCTGCACTAAGCCCCTATTACGACTTTGACGATTTTGCGTAGGCTCTTCACCGGTGCAGCTCTGCCAAGGCTGAATGAAGACCACCCTCTCAATAATAACTTTTTAAGTTATTGGTGGCCATTTCCTTTGCTGTTCCCTTGGCGGTGCCTATAAATTAGGCACCGGAATGTGAACGTCAAAGGAAGTTCCATCACTGCATGGACTCGAATGTCCATGCAGTGCTGGAACTTCTGTGCATGCACACAGGGGGACACATGTTGTGTGCATCCACAAGTGATGAGGCACATGGGGGCCCTGAAGGGCCCCCTTTCATTCCTCTCTGCCACTGTTTCAATAGAGATGCCTCTTGACTGCTGCGCAACTGCCAGGGAACCGGCTTCCTAGCAAACTCGGTGGCCCCAGGCCGGCACAACCACTAGGGTCATAATGTGGCGGTTCCAAACTGCCACCGCTGCCCCACGAGTCTGGCTGGCGGTCCTCAGACCGCCAAACCTGTAATCGGGCCCTAAGTGTAGAATATTCTACAGCCAATTTGCCTTTGAAATCAAAAATATGACAGGACTAGCCTATGGTGCTGATTACGAGTACAGCGGCCCACAGGACCACCATACTCATGGTGGAAGTCTGGCCCCCTGTCACACTGGTAGTCTGACTGCCATATCATGAGTGTGCTGGTCGGACTGCCATAAGACCGCCAGCTCTGCCGGAATCAAGGATCCCTCTGGGATAGCGGTCTGGTAATGGCAAGGAATATGCTGATGGTGCAGCTGTAGTACCACTGAGCATATTCCGAGTTGACACTCCACCGCCCATTTTATGGTGGTGAGCCCGCCATGAAGAGGATGGCAGAGAGGCAACTGAGGGAGCCCTAATTGGGCCTCCGGCTGCTCCCAGGCCTGGGGGTGCATGCAGGGAGGCACATGTTGAGTTCCCATGGTGCCCGCCATGGATTACACTCGTAATCCGGCAGGGGGGTGCTTGACCGTCCTCCTGTTAGCGTGTCGATGGCAGTCCGATAGGAGGACCACCAAATTTGCAATAAGGCCCCTATGTCCCTGTCACAGAAGTAGCCAAACTCTACAATCTACTAATAGAAAGCCCTTTCTACCATCAACATGAAGGTAAACTTAGTCCCCTAATGCACTATTTTGAAGACATTTGGGTTGACAGACTGCATCGCTCCGCACCCAGGAGCCAAGCCAAATTCCATACACCATCTGGAATGTCTATGACTGCATCTTGGCACAGGAAGCTAAAACAAACAATGCAGTGAAAGAATAGCGCAATGCCTTCCAGTACACACTAGGCAGAACTCAATCTACACTATGCAAATTTATAGAATCATTCCAAAAAGAGAACAGCTACCAAGAACTAAGAATGGAGCATTGGCCATAAACTTAGCAAACAAACCAAAAGAATATTTAACATGCTACAATTTGAAGTTAAACTTTCGTGCAAAGGACTACATTGCTAAGAAATTATAGCCAAAACCATATTATAAAAGAAATGTGGTAAGGCACAAACTGTAAACCAACATACCAAATCTAGTGTTTTTAAAAATTATAAATATAATATTTTATTAGATCAGTCAAAATGTTTAAAATGCCAATATTAATAAAAACTGATATAATAACATTATACATAATTATTATTTTTACATTTTAATTATCACCAACCAAAATAGATAAAACAAAATTCAATTAATCTCATAAAATAATAACAACACATAATCCACACAATTCCACATAACACTCATATATATTTAATATATACAATGTAATATCACATTTCCTACCCAAAATAAATAAAAGCATTAAATCGTAAGGTTCTGTAGCTGCATATCTTTGTCGGACTCCATGTAACAAAAATTAATAATCCACAAAAAATTTGAGAAATTAATTTAACCCCCCCCAAAATGCAGAAATATAATCAATTCAATTAAAATCCCTCACAGTACTCCCGATTATCAAGGTTCCATAAAAACAAATGGTTTTACAAAATAAAGCATGCCGGGAAACCCTACAAATGGGAATCAAAGTAAAAAGTATTGGTTTGTTATAAACCAAATTGATTTCCTTTATATAAAAAAAACGACAACTCCAAATGCCCATAGAACGCGTCAGTTGACAAAAACCTGTAAAGGAAATTGACAAAACTCACCCGCAAAACACATTACATTCCCAAAAGTACATGTACATAACAGTTATTCATCAAAATGTAACTAACACCACACAATTTAACTTAGTATAGTAATACATTATTAAAACAGGGTAAGAAATGTGAAATGACAAACTAGTGTAAACTACTAACAGCAACATATCTTATTATACCAAACATCCACAAACAACACTATAAAAATGCTTAATAAAGGACTTACCTATTCACTTTTTGGCTGTCCGATCGTCCGCATACCTGGTGGTCTGACCACTAGATTACAAAGCGGGTTGGGAGACCACCTCCAGACTGCTTCCTGACCACCACCACCAAGATCTGAGCTCCCGCAGTGGCGGTGGTGGGGACAGCGGCGGTCAATGTTGGCGGTGCCAGCACGGGCACCACTGTGAGAATTATGACCTGCCTTTCTGCCAACCTTTTAATGGCAGTGACACTGCCATGAAAAGGTTCACAGTAAGGCAGGCAAAGGGCCACAAAAAAAGCCCCAGGGTGAATAAACCCATGTGGACTGTGGCTGGGGAACCATGTTGTGCCCCCTCTGCCTGCACTGTTGCTGCGAGCACTGTTTGCCATGCATGACATGCTGCATGGAAACAGTGCACCCGACTTGCAGGAGGCACAGCAGTGCAGCTGGCATTAGCTTCAGGCTCTCTCTTAGAGCCGAAGCACGCCGCCAACGGGGCTCCACTGCCGACACACCATCAGCCCCACAGTGATGTTGTCATGCGGTGGATGGGATGCCCCCGCCGAGCTCATAACCAGGCCCTTAAATAAAAAAGTTATGTTTATAACTTTTTTTATTACACTTTTTTTAATTAATTATTTTTATATAAAAATATTTCTAAACGTTCTACTTATTTAAAAAGAAATGTATGTGTTTTTAATATTTTATTATATATTTTATTAAATCATACCATTAACATATATCGTGATTAATTTCGAATTAAAATATATTAAGATTATAATAATATGGTAAAATACATGCAAAAATTCTAAATTATTCATTTGCATATCTTCAAAATATTAACATTATATTTAAACAATTTAAATATAAATTCTTTAAAAATCTCCCCACCTCATCCCCTAAAAACCCAATACCCTGCTGCTAAAAAAAACATTTAATTGCATGCATTATTACAACAAAAAAGCAAACTTCAATCTTTTCATAAATAAAATAATATCTTACTAAAAAACGAATTAACGATATTACTTACAATGATATTTTCAACATCAATATTTTTTACAAAGTTATTAAAACAAAACAAAAAACAATATTTTTACCTTTGATACTCTGGTGTATTATATTTTTAATGTCCCGATATTCTTCACACAATGGGCCTTATTACGATGTCAGGCGGATTTGCATCCTCCTGAGGATACGGGTCCGACCAATCTCTGGTCTGCAATCTGGACCGCTGAATTATTATGTGACGGCACATGGTGCGGTCGCAAGCTCCCTTTTCTGTATGGGAGCTTGTGATGCAGTTGGAAACCGGCTGCAGTACAAGCTCCCATACAGTACAGGGAGCTTGTGTTCATCCCTGCACAACGTGGCAGGCACCTCACGGTGCCTGCTACGCTTGGCAGGGATGAACGGTGGCCACCATAGGTACTCTCCTCGGCCACCAACATAGGGCCGCTTGCTGAAGGGGGGAACCACCTCCGAACAGGTTGATACGAGGGGCAGGACCCTTGATGGCTGTTTGACTACAGGGCTACCCCATAGATGGTAGTTTTCCACTTGGAGTCGATACCCCTCTCAAAACGGGATGGAGTGACATATAAGACTAATCAGTCTACGTGAATTGATAAGGAGCGTTAGTTGCCCTTATCCCCAGTAGTGCAGGGAAATCTTCTGCCCTACCCATTCCAGGGGGCATTATTTTCCACCCTGAAGAAAGTCCAGCACCCTTCATGGGGCCAAGCAGGACTGAAACATGTTGGCTATAGGGTCTTAGGACCATAATATCCCCACTGACCCTTAAACTTTATTTTATTATCACCCCTGGCAGTTCCAAGAATAAAAGGGATACTGGGAACTGCTGTGGGTTTTTAATCTTTATCCCCCTGGCCAAAAACATCTTCTTAAGAGCTCCCTGAAATATGGTCGAGCCCACCTCGACTTATAGGCGTCGAGGTGTCCCAATGATGAAGCATGACACCACTAGGGTGTGTGAGGGAATATAAAACAAAAGGAGTTGCCTCCTTCCCCACTTAGTAGTGGTGTTTTTTCCTGACTTCATTTAGGGACCTCAACATCTGGGAACTCTAGGTCTGTTCAAATACAACTCGCAATCTCATTTTGAGTTGCTAATGGGGAGTACTTCTGGTATAATAGCACATCATGAATGCCCATTGGGACAGTTATACGTTCACCAAATGGCTCCTAGACACAGCGCTCTTTCTCTGAGTCCCTGTGCGACAGGCAGGTAGTCAAAGCCTATAGTCTATTCTTTATAGGAATAAGTTGTTGCAATACTATTTAGTTGGAAGGTGTACAACATTACTATACAGGTCAACATTTTGAGCTGAATGGTAATGAAAAATACTCTATTTTGTGGTGGAAAAGCCAAAATCAAGGGCAAAGATGCTGGCAGAACTTCTCTTAACCGTAGGAAGAGAGTAGATCAGAGAATCCCACTAGTAGATGTCCTGTCATTTTAGCATTTAACTCTATTTATCACTATTATTTATGTTAATCTTTCAGTATCTTGCTTGAATATATAAAACACATTTGTTTGCTGATTTAATCTCTTCCTAATTACAGTGGCATTTTAGTTGTTGATGCATCACATTCTTACATCTCTAAAAGAGTAAATTAATGAGCTGCCCTGTGCTACTGAAAAATGAGTCACGTGGTACTCTTCAGAAGAATTTGGCTTGCTTCGCTAGAGTTTCTCACATGAGTATGTTAGAGGAAGTTTGCCAAACCATAGATCATTTTCTTCGGCTACTGGCTATTGTCAAATTTCTATATCGACTTCTTTTAAAGTACATAAACATAATGTTAATAACAAAAGGAACAACAAAACAACAATAATATTACTACCAAATAATAATAATAATAATAAGTATTATTATTACGATTTTTATTCATAGACAGCAATAATAATATAATAATAATAATAATAATTATTATTATTATTATTATTATTATTATTATTTTTATTATTATTAATAATAATAATAATAATAATAATAATAGTAATAATAACAATAATAATAATAATCATCATCATCAGAATCAGAAGAAAAAAATTAAGAAGAATAAAACGAATAAGAGCTTCTACAGGTATGAGAGTTGTATTATTTTATGTTATGCTTTATTGACAGATACCTTCCTGGAACTTAAGAAATGGCATGCGTAAAGACAGTTTTGAAAATTCGCAACATGCAAAATGGTCTGTGGTTAGTTTAATGTATTGATCTGGACACAATGACAGAGAGCGATTTACAGCTCCGGTTCCAAATTTAGAGAACCTTATTCTAATTGGAATAATGCAATTCCAAAGGAACATGCTATTCAAAATATTCGGTAAAAGACACTTTTCCAAAAATGTCTTATTAGCAATAAACTTTAAAAGTAGTCCTGTCTTCTTCAGGGAGTCAGTGCAGTTTGATCATTATTACAGTGATGTATTGTTCCGCACCAGCCTGCCCATATTACATGACAGGCTGCCACATCCATAACACACTGCATATAAAATTAGCATGAGTATGTGGTGAATTGCAATATCTAAGTCTCGAAATAATAATATAAGCAATTGTGGCAGGTGGAGAATTATCTTAAATAAAAAGTGCTAGAATTGGCAATGGGGTCCATCCACTGGCTTAAGGAGGGATGTTTGTCAATCCGCACATCTGGGTTATTCAATATTACAATAAGAACCGGGGGCTTATTTACATCAATTTGATGCAGGGCATCGCTGCACGTCAATTTGCTGCATTGCCCTGCATCAAAAGAAAAGGGCAGGAATGCGATGTATCTATGAGATGTGCATTCCTGCCTCTTACACTGAACTGGCACACAAATGGCTGCCTAGCGCCAACGCAGGTTCCCTTGCACCACGTGCCAGAGCGCTTGCGTTGAAATCAGGATTTATTTTGCAGGAAAGGACACATTCCTTCATAAAAACAACTGTTATGCTACCCCTGGGGAGGCATAGGCTTTTGACGCATTCCCAGGTTTACAGCATGTGGTAAATCTGGAAATGTATCAAATGCCATGTGTGTTATGTGGCAACACCCACTCTAAAACCCATGGCAGGCCTCCCTATCGCAGTATGAGACAACACAATGACTTATGCTGCGTTGTCTCACACCATATCTACGTGACCATAAAAAGCCATGCATGGTGACTTTACGTGGCCTCGTAGATATGGCTCTGCAGTTTGCGCCGCCGAGGCATCATTAAAAGTGATGGCACATAATGATTTTTCCTTCACGGCGGCATGCTCCTTTATCCTGCCAGACTATGCGTCATCTTTAATTGCAAGTCACTCTTTTTCGACACGCCAGAGGCTGTCTTTGCTTGGATGGATGAAAGGATTCATCTGAAGCCTCACTCTCCGCCACCGCTGGAGTCGAATTCTTCCAGTGGCTCTTAGCAGAATAGATCTATAAGGGCGAAATCAAAGCGGCGACACAGATCTGGTTCTGACCGACGCTCAGCCAGCCCCGAGTGAGCATCTTGAACTGAATCAGCAGACGGGCTCCTTGGTTCCAGTTTCCTACTGATGGTCCGATATTTGTAAAATCCTGTTCTTACTCAGCACTGAGGCGGCATGGACAACAAGCCACACGGCTGCCCAGTACACCATGTTGAAGTGTTATGGGAAATTTTGGAACCATTGGCGGAGGGATTCTGGGCTCCACTGTTGGGGGCTTGGGGTGTCCTTCACCGTGACAGATGCTCCTTGTTCATGGCAGTTACGGGGGGAAGGTGGGAAGGGTTGTTCACGTTTTTTTTGTTAGAATAGTTTTAGTTTTAGCACAAGCGCAGACACATGACCCAGATTCCGATACGCTAGGTCCTCAAAGCTCGAGTATAGGCACTAGATGACTGCGCAGGCTCACACTTCCCCACTTGGGGATCTGACTGTGATATCATGGAATATCAGGGGGCTACTCAACAAAATCAAGAGGGGCGCCATTCTTCATCAGGCTAAGCATTACGGAGCTGACATCCTTCTCCTGCAGGAGACGCACCTGTTAGGCACCAAAGGTCTCTGCCTGGCGTGGTTCAGATACCACTCGATATGCCATGTGGGGTTCACCAGGGGTTCCCGGGGGACTGCTATTCTCATCCATCACCATGTCTCCTTCGTGCACACAAGGCACTGGATAGATCCAGGGGGAGGATACATCATGTTATCAGGTACACTATATGGGGAACACATTAACATTGGTAGTAATTACGCTCCCAACTCTTAGGGAACACATTCATTGACAAAGTCTCCCGTCTCTGGGGCGAACTCCCGGATGGATTGACCCTTTTGGGGAGACTGGAATGATGTCATGTCATCACTAGATAGAAAGCGTGGGCCCAACACAGGCCTCTCAATCAATACTTCGAAATTGAGCCACCTTGCCACCACACTGGGATGGTCAGACATATGGTGCGAGTATCACACCACTGAGCTGTCCCACACTTACATGTCCACAGTTCCTGATTCCCTATCCTGGTTAGATTACCAGTGAACAACATGCACCTAAATCCATAGACTCCCTCAAGTCTCCCATCTTCCTAGGGGGCTGTCGGATCATTCCCCGGTCTCTGCTATACGCCAAACATGCTCCCAAAAACCTCCTTTTAGGTTGCATATGTCCCCATGGCACCTTTGTGATTATGATTATCAGGAAACTTTTACTAGGACGCATCAAGAATATCTAGACGTAAATGTTGCATCGGCCCCATCCAAGGCTACCCTATGGGAGGCCCTGAAACCCACAGTCCAAGGGATTGCCATAAACATCCCAACCAACGGGCCGAATTGGAAGCCCACTATACTTCCCTCAAGGTGCAATATATTCAAGAACTTAGCCCCTTCCTCCATTGTGGCATACTTCAAATGCAACAACAGCTACAATAATACTTCACAGGTCAGGCGAAAGAAATCTGGCTGGCTTCGCAACACCGTATCAATCAGTGGGGAGACAAATCCAGAAAAATGCTCCATAGATTATGTCAGGTGGGGTGGTCCCCAGCCACCATCCCAATTATTCGAGGCACAGATGGGGGTCTGCATACATCTACATATGATAAGAACAGTTATCGGAAAGTGCTCATTGCGGAGTTCCTTAGAGATATCCCCCCGTAAACTCACGGACCAGATGCGTGATCACCTAGATGCCCCTATCACTATGTATGAACTAAACGCGGCGCTTGTGGCAATGCGTCCCGGCGGGCCCCCAGCCCCAATAGATTCCCCATGGAATTTCTTCGGCCACACACACCTTTGAACAACACCTGTTACCCCGGGACTGGCAGCATGCCGAGATTGTCCTCTTTCTGAAGCCAGGTCACCCATCAAAAGATCCATCCTCATACCGACCCATCTCCCTCATCAACTTCAAGCCTGAACTCTTGGGTAAGGTCCTGGCAGATCGCCTGCGGGCTTGCATGCAGAACCTGATCCAGTCAGATCAATCTGGCTTTATGCCACATCAGGCCACCCGCCACAATATTCGTTGGGTCCATAATGCCACGGCTATAGCCCCAGAGTTAGGGCACCCTGCAGCCATATTGTTAGCCGATATTGACAAAGCTTTCGACTCTCTCAGCTGGGTGTACCTTTTCCAACTTCTTGAAGCCGTCAATTTGGGCCCGAGCTTTCTAACATATGTCCGCCTATTGTACACAAACCTCACCACCTCGGTCCGCATGGCAGGACATCTTTCGGCCCCCTTCCCCGTCTGCTCCATATGCGACAGGGCTGCCCCTTGTCCCCACTCCTATTTGCCCTGGCTGTGGAACCTTTGGCGGCATGGGTATGCGGCGACCCGGTACTCCAGGGTTTTGAATGGCCACGATCGCAACCCGACCGTATTGTGTTATATGCGGCTGACGTCCTCTTCATGACTGACCCATGGATCTCAGGCCCACGAATCTTGCATATTCTCCGAGTATTCACCCAGACTACCGGGCTCCATACCAATCCTTCTAAATCTGTGATGTTCCCAGTAAGCGGAGACCAAGGACGATGCACCTGGTCGGCCCTGTTAACACATGCTACTGAGGGCTTTAAATACCTGGGTATCTTCATGTCACCTTGCCCAAAGGCTTCATGGGCGCACAATATCTACCCACTTGTCGCCAGTCTTCGAGATGAGACAACAATATGGTCCTCTCTTCAGCTCTCACTGTGCGGGCGCTCAGCGATTTTCAAAATGGTCTCACTACCTCGAGTACTAATTCCAGAATTTCCCATATCATATACCACGATCCTGGTTTGCACAAATAAACACCGGCCATAAGAAAATTCCTATGGAATGATGGGGAGGTCCGGATGGCACTACAAACTTGCGCCCAATCAACATATTGTGGTGGCATCGCAGCAGCCGATGTATATTCATATTACGCAGCCTCATATTTATTGATCATAAATGAATGGGGGTATATCTCACCAACGGCCCTGGCGTTTGCGCTGGAGCATGCGGCGATGGAAGGTGTCCCCCTTTTTCAGCTATCATATAGTACACAAAACTTAGACTTCTTACCTCATGCCAGCAGAACAGTGGTACGGCTCTGGAGCTACATGGTTGGGCAAATGGACTGGCGCGGCCGCCTGACCCAAGCGACTCCCCTGTGGCACAGTACCTACCTGCGCCAGGTGACTAAAATGAGACTTTCCTCTTCACTGGAAAGAAATTGCGTGGGCATATATTTGAAAATGGCTGAAGTCACACCGCTACAGAAGAGCACTAAATGGGATCTCACTGACTGGACCACCTAGAGTAAAATATTTACAATTGCTATTATATTTTTTTTTTAAAAGGACAGACAACTTTATAATCCCTCCTAAAACACAAAACGTATATACTGACCACAATTCAGATTAGAAAAGAGTGAGGATGTAGATGGGGGCCAAACAAAACTCCTGTCATAATTAGCAGTGGAGAGCACAAAAGGAAATCCATGACTTACATTAAGCCTTGCTCTCTTTTCAGTTTCAAACTAAGCACATGTTTTCTTTCAGAAGCGGTACCAAATAAAATTCACATCAGCATTGCGACAACAAGTACCAATGCCAATAGCTTAGTCATTTTGTAACAATTTGCCCCGGAGGGACTCCTGGAGCCGGCCTCACCACTGGCACTCTATAAATAATGGAGACAGTCCCCAAGGTGCAACCCACATCTATATCCAATCTTCCAAAATGCAGCCACATCAGAGCCTTTAGTGCTTTCAGGTATCCCGACTATTTTGATGTTGCTGCAGCAGGAACACCCCCTACACATCCACCCTCTTCTCCAGGATCTTGGTGCAAGCTCTTAAGGTGTTCATTTGCTTATGAATTTGGCTGCATGTGAGCAATATCATTTTCTAGCTGTGTCATCCTCTCTCTTCCACGTCTTATTCTGGCCTGCTCTGAGTAGATTTCAATCTGGTGCAATGGTGTCAGTTTTCTTCTCAAACGCCACATGTGAATCGTGTATAGCTAATAAGAAATTATCCAGGGTGGCTTGGTGAGATTCATCCCTTTATAAAGACTCACAAACATCTTTGTCATCAACTGATGAGGGGTCAGTCCTCACTGGTGTCTTGCACCCCATGGTAACTAAGCGCACACAAATCAATTACTTGAGGCCTGATGAAGGGCAAAATATGAGACTTCTCACACTGAATTTGCATTTGTAAATCTGCTTTTTTTCGTCCAAGCCTCTGCAGTTCTGGCCTCTGCATATACTCACTTGTTACTGTGCCCCATACGAGACCCTGGTGCCAGTAAAAGCTCCACACAGCCAACAGATTGACCTAAATAACAAGTCACCCAGTTCTCCAATCAGGCAGCATAATAATAATGGCAATTCACCAACATTAATGCAGATGGTATTGTTGGCATTCACAGTACCCAGCAGTCAGAGGTTTACAGCAACAAAAAGTTAATCTTGCCCCGTCCTGACCTAGTCTGGGAGAAAGGGGACAAAGGAGATGCAGTCCAGCCTGTAAAGGAATCATGTGCCTATTGGCACAAGCAGCAAGGCACAGTGTTCAAGGGATACAGGTGGTCTGATTCCCAGACTCTACTCACCAAAAAACAGAAGGTGGCATGAACAGCCTGATGCCCCCTTCTCTTTATAGCAGCTCCTACAAGTGACTGTTTACTCTGTGTCCATTGCACGCATGCCAGAAGACAAGCCTCCTTTGCTTATAGCAGGTTTGTCTCGCCGGCAGCCATATTGACTTTCGGGAGCTTGGACATCAGGCCACGAATCTTTGGCTTCAATACCACTGGAGCCCTTCAAGGTTCTATGGAGGACTAAGCATGGCCAAACCCTTTATGCAGTCATCTGTATGAGCCGAATTACTCCGGAATATTGTGTCTCGGGATAAAGCCATGGGAGCTCACACAGTCACACGCAGTGCCCTTGACTTCAATGCACATCCTCCAATTCACATTAATGGCAAGAAATACTCTACCTGTAGCAATAATGTTGCAGATTTAAGTAGTTATAAAAAATGTTCTTGCATATCACATCAATCAGTAGTAAGGGTCCTACAAAACAGCATGTTCTAAACCTATAGCTAAATATTTATTGTAAAAATAGGTGTATACAAAATCTGACCCTTCTTAATATTGACAGTACAACACAAAGACACTATTGTTTATCTTTGTTCTGAGATGTTCTTTAACCATTAGAAATCAAGCTGCAGCAATAATGCTGCACAACACTTCCAGAGAACAATAAGTGAGCACGGAAATCACCAGAATCCACAGTATTTCTGACTCAAGGACATAGATGGTAAAAGAGAAGTTCAGAAATGGAGAGCGTGCAGAGTAAAATTATCATTTTTACCATTCTAAAGAAATGTGAGCTTCAAATGCAAAAATTTGGTGTAAAGACTTATACCATTCTCTAAAACATAACAATGTGGCACTTTGCTGATAATAATGCAGAAAAGGATGCAGTTCAGAGAGAAAATGTGTAACACAAATGTATACTATTCTTTACATAGAATGTGAACTGAACGGAGCGACTAATACCAGGGGATGACACAATAAAAACGCTACCTTGATCAGCTTACTGCAAGGACTTCACCCTAATGAAAAGATCTAAAGGGTCGGCATTAATGTCATAAAATATTATAGAATGCAATGCTTTATCTTACCCCTTCAGCTTTGATCTCCACCGGTAGTATTGTCAATTCATTATCTGTAACTCGTCCAGCCACCACAATTTCTGAGCCACCATAATAGTGCATGAATGTGTTCTGGGTAATATCATTTACATAGTCACCAGGATACTTCATCTGGACTCCCAAAAGCAGTGGATTAGCAATCTCACTGAAGAAACCCTGGGAAAATAGCATGATGAGAAAATAAAGGCCTTATATACAATTTAATGGATTGCCTGAAAAACATCAGAGACTGCTCCCCCAAAACTTTTTAAAGTTGGCTACTGGCTAGACATATAGTAAAATCACAATTCCATATTTTATTCAGACTAAAGGTTTTGAATCTGAATTGGTGTAAATTCGCAATCAGCTGCAACCCAGAGTTGTACATCATTTGTGATGTATCACAGATCAATGAAAATTAAAGTTAACATGTGCGCATAAGGCCAATTAATGCACACACAAAAGCATCATCAACCAATTATGATTTTGCTTACTGAATTGCAGCCAACAGCAGAGAAAGCGAAGGAGGTTTGAGGTTATGGAGAGTTCACGCTGGCCCTTTTTGCAGGTTCACCCCCAGATTGTGTTTGCTTTCTGTTGTTTAACCCATTTTGGTGGCATATGGACTCTGTGCACTATAACCCTGCTAAGCCTGAATTTTAAGCTCTTTGTGACTGTGAATGGGTCTGCCCATGCCAAGGCCCTCCCACCCATAGTGACTTGCAACACAAAGCTCCAGATAGGCCTGCTATTTGCGCCGCCCGTGACCACCAGAAATGACTAACAATGTGAGAGCTACACTTTATGCGACAGCAACAGCCCGTGGTGACTGCCAATACGAAGCTACACCCGTAACATAATGACATCCTATTATGTTAATACATTCCTGTACAGTAACTTCCTACTTATCACGGAAATCAAAGGATGAAGACAAAAATCTTCTCTTCTAAGAGGTCCATTAGTTGAGGAAGGGAGGACTCAGAGGCAATCCTTTTTTAGACACGGCTCCAAAGTTTTGAAACAATTCAATAGTTTCCTGAAAAACTACCACTTCATTTATTGAATAGTTTGGGGACACGTTTCTGGTCAGGCATAATTTTTCTGATTTTAGTAGGTTTGATTACTTTTGTTTTCTATTTTACTGTCATTGGCATTATTACTATTTATTTAAAAATCTAGGGTCTTACTCGCAAAGGTAAGTCTATAACCAAATGTACCTTTCTTATTCCTGTGAGTAATTCACAAAGAGGTTCCTGGCAGGAGAAAACCCATTTATAATGACAAAGATTTCTTCAGTGTATGTGGTTGTCTTTGTAGCCATAAATCCCTCTCAGGGGGTGGGAAAATAGTATTCCGAACTGTGTTTAGCTTTTCAAGACTAACTTCCAAAGAAGGAATTTGTTCTAAAGCACAAAGAATCAATGGCCCTGATAGAGACAGATTTATCCTTGAACATGGTTTGTAAATGATGAATTTCCTGGACCAGGACCACCACGCCTCACATAGCGGTCCAAAGCAGAGTGATGTGCTGGTGTTCCTTTTCTAAACACAGTTGAGTGACCTTCACTGGGGCCTGTTCGCCCTGTGGTGGGTACCTGCCACGTCAGAAGTTTCCGACAGTGGAGAAAGCCGAGTCTCTACCTTCAGAAACCTGTGAGTCATCCACCTCTAAATGAGGCGTACGAAGCACGTGTTTAGAGGAGAAGGAGCCCTGCAAATTTATGGCGGGGCTTCAGTTCCACCAAACTCCAAAAGAAGCCCCATGTCAGGTATTTTATAGCTTGGTAACAGTACAGTCCAAAGGCTAAAGGTCTTCAGGTGTATGTATGATAAAATGAAATAAGTTCTTCTAGGCATTTATTAAATTGTTAGGCACTATCTCTGTCTCTCCCCTCATTGCTTTCTATGGGAATTCATTGACTAAAGTGCTTGTCAGGGCTCATGAGTTTCAATACAAGAATAGAAGTCGACATTCAAGCAAATCTCTAGAGACAATATTGAGGAATATTTGTGGCTGATTACAATGTCAGGCAGAGTTCGCTCCGCCCAACATCATCTCAGTCATGGGACCGACCAACACACAGTCGGCGGTCCTGACTGGCCCATTAGGATGCGACATTATTAGGTCACATTCCTACATTTTACAATGGGAGCATGCATTCAGTCCATAAACCGTCTGGAATGCACGCTCCCATTGTAAAATGGGAAAAGCACTTCATCCCTGCACCCCATGGCAGGCCCCTTGAGGGGCCTGCCACGGGGTGCATACATCAACAGAGGGGCACCATAGGAGCCCCCTAGGCCCTGCTGGGTGCCCCAAATGCGAGTTCCGACAGACTTTCTGTGTTGGAAATGCCGGCATGGAAAGGCTGCCGAAACCCAAAATTGCTAGGGCAGAAAGAGCCACCCTTGGGATTACTGGCTGCATCCGACCGGCTGAGGAAGCCAGCCAGAATGACTGGTTGGATTCATTTCCAACTGCCTCCATCGTAATGAGGCGGTCGGAAAGGAATCCGACCGGCATATTACGATGCGGTCTGAAAGGCATTCGACCGAGGGTTGTAGCCTTTTCCGACCGCATCATAATTGGCCACTAAGTTCAAATTAATTGCACCTACCTTTACACACAGACAGAATGCCATATGTACGCATTTGACACATCAGTGGCACAGCAGTGACTCATGAGTCAGTGATTCCGAAGCTATCAACTTAGATATTTTGAATTCTTTGAGTTTGTAACAAAGTCGCCCTACATCTTCCAATGAGCATGTTTACTAAATATATTGGCTGGCAATAGAAACATCAGAATAAGATCTCAATATAAGTAGCTGTTTGTTTGTGTACCTGTAACTGGACTGCAGCATCCGAGTCATCATAAATGCGGCGAGCTACTCCTCCATTTTGTAATGCAAGCTTTTCCAGAAAATTGTAATCAACATCTTTACCAAAGCCCAAGGAATACAAAGTCAAGTGCCCTTCTATTGCCTCTTTAGCATTTGACAGAATCCTCTCACGGTTAATTTCACCTGTGTGAAAGAAAAAACAAACTGTAACTATCACAATGCTTATGCTAAAATGTCGTATGTTATCATATGACACCATATTTTTAATGGCCCCAGTGTGTAGGTCAAAGTACTTTCTCAGCTTAAAGACAGTAGCTTACAGTTACTGGAGGTGAGTTGGATAATAATTCATAAATGGGATTCTATTTTTAACGGTGTACTTGTATTATTTTGAGTAAAATAAAATTAACATCCCATTTAAACTACTTTACCAATGATATCACCGAACAATGTTGACACTAAATAATATGTTTAACCCTTTCGCTGATAGGCCTTTCCGCCCCCTATGCTAAGCCTTTTTTGGGCTATTTGGGGTAGTTTGCGCTTAGACTCCTGTAACATTTTGACCACATAAGGTATCTACGCCAAATTTGCACCCTTTTCTTCCAACATAATGAGGATTTTAAAGGCTTCCAGAGTTTGTGAATTCCCCTGAAGGAGACCAAGGAAATAAGCCAAAATACAGCTAAATTTGGGGTTTTGTGGGAAAATGGGGAAAAAGTGCTGTAGATGAAAGCATCTGGATATTTCCCTGCAAATGGTATCAACAAAGGGTTTGTGGTGTTGAAATCACCATGTTCCCAGCTTTCAGGGACAGGCTGACTATTGTAAGAAAACCAACATTTTCTACACAGTTTTGGCAATTGATAATAACACTTGTTCTACTATTCTGTGTTCTCCTAAGTCTCCCGATAAAAATGCTACATCACTTGTGTGGGTAGGGCGAGTGCCTGCGACAGGAAACGACTCAAAACACAACGTGGACACATCACTTTTTTCCAGTGAAAACTGGCCCTTTAATTGCAATGTACCTAGCTGTGGATTTTGAACCCTAGCTCAGCCGGCACCTAGGGAAACATAGCAAACCTATACATGCTTTAAAACAGGACGCCCAGGGGAATCCAGTATGGGGTGACGTGTGGCTCTCACCAGGTTCTGGTAATCAGAATCCCTTGCAAACTTTGTAAAACAAAATCTAATTTTCCTCACATTTCTGTGATGAAAAGTTCTGAAATCTAGGTGGATCCTCAAACTTCCACCCACCCCGCATTCCAAAAAGGCCCCCAATAAAAATGAGGCCTCCCTTGTGTCGATAGGCCTAGTGCCCACGACAGGAAACGGCCCAACCCACAATGTGAACACATCACATTTTTCCAGTGAAAACTGGCCTTGTTTTTTTGCAATGTGCCTAGCTGTGGATTTTGAACCATAGCTCAGCCGGCACCTATGGAAACCTAGCAAACCTACACATTTTTGAAAACTAGACAGCAAGGGGAATCGAGGATGTGGTGACTTGTGTGGCTCTCACCAGGTTCTATTACCAAGAATCCCTTGCAAACTTCAAACTTTGTAAAAATCAAACACATTGTCCTCAAATATCTCTGATGGAAAGTTCTGGAATCTGCGTGTTTCCACAAACTTCCCCCAGCCCACATTCCCCTATGTCTCCCGATAAAAATGGTACTTCACTTGTGTGGGTAGGCCTAGTGCCCGTGACAATAAACGGCCCAAAACACAATATGGACACATCACATTTTTCCAATGAAAACTGATCCTTTTTCCTTTTTTTTGCAATGTGACTAACTGTAGATTTTGAACCCTAACACAGCCGGCACCAAGGGAAACCTAGCAAACCTATACATTTTTTTAAACTAGACACCCAGGGGAATCCAGGAGGGGTGCCTTGTGTGGCTCTCACAGGTTTTGTTACCCAGAATCCTTTGCAAACCTCAAACTTTGCACACAAAAAAAACATTTTCCTCACATTTCTGTCGTGGAAAGTTCTGGAATCTGCTTGGAACCACAAACTTCCACCCAACCAGCATTCCCCAAAGTCTCCTGATACTGAAACAAATTTTACCTCACTTGTTAGCGTGGGCCAAGTGCATGCAGCAGGGAATGGCGACAAAACATATTGTAGAGACATAAAAATTACCAATCTCAAAACTACCTGATTTTGCAAGGGGGGGTCACCTGTGTTTTTGGCCCGGGCTCGACGGTCATCTAGGGAGACCTACCAAATCCAGACATTTCTGAGAACTAGACACCCGGGAGAGTCCAGGGAGGTATGGCTTGCATGGATCTCCCAACGTTTCCCCACCTAAAATCCCCTGCAAACCTCAAATTTAGCTGGAAAAATCAATTTTTTCTCATGTTTCTGTGCGGTAAAGTTGTGGGATCACTGGCCTGACACAATTTTCCCACCACCCAACATTCCCCTGGGTCTCACAATAAAAATGATATCTCACTTGTGTGGGTGGGATAAATACCCATGGCAGGGAAGGCCCCAAAAAGTATTGAGGAGACATCAAAATTACCAATCAAAAAACAACTTAGTTTTACAAGCGGGGTCACCTGTTTTTTGGCTCCGGGCTCGGCGGCCATCTAGGGAAACTTACACATTTCTGAAAACTAAACACTCAGGGGAGTCCAGGGATGTGTGGCTTGCATGGATCCCCCAACGTTTTCCTACCCAGAATCCCTTACAAACCTCAAGTTTAGCTGAAAAAATCCCATTTTCCTCACATTTCTGTCTGGGATCACTGTGCCGGCACAAATGTTCTACCACTCAGCGTTCCCCTCAGTCTACCGGGTAAAATGATACCTCACTTCTATCGGTGAGCCAGGGGCATACGACTAGGAAGGGCCATAAACATAGGGATTGAGGAAATAGCACAGCAAACTCTAAGCGCAATATTAATTTTAAAATACGCTTTTAGGCGATTCTACATTGGAAGTGGGGCATTGGCATGTCTATTCTGGGCAACCCTCACACCTACGTTTAAAAAAAACATAATCTCTGGTGCATAGTGGGCTTTCTGCCCCCCGGGGAGCACATCAGGGACTATTGCCCCATCTGCCTCCGTGGGGGCCGTAAGACTGTGGCAGTTTTGTGTGGGGTGGGAGCATTTGCAAGCCCATTTTGGGCAGCCCCCACCACTATGTATAAAAAAAAATCCCTAGTGGGCTTTCCCCCCCCCCTTGGGGGCCGATCAGGGACTATTGCCCCCATCTGCCTCCTGAAGGGGCCTAAAGACTGGAATTTTTTGGGAGGGTGGGGGCATTTGCATGCCCATTTAGGGCAGCCTCCACCCCTAAATACCATTAAAAAATAAATCCTGGTATCTAATGTGCTTTCTACCCTAGCCGGGGGGGCAGAAAGACTGTTTCCAAATATATTTGGGTGGGGCATGGTCTTTCCCTTTGTGGGCAGCCCCCACTCCACTTTTATTAAAAAAAAAAGAATTGCTGGTGTCTAGTGGGCTTTCTGCCCCACGGGGGCAGGTTGGGGATAATACTCCTCATTTGCCCCCTAGGGGGGACAAAAGGTGTCTGGAGGTCGTTTTGGGGTGGGGATATCGGCATGCCCATTTAGGGCCACCCCACCCCTAAATAATATATGATTTCAATCAGTAGTATCCAGTTTGCTGATGTAGCCCCCTGAGCATGTAGAAAGAGAAACTGAAATGAGCCCATTGGCTCATTTCAGTTTCGGTTTCACTGAAATGACGTCAGCGTGAAGTGTGCACTGATCGTCATTTCAGTGAAACAAAGTAAACAGCCTTGGGTGCTGCATAAGCTCTTCCCCAGCTCCCGAGGCTGTGTTGGGGGAAAGGAAATCCCTCTAGTGCCCCCACCACAACATTTTCCTTTGCCATGGCATTGAACACGTGGGGGGCATCCAACGCACATAAGCACTTTTGCGTCGGACGGCTCCTGTGTGTCCGACGCACCAAAGGAGTTAATACCATTTACTATTGTTTAACTATTTGTTCACTGTAACATATTTTTATCACATATTATTAAAAAATCGTTGAAAGATAACATTACTGTATACAACATAACATATACGGCACTATACAATAATGATGTATTGTGATTTGGATTGGAATGTGTCTGAATGCAATTGCCAGTCGGTGGGACTTTTGCAAACATTCCCACCCATCAAATTTTGTTGTTTGAATGTTGGAAGGGGTCTTTGTAAAAGAGTTTCTAAATTTTATACTTGTGCACAATAGAACAAAGACATACGTAGAAATGTGTACGGGGAACATCAGCAACTCCAAAGAAAGGAATAAGCAGGGGATTAGGAAGTATAACTTGTGGGCAGCCTCTGAAATGAGGAAATAATAACAAGACTGTAATTACCCCAGGTGCTAATGTTATTAGATCTCTGCAGCAATATTTACTTTTTCCTCTTCAGTGTATGTTCTATCCTGCTGAATGAGAAGTATAAAGTATAATAATTTCCAATTAAACTTTTGGCCCTGTTGTACATTTAAGATACTCACTCCATTACCCATGACATTATATTGCGTATGGCAGAAGTTAATCTGTTTCTTTTTAAGATAGTGGCTGGACACAGTGCTCACGTTTTGTATCATTTCAGTTACCACGAAAGTTGAGTAGCATACCTCAACAGGGGCACCAAATGCCTTCAAATGTATCTCTATGCATATAAATTGAAAGCATAACCTGGGGAAGAGAGGGCACCCATTCAGTCTTCCCTTCCAAGTGACTGAAATTGAAGTTCTTTTGGAGTTCTCTATAAGACCAAATACAGGAAAAACATAATAAAATGTGAGAACTTTTTTAATTAGGTATACCCTCTTGAGGCTCTCCACTGACATACTATCATTCATCATGTCAAAGTGTTGAAGAAAACACATAGTGAATTCCTTATAGCAACCACAGTGTACCAGGCTCCATATTATAAATAGATTCCTGGGGGCAGCAATAGTTAGTTGTGCCAAATTTTGTGCCCCCCATGGCACTCTGATATAACAGAAGTGGCCCCTTCTTTAATATTAGCAATTTGCAAATGTGCGAACCCAAGTAGGGATTTCTCAGATAGCATGGGGCATGGCACCTTCAACTGAAGGTATTTCACTTAGCCATCAGCCATCAGCCATAAATAGCAAATTAGATATTTAAAGTGATTTTCCTTAAAATGATCTTTCCTCTAAAATGTTTCTTTTAATTTTAGATTTTTGGGGATTTCTTTAAAATTGTCCTTCCTTAAAATTGGTTTTCCATTATTTGGTGTCCTCTAGGGTGATTTTCCAGTTGTCATTATTTTATACACATTAAGTTAAAGCAGCTATAGGAAACACACCTTTTTCAGCGTGGTCTCCCCAGGTTTTTGCCCAGTCAGCTTTGCTGGATTTAGAATTAAAGATTAAAAGTGCCTGTGCTTCCCCAAAAGGTATCTTGGCTTGGTTTGTTTGGCTTCTGTTCGTAGTTTGCATAATTTGAGCAATAGATGCCTATAAAAGAAAGAAATTCCATATTGGGTTCATACGGGTGCTCAGAAGATATCCATGCATCATCTATCAGCGCAGCCCCCGCCCCTTTTACTTTAAATAGAAAACTAAATGCCAGGCTCTGGGGGATTGGTTCCCGAGTCCAAGATCGACTCGGGATAGGCACGGACCCCCCACCCCTTTTTAAAAAAAACATAAAATATATAAATAAAGGCCGGACCCCAGGGATGGGGTCCCCGAGGCCAAAATCAGCCCAGGAAGGGGAGCCGTGCTGCTCACCTTCCCATTCAACAAAAGGCCCTGAGGGATGGGGTCCCGGGGACCAAATCGGCCCAGGGAAGGGAGGTCAAACAGCCCACCAGCTCTAATACAAAACTTCAAAAAGTCGCTGAGACCCCGCCCCCTTTCTCCACCACTCTGCAAACGCACCACCTGGTGCACTGCTGGCTGGGAGATGAAGTCCCCTTGGATGCTGAGGGTCCTTAGGGGCCAACAAGCCCTGATCTGTTTTTGTGGGGTTTGCTAATCCATCAATTAGGCAGTAGCTTGGGGTATTTTTCACGGATCAGAAGTAGCTCTCACTATTGAAAAGGTTAAAGGCTAACCGGTGCATGATTGGCAGATGATATAAATATTGAAAACAATCCCGCCACATTACAAAAAAGGTACCAAGCAAGAAGAATGAAATAAAGGTGAAGAACAACAAAATAAAATACCTTATATACAAACTTTGTGATCGTTGCCACTCCTTCAATTATTGAGCCTGACAGATCTGAAGTAGAAATTGTTTTACTTTTACCACAAAAGGGCATAATTCAACCCTAGGGCCTTTTAGAGACTTTTTATCTCGAGGTACCTTTCTGGGATTTCGTCATATTTCTGTTAAAGTATAGGAGGCAATATCTCTGGGGTTGTGTTTCCTTCCCTTAACATTGCAGACTCCAAATTTGGAATACACTTTATGATTTCAAATATGGTAGTCATGTAACATCTACTCTGATCATCAGTTTCAGTTTCATAAAGCTTTATTTCGGTTAAAAACCATAAAAGCACAAACATATAATACAGAAACATATTAATAAAAATTCATAGGGCATACTAGACCATAGTACATTAGATAAAATAGTTAAAAAATACTAAAAGAATCAGGTAATGAAACAATCAGTGGCCAAAAGTAAGAACAGTAGATCAATAGTTAAAACATCATAATACTACACAAGATTTGCCTTAATTATTACATTTCTTATAAACCACATTGAGAGGAGGAATCTTGAAGTGGCAAAGACAAACACAGGGGTCGTATCATGTTTTAATAATCTAAAAACCTCCCTGTAATCCCTAAATCCTCTCAATTTACAAAGGGAGATAATCCATTTACATCGTGCCCTGATATAAGAGGGACAAAAAAGCAAAACGTGCAAGTCTGTCTCCTCTACATGCTCACAACCAGGGCAGGGGCACCACCTAGAAGAAGAGGGCATCCATTTATTTGACAGAGCCCGCACCGGTAGAGAACTCTGATCATCATTGCTAGAAGGCCTGCATAAAGTTTGATGAGTCGGTGCCATAATTACAGGCCCAAGACAAACATCTTGAGATAGGACAGTAAAGGCAGAATGTGTGGCTGGCTTTGGGCTTATTGTGATCATAATCGAATAAAAATGGGATTTTAAATTATCTTTCGCAAGTTGAGGGCCTGCATTTTCTTTCCCTTTTTCTTAAGCTGCAAAAGCTGGACACATGTTCCGATGCACAGCACCAATCCCAGGAGAGCGCAACGTGTGCTTTTCAGGCAAGAAATACAGGCAAATATAATACAATTGGAATGATATTTTTATGTAGGGCTTCCAATAGACTGATATTGAAAAAAATCATATGGGCCTCTTACCACAGAACGTCTCCAGCAAAAGCACTATATTACCAATAACAGGAAAACCTATTGCTTTCCACCAACCTTCATGAGACTTTTCCAAGTAGTAGATACCTGAGCCTCTCTTTCGCATCACTTAGGTCCTATTTCTGATCCTCAATAATGAGGGTTCATTTTTCTGAGTCTGTGCAAATTGAACTTAGATCTATTATGTTACCCCATATACCCAGGTATATTCCTAACATATAACCTGGGTGGTTTCTTTTGGATTATTTGCTTACAATCCTGAGTTTTATACATTAGGAATGTGAAAGAAAAACAGAACTGAAAGTTATGGCAAATTCTGAAAGACAAACTCGCAATGGCGAGGTAAAGTCATCCTGGGAAAAGCATCTACATGATCAAATGTTTTTCCCCAGGAAAATATTAACAGCCATAAAGAAGACAGCATGAGGCTCTTAATGCTTTGCTCCTCCGTTTGTTATTTCTCTAGATGGCGACATAATGACTCTAGTCTACGTATGTATCCCAGAACATAGGGCCATATGTAGGTAGAACGTGTTTTGCGATTCTCTAATTGCAATTGTTAGGGAATCGCAGTTAGAGAATTGCAAAACGGAATGTAGGTAGGATTAGCAAGTAATTTTGCGAATCCTACATATTCCTTAATTGTGAATTGCAAATTGCAATTCGCAATTAAGGAATACCTCCCCATTCATTCCTATGGGCCTAGAGGCCCATAGGAATGAATGGGAAGACATTCTCAATTTGCGATTCTCAATTAGAGAATCGCAAATTGAGAATGCAATTTCAAGTGTGCCAGGGTGTCAAAGGGACACCCTGTTGCACCCCTGAAATGAGCATGGGTGCACATGTGGCACACATACATGCCCTAAGGACATGTGTGTGCACCACATGCCACTTTGAAAAATGCAAAAATATGCATTTTTTAAAGAAATCGCAAATTACCACCAACCTGTAGTTGGTGGTAATTTGCGATTCCTTAAGGGCAAATTGCACTTTTTTGGTGCTTCTTACATTGCATTTAAGGAATTGCAAAATTTGCGATTCTTTAAATGCAATTGCAAAATAAGGAATCGCAAATTTAGAGAATCCTTATTTTGCACGCAGATTTGCCTTCCTACATACCACTTAGCAAAATTGCGATCGCAAACGTCGAAATTCGGCGAATTTCGGCGTTTGCGATCGCAATTTTGCTTTCTACATATGGCCCATAGTCTCCAAACTCATTTCTAGCAAATAAATAGTCAGGTCTTTCATGAAGATGTTTTCTTAGTGTGTGTTTAATCTTCTAGTGGCAACATCTGCCATTAAATGTGACATTGATATAAATGAATTATTTTTGGATGATATGTAACAGTCTCAGCTATGGTGATTACCATAGCCCAACTTATTTATTTGTCTAGGTAATTAGTTGATTGATTGATTCATAATACTTTATTTCAGCGGCCAGAGGCAGCCATAAAAGTGCAATGCAGGACATTAAAGCATCATTAAAACATAATCACATCCTCGTCTACTCACAGAATTCATAAACAACAAATAAATAAAGTACAAGATAAACATAGACCTTAAAAAACTTAAAATAAATGAAACTCCTTAGTTGAGTTACCAGGGTTAAATTCCCACACACTTGGATTCAAAAGCCTTAACAAACCCTTCAGACAGATGCCCCTATGTTAGCATCTGTTCAAGTGACCAAGTGTGACTAGAGGGGCCTTAGTTTAAAAAACAAATCTGTGTTTGTTTTGGCAATTGCATGCTTTAAACAAGCATTGGTAAATGCATAAGGTTTCGCCTATGTGATTAAAAATAAGCTGTTTCTTGTTGTAGCTTGCCGAATAGATGTACAATATAAGGTACAGAAAGTCTGTTAAAGAGTTATGACTTGCTTATTTACAAAAAGGCAATATTGTGTGCTATTACTAGTGGCACAGTGTGGTTAAGCAATATCAAAAGTTTGAAAAATGAAATGAAAGAGGGAAATAATATAATTCATTGATGTAATAGTATTATTATATGTTTAGAGGAGTTCTAACACTGCAACTGCTGCACCATTAAAATCATGCCTCTAGTGCCTGCAAGATAACCGCAGTTATGATTGCCTGTTTAGTAGTAAAATATAGCAATATTTGGTGTTTAGAGGAGTTGTGACAACTTTTTGCCCAGGTGCCACTGCAACTGCTGCATCATTCAAATCATGACCCTATTGACGGCAACGTAACTGCACTTGTGACTGCCTGTTTAGTAGTAAAACATTGAAATATTTGGTGTTTGGAGGGGTTTCTAGAGCTTTGGGCCCTAGTGTTACTGCACCTGCTGTACCATTGAAATTATGACCCTAGTGCCTGAAAGGTAACTACACTTGTGACTGCTTAGTTAGTGGTTAAATATAGCAGTATTTGGTGTTTAGAGGAGTTCAACTTTTGGCCCCAGTGCCACGGCACCTGCAGCACCATTGATGTCATGGCCCTTGTGCCGACTAGATAACTGCACTTGTGACTGCCTGTTTAGTAGTAAAGTTTAGTAATATTCTGTGTTTTGTGGGGTCCCTAGAGCTTTTGGCCACGGAGCCACTGCACCTGCTCCACCTTTCAAATCAAGCCCCTTTGAACTGAAAGATAACTGGAATTGCAACTGCCTGTTTAGTAGTCAAATATAGTATTATTATGTGTTTAGAGGAGTTCTGACAACTTTTGGGCCCTGTGCTACTGCACCTGCTGCACCATTCAAACCATGACCCTATTGTCTGCAAGGTAACTGCACTTGTGGTTACCTGTTTAGGAGTGAAATATAGCAATATTAGGTGTTTAGTGGGGTACCTAGAGCTTTTGGTCCCTGTGCCACTGCACCTGCTGCACCATTTACATCAATCCCCTTTCAATTGTAAGGTAACTGCAATTGTGGGGTGACCCACCTGTGGGACACCCCCGCGCCGCACGGCCACCAGCTGCTGCGTGTGCCCCTTGCCTGCCCTCTGCCTCGCTGCTGCCTCGTTTGCCGGTTGCCGGCTGCCTCCGCTGCTGTTGTTTTTGCCTTGTTTTGTCAGTAATTTGTGCCTGTTTGTAATTTTATTTCATTGTGCCTGTGTTGGTTTCCTTCCTTGTTGTCCGCCTACCTCGCCGCCCTCCGCCCTCCCTTCCCGCCACCGCCGCTTTTCCCCGCCCCTTTTTCTATTCTGTACCCTCCCCGCTCCCGCCTCCCAGCTGCTCCGCCCACCCGCGCACTTCGCCTTAAATGGCGACCGCGCGAACGCGCAGCGGTCACGCGCAGCGGGCGCGCCGATTGTGCGCCGAAGGCGCGCCAAAGGTAAGCCCGTCTGCGCCCGTCCGCGACCGGACCGCGCCCAGTGCCAGGACCCCTGGCCCACGAGGACCCCGACCGACCCGCCTGACGTACTCCGCCGCCACCCTCATCGCACTCAACACCGGCCGACTCCCAGAATGCCATCAAGCCACTCCACGACGTACCCACGGACCTTTCAGCTGCCACGCCTGCAAGTTCACCTGCATCCGGACCAGCCTCACACCAGCACCCGCCAAGTCGAACACCAGCAGCACCCACCTCAAGTGCATCCTGCTCAACACCCGCTCCGTCCACAGACACGCCATCGAACTCTGGAACCTTCTAGACGCCACAGCCCCTGACGTTGCCTTCCTCACGGAGACCTGGTTGAACGCCTCTTCAGCTCCCGACATCGCCATCGCTATCCCAGAGGGCTACAAGATCGTCCGGAGGGACCGAAACGCCAACCAGATGGGAGGAGGCATCGCCATCATCCACAGGAACACCATCCGTCTCACGACCAGCACCGACAACACCCTGACCAGCGCGGAACGCCTGCATTTCCAGATCCACACCAACCCGAACACCACCCTCAGAGGCACCCTGATCTACCGACCCCCTGGACCACGCACACAATTCAGCGAGGACATCGCCGACTTCGTCAGCCCGCATGCCCTCCCCTCCGCCGACTACATCCTCCTGGGAGACCTCAACTTCCATCTGGAGAACAACAACGACCGCAACACCAGCACCCTGCTCGACAACCTCGCCAACCTGGGACTCAAGCAACTGGTGTCCACCCCCACCCACCTCGCCGGACACACACTCGACGCAGTCTTCTCTTCCAGCACAGACATCGACTTCAGCCACGCCACAGAGCTTCAATGGACGGACCACAGCTGCGTCCACTTCACCTTCAAGAGAACGACGACCCACCAACACCAGCAACAGGCCGCCCGCAGAAGCTGGAACAAGATCACAGCAGACCAGCTCGCCACCTCCCTGAGCCAGCACCCTCCTGCCAGCTCAGCGAACCCCAGCCAGGCCGCCGACAACCTCACGAAGTGGATCAGCAACTGCGCGGACGAACTCGCCCCACTGAGGACCCCGCCTAGCAGACCCGGCAGCAAGAAGGCCCCATGGTTCACCGACGAACTCAAGAGCTCCAAGAAGAACTGCCGAGCCCTCGAGAAAGTCTGGAGAAGGGAACCGACACCGGACAACAGGACCTCCTTCAAGCTTGCCACCCGGAAACACCACCAGCTGATCCGCGCCGCCAAGAAAACAGCATTCAAGGACCGGTTGGACAACAACGCACACAACTGCAAGGAACTCTTCAACATCGTGAAAGAGCTTTCCAACCCCAGCGCAGGAAACAACGACATCACCCCATCGCAAGACCTCTGCAACTCCCTCGCTTCATACTTCCACAACAAGATCACGGACATACACAACAGCTTCAACAACCAACCAACGCACACCATGACCGAACAACCACCCCCCACCACCACCCTCCACGCCTGGACCCCGATCAGCACCGAAGACACCATCCGCACGATGAACTCCATCCACTCCGGATCACCGACCGACCCCTGCCCTCACCACGTCTTCAACAAGGCCGACGCTGTCATCGCACCCCACCTGCGAGACATCATCAACACATCCTTCAACACCACCATCTTCCCTGAGAGCTGGAAACACGCCGAACTCAGCGCTCTACTCAAGAAACCAACAGCGGACCCCACCGACCTCAAGAATTACCGCCCCATCTCGCTCCTCCCGTTTCCAGCCAAAGTCATCGAGAAGACCGTCAACAAGCAGATGGCCGCCTTCCTCGAGACGAACGGATCCCTCGACCCCTCACAGTCCGGCATCCGAGCCAATCACAGCACCGAGACCGCCCTCATCGCCGCCACCGATGACATCCGAGCCCTGATGGACAATGGAGAAACAGCGGCCCTCATCCTCCTAGACCTCTCCGCGGCATTCGACACGGTCTGCCACCGCACCCTAGTACGGCGCCTCAGCAACATCGGAATCCAGGACAAGGCGCTGGAATGGATCATCTCCTTCCTCGACGGAAGAACACAGAGAGTCCGCCTACCACCGTACAAGTCAGAGGCCTCCGAAGTCATCTGCGGCGTCCCCCAAGGATCATCTCTGAGCCCCACCCTCTTCAACGTCTACATGAGCCCCCTCGCGGCCATCGTACGCAAACACAACCTCAGCATAATCTCCTACGCCGACGACACCCAACTGATCCTCTCCCTGACTAACGACCCCGCCGCCGCCAGAGCCAACCTGCACGAAGGGATGAAAGAGGTAGTCGAGTGGATGACGACCAGCCGCCTGAAACTGAACTCGGACAAGACGGAGGTCCTCATCCTGGGCTCCTCACCCTCCGCCTGGGACGACTCCTGGTGGCCTCCCGCCCTGGGCACCGCACCCAAACCGACAGACCATGCACGCAACCTGGGCTTCATCCTGGACTCCTCCCTCTCCATGACCAGGCAAGTCAACAACGTCTCCTCGGCGTGCTTCAACATCCTACGCATGCTACGGAAGATCTTCTGGTGGATCCCCACCGAGACCAGGAAGACCGTCACCCAGGCCCTCGTCACCAGCCGACTGGACTACGGCAACGCCCTCTACGCCGGTACCACCGCAAAGCTCCAGAAGAGACTCCAGCGGATCCAGAACGCCTCAGCCAGACTCATCCTCGACATCCCACGAACCAGCCACATCTCCGGACATCTGAGAGACCTTCACTGGCTCCCCGTCAACAAAAGAATCACCTTCCGCCTCCTCACCCACGCACACAAAGCCCTACATGACCAAGGCCCGAGCTACCTCAACAGCCGAGTCAACTTCTACGCTCCCAAACGCCACCTCCGATCAGCCAACCACGCCCTCGCCGCCGTCCCCCGCATCCGAAGAGCGACTACAGGAGGAAGGTCCTTCTCCTACCTGGCCGCCAAGACCTGGAACTCCCTCCCGACCGACCTGCGCCTGACCCAAGACCACCTCTCCTTCAGGAAGAAGCTGAAGACCTGGCTGTTCGAGCAGTAGCGGCACCCCTCCCCCCCCCCCCCCCCCCAGCGCCTTGAGACCCTACGGGTATGTAGCGCGCTTTATAAGTGTCACTGATTGATTGATTGATTGTGACTGCCTGTTTAGTTGTCAAATATAGCAATATTAGGTGCTAAGCGGAGTTCTGGCAACATTTTTGGCCCAGTGCCACTGCACTTCCTGCACAATTCAAATCATAACCCTAGTGCCTGAAAGATAACTGCACTTTTGACTGTTTGCTTAGTGGTAAATTATAGCAATAATCGGTGTTTAGTGGGGTGTCTGGAGCTTTTGGTCCCGGTGGTGCCACTGCACCTGCTGCACTACTGAAATCATAAACCTAAAGCTTGCTAAATAGCTTCACTTGTGACTACCTGTTTAGTTGTAAAATATGGCAATATTAGGTGTTTAGATGAGTTTGAATATCGTTTGGGCCTGGTGCACTGCACCTGCTGCACCATTCAAATAATGACCCTATTGCCTGCAAAATAACTGCACTTGCAGTAGCAGCTCGCACAGGTAAGATCGATGGGGCTGGGTGCAGTGGGGGGTGGTGGAATATGACAGATGACGAGATAAGTAATAGTAAATAAATAAATAAAACCACTTACTTTGCGATCGCAGTATCGCCGGCGCAGCGATGCTGCGAGCACAAAGTAAGTGGTTCCATTTATTATTTATTTAATATTACTTATTCCATCGTCTGCCTTATTCCACCACCCCACCCTGCCCCACCCACACCACTCTTACCTGTGCGAGTCGCCACTGTGCACTTGTGGCTGCCTGTTTGGTAGTAAAATATAGCAATAGTTTGTGTTTAGTTGAGTTATGACAACTTTTCGCCTCAGTGTCACTGCAACTCCTTTACCATTTAAATCAAGCCCCTTTCAACTGTAAGGTAACTTCAATTGTGACTGCCTGCATGGTAGTAAAGTATGGCAATTGTAGGTGTTTAGTGGGAAGCCTAAAGCTTTTGGTCCTGGTGTCACCACACCTGCTGCACCATTGAAATCATGACCCTGTTGTCTGCAAGGTAACTGTACCTGTGACTGTCTGTTTGGTTTTATGTTTTAGCAATATTCTGGGTTTAGTGGGATCCCTAGAGCTTTTGCTCCTGGTGCCACTGCACCTGCTGCACCATTCGAATCAAGTCCCTTTTAACTACAAGGTAACTGCAATTGTGACTGCCTGTTTAGTAATCAAATATAGCAATATTATGTGTTTAGAGGAACTATGACAACATTTGGGTCCGGTGCTATTGCACCTGCTGCACCATTCAAATCATGACCCTGTTGTCTGCAAAGGTAACGGCACTTGCGGCTGCCTGTTTTGTAGTAAAATATACCATAGCTCCTGTATATTAAAGTTTTTAATTTACGTGCAATATTTATGACAACATTTAGAATTTGATCATAATGACCAGATAGATTAAGCTGCAAAAAATCAATCCGATAATGCCTACAAAGTGCAAAGAAAGGTACTGAGACATAATTAGGAAATGCCACAAACGTTCTAAAGCTAAAGCATCTGCTTTACACAACTAAGTAATAAAAAGCAAGCATTCCAGCATACTGTTAGAAGCTGTCTGCTTTTTCAATAGTGACAGATGTTATCTTGACAGTGAATCACACTTAAACGGTGTGAACAGATTTAGTAGAAGTATCATAAATGCGTGTTCCACCCAAAAGCAAATGAACACAGTCCTTCGGTGTTGGGAACTGATAAGAGCCCCCTTTTAAGATATATTAAAGACAAGTGATTTCAACAAGCACAGCACAAGCGCTGTGCAGGCGTCACGTAAAAATGAAGTGTGGAAACTGTTCCAATGCAATGATCATTCTCACTAATAGCCTGCGTCAATGCACTGCAAAATAGAGGATTTGCTGCACTATTACAAAAATGGAATTACCTTGCTATGAGTCGGCAACATTTACAGTTCCTAACTCTACTTTTGGACACAGAAGAAAGAGAAAAAGCAATTGCAACTAAAAACTGCAAAGCCAATAGGTCTCGCCTATGCAAGAGCCATTGGCTTTGCCAATATGTTTTAGCCATGTTGTACATCAGTATGTCTGTTCAGCATGGCTAAAAGGTAATGGGTTAAAGGAGAGTGGAATGGAGTAGAGTGTCAAAGTAGAGTGGAGTATTGTAGAGTAGAGTTGAGTAGCGCAGAGTGTCATGGAGTGGCGTGGAGTGAGTAGAGTGTCGTAGAGTGGAAGGGAATACAGTGGAGAAGAGTGCAGTGGCACTGAGTGTCGTGGAGTGGTGTACAGCAGAGTGGAGTGGCATAGAGAGCATTGTACAGAGTGGCGTAGAGTGGCATGTAACAGAGTAGAGTGGCGTAAAGCAGATTGGCAGAGTGGAATAGTGTTGTAGAGTGGAGTGGAGTGGAGTAGTGGTTGCAGAGTCGATTGGCATACAGTGGAGTGGCATAGAGTGTCAGAATGGAGTAACAGAGTGAAGTGGCACAGAGTAGAGTAGTCTGCCACAGAATAGAATGGAGTGAAGTGGCATGGAGTGGCATAGATGTAGTGGCGTAGAGCACGGTGGAGTAGTGTTGGAGAGTGGCATAGAGTGAGGGAGAGCATCAGAGTGGAGAACAGCATCAGAATGGAGTATCTTAGAGTGTAGTGTCATAGAGTTGCCTGGTGTGAAGTGGCGTATAGTACAGTGGTACAGAGTAAATTGGCGGAGGGTGCAGTGATGTGGATTGCATTGGATTCGAGTAAAGTGGTGTAGAGTGCATTGGTGTAGGGTGCAGTGACAGAGTAGAGTGGCGTAGAGTGCAGAGGCATAAGGTAGAGTGGTGCAGAGTAGACTTCAGTGGTGTAGATTTAATTGTTACAGAGTAGAGTGAAGTGGCGCAGAGTAAAGTGGTTCAGGATAGAACGGTGCAGGATAGAGTACAGAGGTGTATAGACAGTGGCGTAGAGTAGAGTGGCATGGAGTGCAGTTGTGCAGAATTGATTAAAGTGGAGTGGAGTGATGCATAGTATAGTGGCATAGTGTGGTATACAGATGAGCAGTGCAAACTAGAGTGCAGCGGAATAGAGTAGAGTAGGGCAGAGTAGAATAGAGTGGCATAGAACGCAATAGACTAGCGTGGCATAGAGTGATGTAGAGGGCAGTGGTGCAGAGTAGAGTGACTCTGAGTTTAGGGGCAGACAGTGCAGTTTTGCGCAGTAGAGTTGTAGAGTAGAGTGGCGAAAAGCAGTGTGGTGCAGGAAAGAGTGGTGCAGAAGAGTTGCAGGCAGAGCAGAGTGGTGCAAAGAGCAGTGGTACACAATAGAATAGAGTGTATTAGCGTGCAGTGGTATAGTGTGCAGTGTTGGAGATTGGAGTAAAGCGCCATCGAGTGCAGTGGTGCGGAGTAGTTAGCGTAGAGTCAATGGTGTAGAGTGGATTGATTTTCAGTAAAGTGGTAGTTAGTGTATTGGCATAAAGTGCAGTGGATTATAATAGAGCGATGTAGAGGGCAGTGGCACAGCACAGAGTGAAGAGGCATAGAGTTCAGCAGCAGACAGTGCAGTGTTGCAAAGTAGACAGGCGTAGAGCGCAGTAGCATATAGTAGATTGGCATACAGGTCATTGGCGTAGCGTGGTGCAGAGCAGAGTGGTGCAGAGTAGAACAGAGTGGCGTAGAGTGCAGCGATTTAGAGCACAATGACATTGCGTGAGGTGGCATAAAATGTTCAGGGTGCAGAGTAGTTTGGCGTAGACTGCATTGGTTTTCAGTAAAGTGGGGTAGAAAGCAAGAAAACACATGCACTCCCATAGAGTGCTCAAAGAAAAAGAAACTAGCTTTCTAATGTAAACTATGGAAGGATACAGGTCATCAAATGTAAAATATTGCAAGGAAACTATGCTTCAGGAGAGCGACAGACACAATAAGAGGAAGGAAAGCAATTGAATAAAAAGCAAGCAAATGAGCATCATACACTTACAGTGGTGCTGGAGTTAACAACGAGACCCTGTGCTCTCACAGCAGGGCTGGGGAAATAAGAGAGGAGGAAGCAGTACCTTTTATTGAAGAGATAAAAACTACAATCAAGCCAAAGACTCTCACAGCAAGCATATTTGTAGGGTAGCCAACAATCTTGTTTTCTGTGGGTTTCTCCTGATGTCTATAGTAAGGCACCACAGGACACCTGGGGGGATATTCACAAGGTCTTATCTCCGATGTATCTCCACCTTAAAGCATCAAAAATGGAGATAGATTTAACAGCCCATTCACAAGCTGATGCAAACTGCAAACGACGCCAGTATTGCCGCGATAACTGCCCCAAAATTGATCTCCACGGTGGACACCACCAACTAACCTTAATGAGATGCAGAGTAGGTGTTCCGTGCAAAAACACACGAAAAAACCACAACACCAATTTCACAACGAACTGCCAGATCTGTGAAGCAAACCAAAAACAGGCGATAAGCCGCGGTAGCACCAGGGATTTAACACCTGCCTTTTGCTGGTGCTAAGCAGGACGACTACCCACAGCATGAAAGGGAGCCCAGCCAAGAGCCACACCTGAAGACCCACAGATGCCATGGAGACAATGATCATGCAGCTCCGATACCCATGAGGGTCACAACACCCTCCGCCACCACCCCCAGCCTCCCCCCCTCCGGACATACACATACCTTGCACGACACAAGAGCCACAAAAAGCGCGTGATGACGCACATTGCCAAAAAAAAACACACATGTGTGGCCAGAAGAACAAGAAAGTCACACAGCACTAAAGTAACAACCAAAACTTTATTGAAATACAACATAAAACACCAATGCGGACAATCTCGACGTCACAGCCTGGAAAATAAAGCACAAAATCAGGATGTGTGTCATGCGCACATCAAAGGAGCGAGACACAGAGAAACAGAGAAGGAAAGAAAGCTAGAGAGAGAAAGAGAGAGAATGAAAGGAAGGGAGAGAGAGAGAGAGAGAGAGAAAGAGAGAGAATGAAAGGAAGGGAGAGATAGAGAGAGAGAGAGAGAGAGAGAGAGAGAGGGAAGGGAAAGAGAGAGAGAGAGAGGGAAGGGGGAGAGAGAGAAAGAGAGAGAGAGGGAAGGGAGAAAGAGAGAGAGACACCGCCACCCCTGCGCACCCAAGCCTCACTGTTCACCTGCTGCCACCGGTGTGTCCACCAGTGGGCACACCTCGTGCCCGTGCAAGCTGCTGGCCCAATCAGCGCCAGGTGGTGGTAGGCCCATGGCGGCCACAAGGCTTCGGGTGCCACTGACCCTGCATGCAACAACTCATGGGCCCTTTGTGAGTCTGTCATCCAGTCACCACCGGCAGAGGGAAATTTGACGCTGTCGGCCCCTTATACTTGCGGGGTCACATGGCCTGTGACACCTGTGCCGGATGGGTATGGTGTGTGTGCAAACCTGCCCTCAGGGAGTGACCATGACATGCTGACAACTAGACCAGTGACCTGCACACCACCAGCTAGTACGCCTGCGACAGGTAGCTATGTGGGCCCCCCTCGGAACGTAAGCAGAGTGGTCGGGCCTGGCGTACACCTGACCAGTGCAGGGCTTGCAACAATGACTCGGGGGCTCTGGGCGTGGTTCAGTCCATGTCCGGACAAGGAAGTGACTAATGCTTGTGTCCCTGTTGTAGTGTCCACAGCACCCGGAACACAATAGGCAATGTAGCACACTGTGACTGGCATCCCACCAGATGAGCATCATTGACGTAAGGCAAATCACTGTCCCTACATTCATCCACACATTCATACATGAAGGATGAAAGACATGACACAGCAGTGCATTACTGGATGTTTATTGCAAATCCTGCGGAGTTTTGCAGCTGGAGCGGTACAGGGCCATGCCAAGCACACTACACAATATGGGCCCATGGAGGGCCAGCCAGAGTCCATCCGGGGATGACAAGCACTGCGGAAGAGAAAGGGTACAGTCTGCAGTCTGGTCGCCTTGTCATTCGTCATCAAACAGGATATGGCAGTCCATGTCGCGGTCCAAGGTGAGTGCAGCAGAGTGTATCGGGGGTCAGTGGAAGGTCATGCGGCCATGTGCGGCACCAAGCAGAAACATGCAAGGTGGCATAAATGAATGCTTGTGCCTCCTACTGAACTTGAACCCATCCACGTCCTTGTCCTCGGGTGTGTACTCTGCACCACCTGTGGGTGTTGCAGTACCGCCTGCGGCACTGTGTGCCACTGACACATCAGGGGCCGGAGGAGGATTGTCGGCCGCACTGTGTGGCAGTGACACATCAGGGGGCGGAGATGTGGATAGTGTGGGGGCAGCAGCATTCATCAGCGCCACGCCTTGTGGCAGCAATGCCATGATGAGGATCTGCAGGGCATGGTAGATCCCAGCTACATTTTGCTGATGTGCAGCGGTGGCTGTCATCCTTTCTGCCTCTATCCACACCATGTTCTCCATGAGCCTCCGCATGTGTGCCAGCTCACGACTGGGATCGCTGGAGTCACTCTGAGCGGACAGGTGTTCTTCTCTCCGTGTCATGACTCCAGCGATGTCAGTCAGGGCTCATTGGAGACCATGGAGTGGGCCGTGGGTGTCTGTTAGGGACTGGAGCTGGTCCCTGATGGGACCTAGACACCCATGGATGGCGTCTAGTTTGGTAGCCATGATGGCGCACCCCACCCGCACCTGCTCAGCCATCTCCCTCTGGCCCTCCAGCACACGGCGTTGGAAAGCCATGTGTTGTTCCTGGGGTCTTGGGAGACTGTGGGTGCCTCCTGCTGGGTGGTTTGGGTAGTGGGTGGGGTCTCGTCGATGCAGCTGGGCTGCCCTGATCCTGGAGGTGAGTTGCGGATGATGTCAATGATGTCTTGGAGGGTCGATGCTGGGGGTGTCCTCCTCATCATCAGTGAAGAGTGTCTGGGACTTCTCTGCAGGAGGTGTTGACGGAGCCCCTACAATGTGAAGGGGAGACTGTGTATTACAATGTGTCCACATGTATGTAGCCGCATGGTACATGTTGACATTCAGACAGCATGGTATTGTACATTGTGACAGTCTGTAGATCAGGGCCATAAACCAGAGTCATTGTGGGTTTGCACGGTGCTTTGCTTGATTGTGCATGTATGCCATTGTGGCCATCTCCACCCGTCCCCCCAGTACCTGGTGGTCACTCACCCTGTTTCGGTTGTGTTGTGTCCTGTCGAGCAGTGTCCGGTCCACCGACTCTGGCCACAGTCTCCACACTGATGACTGTTGACACCAGCTCCTCCATGTCACCCAGCAGTAGTTGTGGCGCTGGGCTCCAGTCTGCAGTGCTGTCTTCTGGTTGGCTGCGAGTTTCTCCTTAGTCTTGCGCTTGATGTCAATCCATCGCCTCTTGGCCTCGTCCATTGACCTCTTGTGCTCTCCGATGGCGTCCACGATATCCCGCCATATTCCATTTTTGGTGCCCAATTACACATTGGAGGTGACGAACAGTTGTTGATGGTGTTCCATCACCTCCGTGACTAGGATCCTGTTCTCCTGTGGACTGAACATCGTCTTCCTCTTCCTTTTCTCCTTGCCCTTCCCTGTCCACGAGGTCCCAGGCTGGTCGTCCGGGGTGCTTGTGGGGTTGCGCTCATCCTCTGCGCCTGCTCCGGCTGCCTCCATGGTGCTTGGGTGTTGGTCAGTTTGTGTTTGATAGTTTTTTCTACTAAGTTTGTCTTAAGTCTGTCTTAAGTCTGTCTTAAGTTGTCTTAAGTATGTCTTAAGTCTGTCTTAAGTTTGTCTTAAGACAAACTTAAGACAAAATCCTAACTTCTGTGAATACCAAAAGTAGTAAGTTTAGGATTCTGTCTTAAGTTAGTTCTGTGAATCGGGCTCAGAGCCATGAGATCCACCTTCTATAGGATATCATGGCTATGTCAGTCCTGAAGCAGGCGTAAGGAAAGTAGCGATAACAGGGGTTATCGCTACTTTTCCTGATGCTATGCTTCATAGCGTGGGGCTTGATGATAGGAGAAATGTCGCTTAGCGACATTTCTCCTGTCATGTTAGATCAGGGACGCCTACTTTGCATCTCATTGGAAATGCAAAGCTGGGCGTTAGGAATCCTGATGCTAAAGCAAGGTTTCACACGTTAGTGTGGCCTTGCTAATTAGGCGATAAAATTATCGCCGCTTTTCGGCCGAAAACGGCCGCAAAAGCGGCTATAATTTTGTATCGCCAGCTTGTAAATATGCCCCTATATTTGGTATACACTTTATGATTTCAAATAAGGTAGTCATATAGCATCTACTCTGATCATCATTGCTAGAAGGCCTGCATAAAGTTTGATGAGTCGGTGCCATAATTACAGGCCCAAGACAAACAGTGTTTGTCTTGAGATAGGACAGTAAAGGCAGAATGTGTGGCTGGCTTTGGGCTTATTGTGATCATAATCGAATAAAGATGGGATTTTAAATTATCTTTCACAAGTTGAGGGCCTGCATTTTATTTCCGTTTATCTTAAGCTGCAAAAGCTGGACACATGTTCCGATGCACAGCACCAATCCCAGGAGAGCGCAACGTGTGCTTTTCAGGCAAGAAATACAGGCAAATATAATACAATTGGAATGATATTTTTATGTAGGGCTTCCAATAGACTGATATTGAAAAAAATCATATGGGCCTCTTACCACAAAACGTCTCCAGCAAACGCACTATATTACCAATAACAGGAACACCTATTGCTTTCCACCAGCCTTCATGAGATTTTACCAAGTAGTAGATACCTGAGCCTTTCAATCATATCACTTAGGTCCTATTTCTGACCCTCAATAATGAGGGTTCATTTTTCTGAGTCTGTGCAAATTGAACTTGGATCTATAATGTTACCCCATATACCCAGGTATATTCCTAACATATAACCTGGGGGGTTATTTTGCATTATTACCTTACAATCCTGAGTTTTATACATTAGGAATGGGAAAGAAAAACAGTGCTGAAAGTTATGGCAAATTCTGAAAGACAACCTCGTAATGGCGAGATAAAGTCATCCTGGGAAAAACATCTACATGATCAAATGTTTTTTCCCCAGGATAATATTAACAGCCATAAAGAAGACAGCATGAGGCTCTTAATGCTTTGCTCCTCCGTTTGTTATTTCTCTAGATCCACTCAGGCCCTAAGCAATTCAATAGAGATGAGTGAGGTACTGTTGGCTATAGAGAATAGTCGCCCAGAGAAAGCCCTGGGCCCGGATAGATTCCCGGTTGACCTGTACAAGTATTTACCATATTTTTGGGCCCCTTTGATAACAAATGCCCTAAAGGCTGCAATAGTGGACCCACTAGTCAAGACCTGGCAGGAAGCAATTATAGTTCCAATTTTTAAAAAGGGGAATAAAACCCAACCTCACTGCTACTGTCCAATTTCCCTGCTCAACAGCTCAGTTAAAATCTTTGGCTCGGTAATCTTGGCCAAATTATAACTTTGGGCGCTTGAACATCAGGCGCTCTCGATCTATCAGTTTGGATTTCGGCCTGGACTTGGAACTGTGGAACAAACATTACATTTGGCATTAACTGTCCAAAAGTATATCAAAGCACAAAAGGGCTGAGTTCATCTAGCCTTTATGGACCTAACCTGTGCTTTCGACACAGTGAATTGCAGACAGTTATGTTCCATAATGTTAAAAAAGGGGATTGATGGAGGAATTATCACCTTGCTCAGCAGGCTTCATGAACACACCTCAGCCGCAGTACGCTATAGTAGTAAGGTAGATTTGACTGAAGAATTCCCCTCTGATATAGGGGTAGGGCAGGGTTGTGTCATGGCGCCATTACTATTTTTTTTATATATTAATGGGTTGGGAGACCAACTATGTAAGGTAGGGAAGGACACCCCAAGATTTAACCCATGCCAAACCCCCCTACTGCTATATGCTGACGACGCTGTCCTGATAGCTAGGACAGCAAATGGCCTACAAATACTGCTTGATTCTTTTAATGGTTTTATGAATGATCTGGGGCTAAAAGTTAATCTCACTAAATCATTTATAATGAAATGTGGACCAAAAAAATCTAAAACAAGGAAATTTTTAATTGGGGGGCGAAGAAATCAAGAAGGTCCCGGATTTTACTTACCTGGAGATACCATTTGATGTTGATTTTAATTGGAATCATGCTTTAAATATCAGAACCATGCAATTTCAGAAATCGAATGATGCCGTTTTTATATTTGCTAAAAGATTGGGTCACAAGTCAACTAAAGAGATTTTATGTATTTACAAGAGTAAAAGCCTTTCAGTGGTAACTTTTGGGGCCGTGGTTTGGGGACACGTAAATTGTAAATCACTTCAAATAATAGAAAATAAGTTTTTAAGAAGACTTCTCTCAGTGCCCCAGAGCTCCTCTGTTTCTTTCTGTCATGAGGAAGTTGGTCTGAGTAATTTGAAAGACCATATTGCATTACAACTACTGGTGCTCTGGATAAAATCCTGGAAGTATCCAGAGGCTGCTCTTTGTAGCACAATACTGGCAGATTGTATGAAGCTGGATAATAGCCTAGATATACCCTGGTTAAGGTATGTCAAAACGAGTTTTGCCAAAATGGGTGTCACAGAATATTATACAAACCCCGACACCTTAAAAAATTTATCGTCTTCCACTATTAAGTCACTTTTCTACCAAAGCCATGAGCAGGCAGGCCCTATATGTAATTCGACTGGTCACGCAGAGCCTTTCTCTCAGCCACAAAGAGAACCCGCTCTCTATCTTCAAATCGATTTAAATGAAAGGTAGACATTTCTGTTGACTAGGCTGCATCTAAAAACTATACATTTCTCAGTTGCTTTCCCTACTTAAGTCTCATGGTTTACATCACTCCCTGTCTGTCCTTGTGACAGTTGCTCATACCAAAACACTACGAACTTTATTTTATTTTGTAGATTTTTTTACCCCACAGAGGAAGCAGGTAATTCACCCATTATTACTTGCAGCAGGGATTAGAAATTATAAACTGGCAATGGAATACCTACTCTTCCTAGGAACAAATGAGATTATATATTGCAATTTAAACTATCTTTTTACTGTTTAAAATTCATAGTAAATATGAGTCATTTTTTTATAACCTGTAACTTCTCTGTATATGGATTTGCTGTCTCTTAAATGAAAACATGTATGTGTAATCTTTTATGCCTCTTTTAGAGTTGAATAAAGCATTTTTGACTGGGATACTGAAGGTGGTTTTTAAATTGCAGTTCTGAAAATGCCACTTTTAGAAATTTGGCGTTTTCTGACTCCAACAATTTGGTGACTTCTGACTGGCTGTGGAATATATGCCTGGGGTGGGTGACAGCTGACTTCCTGCATTCCCTCTAGACAAACACACATAAAGGAAGGTGTGACTGAGCATTCACCTGCATGTTGATGGGTCATCCTGAGCAGGATGGGAGGAAGTCACTGACACTCTTCACCTAATAGAACTGGGGCTTGTCCCCCCACAAAGGGATGCACACCTCCCAGTAGTGAGTCTTGAGCCAGGGCAGGAAAGGCAGAGTCTTGGGCATTTCAAAGCATCTCTTTGAAGTTTCCCGACTTCAAAGGCCGAAGTTGGTATAAGTACTGGACCTCTGACACCATGAACTCAGAGCACTTCTGGCACTGAGAACATTCTACCAGGAAGACGGGCTGCTGTGCTGTAGGAGGGACTGACATTTTGATGAACAGCTTTGCTGTGTTGGCCTGCTGCTTCATGCCTGGGAGTGAGAAGGACTGGACCTGCTGTCTATATCTTAGAACCTAGGATTCTCCAAGGGCTTTTCGTCTTCAACTCAGCACCCGGACTTTACTTGCTGCAAGGCTTGCTCTGGCAAGTGATACTAATCCAGTACAGGGCTCTTGGAAGTGAGTTTGCTGTGTTCAACAAGAAGAAATCAGCACATCGACTTTGAGTGTAAATTCGCTCCTCGGCACCGCGAACTGCCTGCGCTGGAACCGTGTTCCCGCTCAATACAGCGACCATGACCGGTGATGCAGGTCCAACGCAGCACATTCGAAGAACCGCCACAAAGGGAGTTCTGAGTACTGCGTCACCAAACTCAGTGGCGCCAAACTCTGACTCTGGTGGCCCAGTGGTGAGACAGCGACACTGCGAAATCGACGCCGCGTGGAATGACTCTCGACACCTCATCGACAATACACCGCCAGCAGATCCGATGCCTTGCTGTCAATGCCACTTCACCTCCCCTGTGCCTTACAATGTCCAGAGCACCAACTTGCCAAAGACCTGCACCGACAGTGAGGAACTGATGCTGCACCTGCCCCAGCAACGCTTCACCTCTCTGGAGCCCTGCAACATCTTTGTTTTGTGATTGTTTCCCAGGTACTGTAACCGGGGTCAGTACGACTCCATAGCTGGCCTGCGCTACATTGCGGTCAGCCCCCAACATTGAGATTCGACTCCGTCAAGCACGTCGTTCTAGCCCCAGTTGGAGCTATTGTGTTTCTAAGTGCTATAACTGCATTTAATCTGTGAGGATTCGTAATTTGATTTGTGTATGTTGGATTGTTGTCATTTTGTCCTTTTTTTTAGTCAGATAAATATTAGCTGTTTTCCTAAACTGGTGTGGAGTAATTTTGTGGTATTTTCACTGTGTCACTCTCTATGTGTATAAACTTTACACATTTCCTCTGAGGATAAGCCTGACTGCTCTTGCTAAGTTACCAAGGTGGTGAACATGGGTTATTCTGAGGGTGTAACTTACTTACCCTAGAGTGAGTGTCCCTGTTTGGACAGTGTGTAAACCACTGTCACCCGAGCCCCAATTTCTAACATTTTGGTACAAATAATGTTGAGCAATTATGCAGGGAAGAGATATATCTTGCCCACTTAGCTAGATAAAGTACAATTCTAAATAGTAAGGGTGAGAGTTCACCTTAGTCTTGATCTGCCACATGCAAAATCATTGCTACTGTGTCAGGATCAAACAGGTACTAAAGTATGTAATAACTACTCGTTGTTCCCCAGTGAAATCAATATGCTGAAAAGACTATCCTAGTAAGAAAGAAATTGGAGCTACCATTTTATTCAATAATTGTTCGAGTGAACCTTTTCTCTGACATAGATCACTGTAAAGGTGTGGTTCATGGCAACAAATTATATATAGATTAATGTAGAAAGCAAACACTTTCCTGTAACTTGTTAATTCCAAAAATGAACAAAGTAAAGGTTTGATTAAAAATAGTGATGAAGAGGATCTGGCTATAAGTTACCATACCTTGGGGTGAAGAATTTCCGGAGCATTACAGTGTAAAAACACTCATCCTATTTTACTATTGATGCTGCTGGATTTTTGACTCTCTGCATTGGGACACTGCTACTCAGACCCCAGTGCATGGTCTCTGAGTTGTAAAATATGGAACAGTGGCTAACTCCTAATTGGCATATTTAATTTTTCTATAAGGCCATAGTATATGGTGCAGAAATGCACCCCTGCCATAGAAAGTTAAATATTACCCGGATGCTACAACACTTATTATGCCATCCACTACCTTGACAAAGGAAAACATGGCTTTGTGTATAACGAATTAATAGTAACTTTTTGGATCATCACATTAAATATATACATGGAGTGAGTTGCAATAAAATACGCACAGAAACTGAAGAGGAGTTTGTGCCCGTTGGAGAAAATGGGAGGGATTTTGTATTGTTATATATGTATATATATATATATATATATATATATATATATATATATATATATATATTCACTTAAAAAAACCATAGGTTTCACACATGTTATAGTTAGCTGGACATTTCCCTCGTAAAAAACCAATGAAATTCCCCCGTTATAGTTGGTGCAGGCAACTATAACTCACACGACCGCAATCCTCTGCTGATGACGTCAGATATTACATCACTGTATTTAGACACCTATTTACCCATGTCTTCTTCCATTAATCTTTAGCTATACATATATTACAAATATTTATTTTTCAGAAAGACACATATGTAATAAGTGATGTAATATCTGATTTACAACACCTTAAGAATAATTAGACAGCTTGTCAAAAAATCATGAATGACATGTTCTAGAGCAAGCTTAAACATATATCGAAGTCAGTCCATCTTCATCCTAGCCACAAGAAAAAAATCAGCAATTACAATTCAAGATAGTCAATGATGCTTGATGATTGGTGTCATAATGAATGGCCCATGCAAAAATAACATTTTCACATCGATATTGTAGGCATGCAAGTATTGCGAACTTTAGATATTGTCCAGCAAAACATGTTGTATTCTGTTTTCTCATGGTGGTTTTGTGTAATTCAGTGCTCGTCATTAGCACTAGGATGGACTCCTGGAAGTAGGTCAGCAAAGTGACAATACAGCTATTCGAAAGACATTTGCTAGGTAGAAATAGGTTAGACTTCAGGGAACGCTATGACAAGCCTTGTTCTGTCACTCCCATGGAGAGAAATTTTGCTTTACAATTTGGCTTTCTGCACTTTCTCGACAGGGCGTCTAGGTCTGGCCTCGTGTTGTGAATATCACAATTCCAAGGTTTTGCAAGCAGATATTCTTCACACCTTTAACCATATTTAAAGACAACTGATGATTGCTAACAAACAAATGTATGCCAAGTCAGGATGTGTCATATTATCCAGGACACAAATATGAAGTAATAGAGATAGGTCTAGTTCAAGTGTTGTAGGCAAACCAGTACTTACATATTAATTGTCTCCTAAATAGCAGAAAAGAACTTACCATCAGTAGGGTCACCATCTGTCAAGAATACAATTATGGAGAAACGCCTTCCCAGCTTCTGTTCATTAGAAAGATTGTCTTTTAGTAATTGTGTTGCAGTCAGCAGTGCTTTATTGATATTTGTTGCTGAAATAAAGGAAAGAAAATAATGTTATAATACATCAGTGGAAAGTAGTTATTTATTTGACAGTATGAACACCTGATGGGCAATAGAAACGAGCAGGAGACCTATACTGTCAAAGTTTACTGCTGACATTTACTGCTGGCGTTTACCAAATCTAGCTGCAGACTTTGTTGCATTGAGCTATAAAGAATCTGGCTCGTTGATTTAACTGGATGTGCTCGAGTCTTAGAAGTAGTGCGTTTTATTAGTATGGGAAGATGTAGGGAAGAGTATTGATCATTTGTGAGCATCATAATGACTTTCAACTATTGATGTATATGGATGATGCCTTTTTCCCAGCTGCACATAAACAGTTTTTTCTTTCTGATGTAGATTGGATTCTTAAATGTTAGACAGTGCTCTTATCATAGTGATGAGCTCTGCAGAGAGGAGTAAAAGTAAGCTCTTTGTCTATCCCAAATCTTTAGGACCTTATTTACAAGCCCATTGCACCGCCGATGTGTCACTGTTTTTGACGCGCCGGAGGAGCAGAGCGCCTGCCCATATTTACAAGGACGTGCTTGACTTTTCATGGCCTTGTAGATATGGCCCCATTACTTTGCGTGAAAGGAGTTTTTCATGGGTGTTGCTGTGGGTTTTCCCACGCACCATCCATGAAACCTGACACGTTCTCAGATTTTTCAAAAAATTTTAAAGCTGGGAATGAGTCAGAATCCTACGCCTCCCGAGGGGAGGCGTAGGCGTGGTGCAACAAGGAAAAATACTTTTATTTCTCCCCATTTTTCCTCTTTCTATGCATGCTGCATTCTGCAGCATGCATAAAGGGTTACTATGCCTGCTGCAAAGAACATGTACCAAGTAGATTACAGAGTGTGTATGATGTAAACAGATCAGCAGGTTACTGCTTTCAAAAGAGGCATCCTTTTGTTACTTGCAATTTATAACGTAAAGTCCTAATATAGAATAGTGAGCTATTAACTTTCATCCTAGAACTGCATACACACTAGAAGTATACATCATTAGAACATTGATTAATGTTGCAAAAAGGGTTAATTTGGCTAGAAATCGATTATTATTAAAGAAAACTCCCAACTATGCTGTTTCTTTTTCGACTCAGAGTTTGTGCTTCTCCACACCAAGCACTCTTGAACTATACTGCCTACCAGTATGGATGGCATGTAACTCCTACACTTTTAGTCCTTTGGGTTATGTAACATTTCCTAACACACGTATGATTGATTGTCTCTGTGTAATGTGCATGTGATGCAAAGTGCTCGGACACCCTACACTGGTATGAGTGGCGCTATATAACTAATTCAATGCATCTGAGAGTGTGTGGTTATGGAGACTTGGTCACTGTTAAAGGGTGCTAGTGAGAGAATCCGTGATGGAGGTGGTCATTGGGGGGGCGCCAACAAACATTGTCGCACAGGGCGCCACCAGCACTAAAGCCGGCCCTGGGTGCCCGCATAGTTAATCCATAAATCTGTGCACAACCATTTTTATATTTTCATATTTTGAATTGACACAATTGACAGTACAAAGGTAATGGACTTGTGCCCATTCTGCGACATTACCTAATTAGATTGTCGTTTAGTGTGCAGCTCTAGCTCTAATATTAAGAAGCAGTAATCAGACAGTGTACTCTTTTATGATACTTGGTTTACCAGTCCTTATCCTGGACACTTTCGGGTGTCAATGTTATGATGTTTGACTGTTTACCCAATTCCCTATCTGTAAACATTTCTTATTTCAATACTAAGATACCCCTCTGGGTACACATGTTCTGAAAAATAAGTATGATGCATCATGTTATATGATCATATATTGGGGGATATTCTCAAGAACGCTTGATAACTACCGCGAAAGAAGCTTAACGCAACTCTTCACGTCGCAGTCTATCATGGGAAAATAACACCGTGTTAACGTGGTATTCCCAACACGGCGGCACCATGCGATAGACCCACCACAATGCGACAAATGAACGTGTTGAAATCAACGCGATGCCGCAAAAATGCGAAACACCAACGCGAAAAAAGCGGCAATGACGCAAATCGCGATACAGAAATCTGTGAAAACTAGCCACTGGCCTGCAATCCCCACGCGACATGCGGGAAAATGCACTACAAAAGTTGGGAAAAAAACACATACAAAAGCCAAACAACAGCGAAGCACAATGGAGTCAGCCGGAACAAGTGCAGAGGACAACCCGATCCCCACATACGCCCCGGAGGACCAGCCTGGAACCGCGGGGTCAGGGAAGGACAAGGAGAAGAAGAGTAGGAAGATAAGGTTCAGTCCGCAGGAAAACAGGATCCTGATAACGAAGGTGATAGAACACCATCAACTACTGTTTGTCACCTCCACTGTGTCACAGGCAACTAAAAATGGAATATGGTAGATCATCGTGGACAATGTCAATGCAGTCGGAGTGCTGAAGAGGACAATGGAAGAGGTCAAGAGGCACTGGAATGATGTCAAGCGCAAAACCAAGCAGAAAATCACAAACAACCGGAAGGCAGCAATGCAGACTGGAGGTGGGAGCCCAGCACCACAGGAGGAGCTGGACGAGATGGACTAAATGGTGTCCACAGTCATCAGTGGGGAGATAGTGACAGGAGTTGGGGGACCAGACACTGCCCAACATGACCGGACACAACAGCATCAGGGTGAGTACCAAACAGGGACTGGGGGATGGGGGAGATGGCCACAATGGCACACATGCACAAGTAAGCATAGCACAGCTGCGGACAAACCACGCCCCAGACCCCCAACTCCCACCAAGAGACCAATGCATCCAAGTATGCAACATCACAGTACTGTATAAGCACAGAAGTCAGAGGCACACCGCATGTAAGGGATAAGGGGCAGCCAAATCAGAGCTGCAGGGGCGACCCCCCCAAAATGCGGCACACCCACATCACTTGGAGAGCGCATCAACATTGACAACGATGTGGCACAATCCGCAACACGTCCACCACAGAACAGAGGACACAACTGGTGTCGCTTGTGTGCAGAAACTGGCCAATCACATGTGGCATAGCAGGGAAATGTGAGTTGACAATGTACAAGTACAAACACACATTCATGATGTTGTTGGAATGTCCACTGTCCAGCACCATATAGGCAGCTCCCCACAAACAGTCACAATGTACACTGTCATGCAGTCTGAATGTAAACATGTACAAAGCGACAACATACATGGGAGCACAATGTTAAACTTCATCTCCCCTTCACATTGCAGAGGGAAATTCAACACCTCCTGCAGAGCAGTCCTAACCTCTCTTCTCTGATGACGAAGAGGACTACGACACCTTTGACTCCGATGCCCTCCAACAGCTCGTGAACAGCCTCCGCAGCCCACTTCCAGGAGCAGGGCAGCCCAGCTGCTACGAGGAGAACCCACCCCCTGCACAGAACACACAGCAGGTAGCACCCACCACCATGGCTGCTTCCCAGGATGCCCATGATGAACACATGGCCTTCCAAACGCCGTGTGTTGGGGTGCCAGAAGAAGCTGGCTGAACAGGTGCAGGTGGGGTTTGACCGCATGGCAGACAAACTAGATGCCTTATGTGGGTGTCTAAGTCCCATCGGAGACCACTCACAGTCCCTAACGGACACCGACAGTCTGCTCCATGCCCTCCAATGAACCATGGCTGACATCGCCAAATTTCTGACTCTGCGACAAGAACGACTGTCTAGTCAGAGTGCCTCCAGCAATCTTGCCCGGGAGTTGGGACTCATGCGGAGGCTCATGGAGAACATGTATCGGACGCAGGCGGAAAAAAAGGCCGCCACGGCTGCACACGAGCGAGAGGTAGCTGGGTCCCTCAATGCCATAAAGACCCTCCTCATGGCATTGCTGCCACAAGGCCTGGCCCTGATGCATGCTGCTGCTATCCACATCCCTGGCCCCTGATGTCTCAGTGCCACACAGTGCTGGAGACAGAACACTACCACCCACATGTGAGGCACCTGAAACAGCAGAGGACGAAGATGCGGGTGAATCTGCCCTCGTGGTCAGAAGAAAGCGGTAGCATTAATCTCCGCCATATGGCCTGTTTCTGCTTGGTTCTGCCCTCTGCAGCATCACCTTCCACTGTCCCCTGATGCACTCTGCGACACTAACCTTGGACCTCGACATGGACTGCCATATTCTGTTTGGTCACCAATGACACACCTATCAGACTGCGGACTGGACTCCTCCTCTTGTGACGTACTTGTCATTCCCTGAAGGACTCTGGCTGGCCCTCCACGGGCTATCAATGTGACGTGGGGTTTGCATGGCCCTGTATTGCTGCAGCTACAACACTCCATTGAATGTGCATTAAACACTGATTGTCACACCGATGTGTCATGTCTATGATCTTGCAAGTGTGGAGGTATGGATGAATGTAGGGTCAATGATTCCCCCTTAAGTCCATGTTGCTCATGTTGTGGGACTTGGGTCTCAGGGTGACACATTGCCGATTGCGTTCCGGATGGCGCAAACACTAGAACGGAGACAAACGCATTAGTCACTTCCCTGTCAAGCCCAGAATAAAAGCACACCCAGAGCCCCGGGGTCATTGTTCACACCCTTATGCTGGACTGGCATACGCCAGGCCAGCCCACTCCACTTACGCTCACAGGGGGGTACGACAACGCAACATGTCCCAGGTCTTCCCTGTAGGGATCTGCTGCTCACAGGTCTAGTTGTCAGCATGCCAGAGCCACTCCCTCACAGCTGGTTAACACCCACACCACACCCATGCAGCACCGGCATCACATGACATGTGACCCTGCCAATAAAAAGGGCCTGGCACACGTGCTGGATGCCATTTCCACTCTGTCACTGGGTTTCTCCGTGTGGGTATCCTTTTCGGGCTGAGGGCCTAGGGTCCTGCCACAGCACATTGCACAGTGCCAGGGGTGACATGATGGCATCCGCACTACGGGACTCAATCACAGAGGGTCCATGGCCTGCGGTGCACAGACTTGGTGGCACCGGATACACTGCGGCAGGCACAGGCACACTGCCATGGGACGGTGTCTTTCGGTGCACCGAGGTAGGGGCACCGTAAGTGCTGAGCGGGTGTGCAACCTGCGATGATGCGCCGTCCAGGTGGTCCGGAATGGTGGCATTAGTGTGAGCCCTGCTGGACCGCAGTGTAGGCCTGAGCCAGCAGGGAGTGCGGGCCTACCACCACGTGGCGTCGCCTCACAGAGTTAGTGGCACCTCTAGTGCTGAGCGGGTGTGCAGCCTGCGATGAGGCCGGGTGCACTGATATGTTCTCTGCCATAGCAAGAACATATTGTGGTGGTGGCGGTGGGTGTTGTTGCGCTATTGGGTCTCCGGGCTGCATGTTCAGTTGCTCGTGGGCATCTGTTGTTCTTCATGTTTGGCTATGGGCTGTGCTCCCTTGGCTGCTGCCTGTTGTTGTTCGACTTTACACCAGGTCAGAGCAGGTGTTAGTTTCCTGCTGCTACCGTGCCTTATCGCCTGTTTTGTTATGTTATCGCCGATCTGGCTGGTCGTTGAGAATGTTGTGGAGTGGTGTTGTCACCGCTTTTTGCTCGGGAACGCCTACTCTGCATCTCATTAGCGATAGTTGCCGGGGTCATCAGTGGCGATGTTTTTTGAGGATGCTATCGCCAGAAAACTGGTGATATGGGCTGTTAGCACCGGCTTGTGAATGGGGCAGTAAATTTATCGCGACTTTGACTGCGATAAAGTGCCGATAACTCGGCGATAGCTCCTTGAGAATATGCCCCATTATGTTTAAACTGCTTGTATTTAGAAAAATATTATGTGCAAGCCTACATTTCTCTCTTGAAATAAACAGAATTCAGTTTTTTTTTTTTTTGGACAAATCAAGGTTTTGAACCCTAAATATGTCTAACATTTTCCCTCTGCGTCCAAATAGGCATAGGTTGAAATGTGTACATGCTTGCCAGAAGAAAAAAATCTGACCCTACTCCAAGTCAAGTGAATTCCAACCCAAGTTTCATAGTGATGGCAGTGTAACATTTTGCAGTTCTAAATATCATAAAGCTGAAACTTTCAACTGCAATTCACACAATTATCTCTTTGATTGTGTTTAAATATAAAATACACCTTTCTTCACGATCTACCTTAGCGAAGAGCTAGAAAAGGTTTTGTAATTCTGTCGTTACGTGATTCTGTGGCACAAAGGTGCATATTTACAAGCTCCTTTCGCCACAGGAACCTCATTTTCTTTTACGTTCTTATGGCGATATGGGCTTTGCCTTATTTACAAAACAGTGTTAAGCCACTTAACATGGCTTAACGCTGCCTTGTAAATAAGGCGCCCTTTCACGCTATACTTAGTGTGATAATGGTGAGCAATGGGTGTTGCGGTGGGTGTTCCACCGCAACATTCATTGATTGTGATGCTACCCCATATTGACAAGGGTGGCGTAAATATGAGGCAGCGCCAAAATTAAGACCATAAAAAACCTGATCTTAACATGCCGCAACAAGGAGAAATGCTTTATTTCTCCACGTTTTTGCTGTTTCTATGTATGCTGCATTGTACAGCACACATAGAAACAGCAAAACGCCATGCATGATTGTTTATGTGCAGGAAAGTGATCCTTCCTGCACATAAACAATCATTATAAAAATGACGAGTTGCAACTTCTATGTGTGCTGCACAAAGCAGCACATATAGAAGCTACATTACGCCATTTAAAATTGTTTATGTGCAGGAAGAGACATCTTCCTGCACATAAACAATCATTCCCCCCAGCGCAGTGTGCTTGCGTTGGAGCTAGACAGCTGTAATTAGAGCAAGTGTAAGGGGAAGCCCAGGGCTGCACCGTATTGTTGTAAATACGGTGTAGCTCTGCATTTCAGAAGTGGTGTAGCGCAGTGTTAAGCCAAAAAGGCTAACGCTGTGCTCCGTCATTTCTTTGTAAACATGCTCCAATGTCTGAATAGTGGATATTTACAGCATCTTTTAAATGGCTCACACTGTGTTAATGCCATGTCACCTACCCCCATTCAATCCACTTGTAATGAGGGCTCTGTATTTATCAATATTATTTTGGGACTATTAACACTTTTGAGTTTTGTTAAAATGCAAATATACTTGGAAAGTTTTGTTTGATTAATACATTAAAAGTCAAGTCAAGCCATTTTGATGTGAATATACATGCATTATATATTGCTACTTTTTAACTGTAAAAGAAGAAAAATGCATATATGGGCTGTCCCGATACAAGTGATAATTATTTCCCAAATCCTGCACCCTCATATTTTGGTGGGGCAGAAATTGGAAAAGAACACCTTAGGGTAGAAGGGTGACCGTCAACTAAGCGCCAATATGTTCTTCCACCTATCTTCTTAGTACTGTGAGGACATTGCTTTGCTGTGTGCCAGCTGATGCCACAGAGTTAGACCTGGCACCCCTAGGTGGTAGCCCCCTAAACCTTTTACCTTCACCCCTCGTGTTTGGCTGAACTCGTTTTTGTTGGATTTAGGACTCTGTTCACTTTGTCACTGTTAACCAGTGCAAAAGTGCTTGTACTCTCCCCTTTAACCATGGTAAAGTTGGCTTACGCCCAATTTGTGGCACAGTTAATTTACTTATAAATCCCTAGTAAACTTGTACTACATGTGCCCAGGGCCTGTAAATTAAATGCTACTAGTGCGCCTGAACACTTATTGTGCCACCCACTTATGTAGCTTTTACAACCTGTCTCATGCCTGCCACTGCAGCTTTTGTGTGGGATTTTACACATATATTTCAACCTGGAAAATAAAAGCTTTTGCCAGGACTAAAACTCCCTTTTTATTACATATAACGCACCTCTAAGATAGGCCCTAAACAGCCCACCAGGTATAAAAATGGGTCCCTCAGACCCACTCTTAGTACACTTCTGGACCCGTGGATACTACAGAAGAAGGATGCCATGGTGCCCTGCTGGTGGAAGCCTGCCCTGCATGCTGAGAAGGAAGACTTCTACATTCCAGGCCATACTGACTCCAAGGATTAGCTGACTGACCTCCTGTTCTGAGCTATAGGGTCACAACAAGCTCCAGAGGGCTCTCTGCAACTGCCCAGCTGACCTGCTGCAACTGGACCTACCTAGACCTGCAACTGGACCTGCCTGAGGTCTGCTGGCCTCTGATGGAGAGAGTTCCTGATCCCCAACATGTGAATCCCAGGTCTGGGACCATTGGTAGGGCATCAGTTGAGCTCCTGCACAAAGAACAGAAGAAATCCTGAAACTTTGGCCTCTTTGCGACCGCGAACGGGCCTGTTCGTGCCAAGAATTTTGCGCCTTCGCCTACCACCAATACGAAGCTCCAGTGAAACCAACTCATCACACTACGGCAACAACCAGCGATAGCCACCAATGCGAATCTTTAGCAATGACTGTCCATTAAGCCTGACATAATCTTTGCGCTACAACGAAAGCCATTTGCAATGCCCGACCTGCTCTTTGCGCTACACCGATGACAACAACGTTATGCTCTCCCTGCTCCTTGCGGCCTCCTCCACAGCAAACAGAACTCTTTATGCTGACATTTTTAATGCAACTTTTTCAAGTGGACTAACTTGAACCCTGTATCTGCCTTGTGTTTCATTGTGGCCAGCCTAAACGTATGACTTTCACCCGGTCTCACAAAACTAGATAACCGCAAGTAGTGTTTTGTGTTTTTAGGTGCTATATTTACCTGAACTCTTCAAAACTGCATATCTTCCATTCTATAGAATGGATTTTTGTCATTTTGGCATCAAATAAATTATTAGATTTTTCTTGTGTTGTGTTTTCACTTTATTACTGTTTAAATGCTACATTCATACTTCACACATTGTCTATAAGTTAAGCCTGACTGCTTTTGTACCAAGCTACCATGGGGTTAAGGAGAAGTTAATTTTGTCATTTTTGTTTTTCACCCTGACAAAGGTTCTGGCTGTTATTTGAGAATGGCTCCCACCCACCTCAGCCAACAACCTGTATCTAATTTCTCACACATAGTATCTGTATACTAGTCTATAACTTTACATGTAGCCTTCCCTACACCAAAACACTAGTCTAAAATGGTTTGTGTGTCTGGGCAACTCTCTTAGAAGATCAGCCAAAGAACATTCAACATCACTTGGTATATTTGACCTGTGACATCTTAGTCCACACAAATTTGACTATTTGCTGCACTACCATAGGCTTCATGTGAGAGGGCCAAGACAGTGTCCCCAGGCTGCTCAGAATGCTATTTTTGAATATGGAAACCCTTCTGAAGGACAATGATGTACTAGCAATGGTCCTACTCTCTGATAGGTTCTGTTATTCTGGTACCCCACTGAAAGATGCCTGGAAAATGATCTGCTGGACTTCACAGTGAGAAGAAAAGCTGACATGACCTGGAGGTCAAGCACAATACCAAAATGAGTGAGATGTGTTCAGAATTACCCAAACAGACAACCAGCCCAGGATCCATTAAAAAAGTATTATGAAGCTCATGTAGATTAAATACAACAGCAACAAATGTACTGGCACACAATACAGTTAACGACATCTTTGAGAAAACAAGGGACTGTAATCACTGATAAATCTCAGCTCCTCTTCAGCCTGCTTCATGTACACCAACCCTATGGTTAGTAGCTATTGCCCAGGCCTTTGAATCAATGGTGTACCACAGGGAGCATGTCGCGCTGCTCCCTGCTGAACTTGAGGATACGCCCTTACGCTCCTGAACAGGCTCAATTGCCTGTGTCTCATCTCTAGGAATCTGTAACCGTTGGATCCATCATACAAATTACGGTTCTAGTCGCGGCAGAGAACTTGGCTCATAACAAAATAGGACAGACCTATCTTTGTATGTGCGTAGTCTCCACAGTCATACAATTACTATTAATCAAATTAAATTAAAATCGCAGTTTGAGGAATACCCAAAAATAATAAACTTTCACAAAAGTGTGAATTTACTTTTGGGACCCAGATCCCTAAAATTCACAATCTGCAATGCACCTTCAAGTTGTTAAGTGGCCTTAAGAAGGGGCCAGTGCTATAGCATAACCATGATGATTTTGAATCAAATGTAAAGTTCAGCTTCTAAAAAAGTGATTGTTGTCTACTCTTCCTTACACATAGCTTGTATTTTCTCATTAGAACTGAGCTACAAAGACACCACTCATTGTTACCTCCATTGACAGTAAGCTTTGAAATGTAGGCTTTGGCTTCCTTCACATTTCGGGGAGTGGCCTTCACCAAGGACTCCTTCCAAAGTGTAATGTCACTGCTAAATATTACAAAATTGAAGTAATCATCTTCATGAAGCTCTTCTGATATTTTCTGAAAGGCATCTTTAGTCTGTAAAAAAATGGTAAAACATCTTTGAAAGCAGGCATGCATAGTCCTTCCTATAAATCATCTGTAAGAACATTTAAGTATGGCATCTGTAGTAACAATGTTTCATTGTGCTATACTTTCTATTTGATCTCCCAGATGAGATACTTAGAAAAACATACATTTTCTACACCCTGGAACATGCTAATGTTTTTTACTTTTCTTCTTTTATAATAGACAAAACCAAAATAATTCACAAGCGTGGATGTCACTACAACGAAATGTCAGGGGTAGAGGGAGTGACAATTGATGACAAACCAGAAAGTGACCACATGTGACAAATGACTTTGGTGACATCACAGAAAATGACATAACATGACATGTAAACGTGATTAGTAACGTCATTAGCGTCTCACTGACATGATAATCAAAAGTATTTACATCACAGAAGTTCGAGTGTGAGATCAATAAGTGCTGAAAAGCAGATAAAAACCAAATTCAGTGGAGCCCATATATAACGGTGACGCAACTATCATATACCACAGGTACAGCCATGGGGTGTCAAGTTCAGCAATCAATTCCCCAAGTTCACCTAGCATGTGCCCAATGTTATCCTTAAACGCCTAAGCTCAGTGATCAAATGCACATGCAGTGGCACACTAGGGCACTGCCCCACCACCACAATGTCACAGGCAGAAACTAAGCTGTTCTGTGCAGCTTTCATTGGTAGATCTGTCAGTTCATCTGTTATGTATTCTGAATCTTCTGTACCTGACAATGCAAAATGAGCAGTCACACAGGGAGGGGTACACATGCAGAAATCCATCCATTCTCCACGAAGGAGTAAGCACACCTTTCATTCTAGCACATTAAAAATCCATTCAAAATACTATGCATGTCCTGTGCTGTGCTCACATGTGAAAGCTAGGAACCGTTTTCAGCCACATGACCCCAAGCCCTACCAGAAGGTTTGATACAGTGGAGGTGAAGAAGAAGTTGGCCCAGTATCTATCCTGCCACCTATTGTGGCTGCCAGAATCATTAAGCTCTTCATGTGGTCATGAATAGACTAGTGGACCCTGTAGGAAGTAGAGTTGAAGAGCTGGGGCAAAAGAAGCAAAAGAAGCACGAGGATGGCATATTTCCACCTGGTAAGATTTAATGGCAGAGATGTGGGAAGAAGGAATATATTTGTGTGCGCTTTGTGTACATGCATAAGGTTGGGGGTGGGCATGTGCTTTATGTAATAGAAGGGGCAAGGAGCTTCCACAGTAGCTCGCTTATATGCACCATAGAGCAAGTTTAAATATTTTCTCTTTAACAATATGAATATTCTGAAATTCAAATTATCTACCTCTTCCACATCACCTTATCGCAGGGTTAGAGCCAGGAATGGGTTTTTGTGTAGCTAGTTGTGAAATTTGCAACACATCCCCAAATTCATATGAGGCAATGCACCAATTTATCTATGCGATTTTCTTAATGTTAAAGCACTATTTGTGAAAGTGGGGAACTTTGTAAATTACTTCAGGTGGAATGGCAAATCTGTAAACTCTTACATTTGATCAATAAATCAGTGCTTGTAGGGTGCGGCTTATAACACGTAAGGGTATCCAGGTCCTAGGTTGCTGGGTTAGTCGAAGTGCCAGTTCTTGAGTCTCCTCCTGAAGTCCGTCAGTGAGGGTGATGTTCAGAGGTGGACAGGAAGAGCATTCCAGGACATGGCGGTGAGGTGGGAGAAGGAGCAATCTCAGCTGTGGCTACAGCGGATGCACTGTGTCTGTGTGAGATAGGCAGGCAAAGTTTTCTGGATGGTTGGTGCAAGTCCAGGCAGTGGTTCATGTATGCTGGTTCGTAGCCATTGATGGCTTTGTAGGCAGACGTGCATCACTAACTTGAACTGGCTCTTTTCTGGAAAGGGACCCAGTGGAGGTTTCTCAGGAAATATGCCTCCTTACAACGCATGCCTTTTCGCCGCAGGCTATTACAATGCGGTCGTTACAACGAACGCGATGTAACAGCGCATGCCATTATGTCACCGGCTGCCCCACACTGCAGTCAATGTCTCCTTCATTAGCACTACTACTATGGCTGCTACTACCCTGTGTGGGTCAGTCTTTGGCAGCCTGCCCAGTCAGCTAGTTCTAGTCTATTTACTTTATTTTTATTTTTATTCTTTGGGTTTATTTTTATTTCTTTATTTCCGAGGTTTCTGGCCCCTTTACCATCTCTGTGCCATTTTTCCCACCTCCCGCTTCCCACCACTCACTTCTGCCTTTCCGGCGCCCATCCCAGGGCCTACTTAATGGAGGCCACCGTGCGACCCCATTGAGCAGGTCCTGACCAACTCTCCCATGCTGAGGTCAGTGCCTACTTCCTCCGCACTGCTGCTAGGACTGCTCCTGCCCTATGTGGATCAGTCCTTGGCAGCCTGCCCTGACAGCCAGTTCTATTCCCTGTGTTTCTTACCACTTTGCCTGTTCTGTGCCATTGTTCCTGTTTTCCCGCCTCCTGCCACATGCTTCCTGCCTCCCCAGCAGCCCCTTTCAGAAACTACTTAATGGAGGCTGCACTGCAACCCCATTAAGCAGGTCATCACCAGGTCGCCCACGCTGCGGTCAGTGCCTCCTTTCTCCTTACTGCTGCTAACACCTGGATCCCCAACTCGGCTGACCTAGTCACCCTCATCAAAACATCCGAAACACGCAGATCCACCAAACAAGACAGCTGGTACACGCCACAACTCAGTACAATTAAATGCAGCTGAAAACAACTGGAGAGAAGAATGGTGAATCAGCAGAGACTCTACAGACTGAGCCACCTTCAAGTCAGCCCTCAAAGTATACTACCAACAACTCAAAGACTTGAAAAAGGACACCCTTGCAGTCTTCATCTAAGCAAATGCCAACTGCACCAAGGAGCACTTCAGCATCGTCAGGGAGTTCTCCTGCCCAGCAGCCACTGAGAACATGATTCTACCTTCACAGGAACTCTGCAACACTCTAGCAAATCCCTTCTACAAGATATCCACCATCTACAGGAACTTCGATCCCCGACCCAATGACTTCCTCATTCTCCTCAACCCAACGGAAGCCACCTCGTCCAGCAACCACACTCCATAGGACCAGCTGACCACACTCTACACTACACCCATCATGAACTCCATTCACTCAGGAGGCCCCACCTCCTCCTCATCCTAGGAAACAACAAGATCAGCCACCAACTCACCACTACCCTCAACACACCCATTACCATAACCACCTTTCCTGATGCATGGAAACACACAGAAGTCATGCCTCTCCTCAAGGAACCATCCGCTGACCCGAGTGAACTCCAGAACTACCACCCCATCTTGCTGCTTTCTTTCCCCGCCAAAGTACTGGAGAAGACCATCAACCGGCAGTTCACTGACTTCCTGGAGAGAAACAACCTGCTAGATGCCTCCAAATATTGTATCCATGCCAACCACAGCACTGAGACCTCCCTGATCACTGCCACTGATGACATCCGCACCCTGCTCGACAGGGGAGAGTTGGCAGCCCTGATCCTCCTCGACCTCTCCACAGCTTTTGACACCGTATCCCACCACACACTAATCGAAAGGCTGTAGCAGATCGAGATCAAAGGAGACCCACTCAAGTGGATTGCATCTCTCAACGGTACAAATGCAGAGAATCCACCTACTTCCCTTCACCTCAGAACCTACGAGCACCATCCGTGGCATCCCTCAAGGTTCACCCTTCAGCCACCCGCTCTTCAACACCTACATGAGGCCTCTAGCTCATCATCAGAACCCACGATCTCAATATCATATCCTACACCGATGATGCCGATCTTGCTCTCAGCAGACCCCACCACCACTAAGACCAACTTCCAAAACTGCATGAAGAACGTCATAGACTGGATGAAGGACAACTGTCTGAAGCTCAACACTGACAAGACAGAAGTGCTGATCTTTTGCAACCATTCCCCCCTCTGAAATGACACCTGGTGACCTGCAGAACTCTGCCCCACTCAACATCAAGACTACAGCCGCAACCTCTGCATCATCCTGGACAGCAAACTCACAATGAAGCAACAGATCAATTTAGTGTCCTCTACCTGCTTCCACACTCTCCGCTTGCTCCACAGAATGTTCAAATGGCACCCGATCAGAATGAGGAAACCAGTCACGCAAGCTGTAATCACCAGCTGTCTGCACTATGGCAGTGCACTGTATGGAGGAACCACCACCAAACTCATGAGAAGGCTCCAGATAATAAACAACTCAGTGGCCAGATTTATCCTCAACCTGCCCAAACAGGGCCACATCACCCAGCACCTGAGAAGGTAAACATCATTTACTACGAATCCTTTTCCCCACAGGCTATTACAACATGGTCGTTGCAATGACCGCGTTGTAACAGCGCTTACCATTACCCCGCAAGTCATAACAATGACTTGCAGAGGGGTCAGATGGTGTTGGATTGAAAATCCAACACCTTTCCTACTGTTGCACAGACTGGAGTTGAAATAGTAAATTATAGTATTCCAACATCCAGCGGCCCCCAGAGCAAGTCGTTGTTATGCCTTGCGGGGTAATGGAATGCGTTGTTAAAACACGGTCGTTGTAACGACCACTTTGTAATAGCCTGCGGGGAAAAGGCATGCGTTGTAAGGAGGCATATTCCCCCATTTCCTACACATGCAATGTATCGAGTATGGACACCATCTACAGTATGCCAGAAAGCAGGCACATCATGCCAGTGATAGTCCTTTGATGCTAGGGGCAACAGATACCTGAGGTGACAGAGGGGAGGACACTAGCAGGATGGTGTACACAACAAACAACAGGCACACTCACACTCTTTATCACTCCTGTACAAAAAAAGCAGAAACCATGAATTGATGATGGGCTTCCTGATATACGTGGCAGTTTTACTTGTATTTTGCTGTTACTCTAAGAGTCTTGGGCTGTCCACTACTGAAGGAGATATCACCTGACACTTCTTCACTGTCGGAATGACACGACATATTTCTTGTTGTGATCAACCTCTACACCACCATGGGCAGGCAGACACTGATGTCTGTTGTGAATCATGCTTATGAACTTTATTATAATTTATGTGCTTGTATTGCTTGGGCCCGGATCATATTATATGCACACAAATCAGTAAAACTGTTTGGCCTCCCAATAGGAAAAGGGCCCTGCCACCTCACCTTGATCTAACTTACAGCTGATTGTCTGGTCCACCCTAGTTTGAAAATAAACAGGCACTAGTCCTGCCATTGTCGATTCCTAGAAATCACAAAATCTCATGTTCATTGAGTTGGTTATTGAGAGAAATGCTGAAATACAATGTTTCATTCTCCAGATATGATGTGTAGTGACGGTTCTGTTAAAACAATGGCTTATGGTATGAATGAGGCTTTGTAAAATATTGGGGATATTATGTAAGGGGGTAATGACCCACTTTCAGGAATAACCACAATCCTTGTTTGGGTGAACCCTTAAAGTCAGTAAATTAAGCTGCCCTCAACCCCCTGGTAGCAATGGCACAGAGCACACATGCTTAACTGTGCGGCAATGTGCAAAGTATTCATGTACTACCAAAACAGTAATAAAATCAAAAAACAACACAAGAAAAACTCCAAACCAATTTAGAGAAATAGAGTAGATTGATTTTAGTAAATAAAATGACACCAAAACAAAACAAATCAAAAAAGGGAAACTGTAGATATGGATTTCCACAGTTTACAGTTTAAGCAAGCAACAAAAAGTGATAAGCACCAACCACAGTCATCTGGTTGTGCCTGCCAGTACCTAAGTGCGAGTTAAGGTTGAGTGCGATGAAGCATGTCGTACACAGGAGCCAAGCTGGACCCAGTCTTAAGTTGGACTTAGCCTTTGAAATGGAAGTGAAAAATCCTCAGCAGGGCATGGTAGCAGGTTGTGGCTGAAGAGGGCTCCACATCATGGGATAGCCACTGGACAAGGTCTTGAGGAATCCGCTGGCAATTGGCGAGAAAGCTCTGCATATGCGAGATATTTGAATTTCATCCCTAATGAAGGTCCCTCACCAACTTTTTTGTACTTTCAACCAGTGAGGATTTCTATGTTCGAAAGTAGTCCCTTTATTTGTAGCTTGGATTCTTCCAGTGGAGTAAGGCTGCCACGTGTAGCTGAACTGGACTCTACAAAGCTGATACCTTCTCTGCGAGGTCCAGCTAAATCAGATTTGCTGCTGTGGAAAAGCTCAAAGCAGGAGCAACCACAACCTTCAGCCCAGGAACAACGCACCTTTAGCAGGTTGGTCCCAATCCACTGGAGGTCTTGGGAGCCAAAGCATTTCTATGTCCCTGGTTTCAAGATATGTTAGGAGTTGTAGAACTTGACACAGCCAGGAGTCACATGACCTTGGGGGGGAACACTTGGGGGTCAAAATTAACCCCAATGTAGGCCAGCAGCAGGGTCCATAGCAGATATAGTTGGAACTGGTGAGGTCAGCAGTCACAGGAGAGGCCTCTTATAGCTTGTTGTGTCCCTGTAGTTCGAATCTGAGGTCAGCCTTATGACTCTTGGAGTCCACTGCTTTGTCCTGGGTACAAGAGGGAGAGCAGGAACAGTTTTGTAGGACCTTATCTCTTTTGATCTTCCACAGGTCCAGTAGTGTTCTGAAGAGGTAATGTGGGTTCTATTACAAGTCTGTGGGTGGGGTAATTCCTGTCTCTTTCCTAACTAATTGGATAAAAGTTCCCAGAGGTTACCATACCTACTTTTACAGCACTTGTTGTGTGTTCTCCTGAAACCAATCCCACAGTGCCACTCTGTGCCTAAATCTAAGATGGTGAAACCATTCTTCCCTTGTGCAGAGCCTATGTGTCCACCTCTGCTGTATGGGCTGAAAAATGAACAAATCCTCTTCTCTGGTCACTTTAAACCAGTTGTGGTGGCATCTCCTCTCCTACTGTGATCAGGGCCTGCCTGAGGGAACAACAAAGGAACCTGTCCAGATTTCAGCTAACAATTGCCCCTTACAGGGTAGGTCTCTTTGAAGTTAATCAAGATCCTAGGCATAGCCCAAATGGACATTCTGCCACAGGATTAGAAACACCTACTCACAAACAAGCCTTTGTCATGCTCTGGCACCAGTGTTCACTTCTCATCAATAGGGCTGTTCAGCTGCCAGGTCACAGTTGGTGCTCATGCAAATGGTCCTCCAGAGGCTTTTAGGCAAGAGAAAGGTAACTTTCTAAAAGTACCTTTTGTTTAATAGTTATAAAAAATGTGACCTTACGATCAAATTAGATTTTGAAAAACTATAAAAAAAGAGTCTTTGAATCATATATCTAGATGTTTCCGGACTAAAATTAGCATTATTAAGTGCAATAATGTAAGCCTTTGTTTTCCTGTTGAATAGCCAGCCTTGCTATGGGCAAAATAGCTTTGAGGGCTTTTTCACTGCAAGGACATCCTTAACATTAAACTTTTAAATGGCCTACTTTTAAATGCCATGTAACCTGTCTTATGGACAGTAATGCCTGCAGTATGGCAGTAAGGCCTACTTATGGGTGGCTTATTAATATTTAAAAGGATAGCTTCTGCCTGTCAAAGGGACATTTTGACAGGTAGAATTTGCAGTATAAAACTGCAATTGCCAGGCCTGCAGACCTGTTTGCACTATCATGGTAGTGGGTGGTACAATGGAAGGGTGATGCAGTCCTAGTGACACTTAACTTACAGTCCCTTTGTTTTTATTTTTCCTTTTGCAGCTTTATATAGCACAAACGTGACCTGAAGGTATTGGAGCACCAGGTGCATTTCAGACAGACACATCCTTTTTTAGGTACAGACAGATTAAGGACCTGATTTCGATCTTGGCGGATGGGATACTCCATTACAAATGTGAGAGATATCCCGTCCGCCATATTACAAGTTCCATATGATATAATCAAACTGTAATACGATGGATGGAATATCTGTCACGTTTGTGTTATACTATCCCATCCGCAGAGATGGCAATCAGGCCCCAAGTGATTTGCCCAGAATCCCAGGATGTTGAGCCTCCTGCTGAGACTCAAACCCAGTTCCCCAGCTTCAACATCAGCCACTGTAGCTGTTACACCACATCCTCTCTTTTTAACGTATACTAGACTTATAGGTACATTAAATATGCCAATCGGGGTATGTCAATTTCATCATGTTGAAAGAGGGAACACACAATTTCTACCATTGTTTAGAAGAGGTAAAGTGCACAGAGTTGCACAGACAGCAAAAACATATAGGGCAATAATCTGTGGGTTCACCACACAAAGTATGTGTTGTAATCTCTCAGAGTATAGTTGTTCCTTCCTTTACTTGGTACAATCCTTTCCCCCCTCCCTTTACCTGCTTCCTTAGAACATTCCAATAGAGTTCAAGATAGAATGTTGACAACACGGAGTGAGGAGAGTGGATGATCATAATAAACAGTCCTGCATCTTACCGTCCTGTAATTTGCCTTTCTTTCTTGGACTTCAACACTGGCGATGATCTGCGAGGGGGGGGCAGCTGATCATCTCCCCTTTGTGTACTCTCTCCTGGTTCCTGCTGATTCACTGTGGGAGGACTCTTTTCTTCCATCTAGAGGGTCTCCCGGATGCTGTTGAACTGTCTGTCCTTGTGGAAAGTGCCACCTGCAGTCCTGCCCCAGGCTCCGTTTGATAAGAGTGAAATATTCCTCAGGGCTCACCTTCTAAATACGTGGCGTCTGGTCGTCACAAGCTCCTTCATTTCTTGTGCTCATCCTAACTAGCCGTTGCCGTCCCTCAGCCTCTGTTCCGGCGGTGTTACACAGCGTCAAGCCTCCGCACGCTCACACGCTCTTTGGTCCTGTGCTGTACATTGGAGCTGCCGCCACTCAGTTCCCTGCCTATGTGACATGATCGGAACATTCTGTCAGCGGTGTTGCGCTGCTCGATGCTGGTTTTGGTAGGACTGCTGTGTGGTTCTTCAGAGGCGTGGGCGTGTTTGCAATCCTCTGCCCGACGTCTCTCTGCTCCATTGTTGGGGTTGTGTGGCTGTGGACATTTCTGTCAGCCGGCACCACGAGAGTGTTTGCTGACTGGCGGCGGTGCATTTGAAACTTGACAAATGCAATATCAGAGTCACTTCGGTAGACTATTTGGGGCACACCATTTCCAAAGAAGGTTTCAGGCCTGAGTACAGCCTAATCCAAGCAATCAAAGATGCTCCATATCCATCTTATAAAGATGAACTCAAATCATTTCTCAGACTGGTAGAATACATGTCCAAGTTCATAAGAAATGTTGCCGATTTATACAATGGGTTGCGTGACCTCCTAACAAAAACCAAAGAGTTTGTATGGGAGGAAAAACACAATGAAATGGTTGAGACAGTAAAACAACAAATTCTTGAAACACCAGCTTTAGGATCTTATGACCCCAAGAAAAAAACCATACTAACAACCGATGCATCCAATAAAGGGTTGGGAGCGATGCTTTCTCAAAAAGGAGAGGACGAGGAAACCGTAATAGCATTCGCATCCCCGTCCCTCAGCTCCTCAGAAAGAAACTACTCAGTCATTGAGAGAGAAGCGTTAGCATGCTTCTGGGCAGTGAACCATTTAAAAATGTTTTTGTGGGGCATAACATTCGTTATACACACTGATCACAAGCCTTTAACTTTCATGTTCTCATCCAAAAATGCTCAAAACAAATCTCCACGTATAACCAAATGGGTTCTTGGCATAGAAAACTACTGCTTCGAGGTGGAATACCTACCAGGGTCTGAAAACGTAATTGTGACTTACCTATCCAGGTCCCCACTCGTGACCAATCAAAGTGAGGACCAGTTAGACGTTCCAATTTTAGCCATGCACCTCCCCTCACTAACCAAAGAAGAGTGGGAAGAGAATGTGAGGAAAGACAAAGACATGGAGGTTCTCAAAGACTTCATCATCAATGGATGGCCTAAGAGTCGGTCTGAAGTTCCAGATTCTGTCAAAGATTTTTGGGAGGTAAGGTATGAAGTTTCTCTTGTGTCTGGTACGATACATCGAGGTGGGAAAGTAGTCCCACCTAAGGATTTGAGGAACAAAATAATCGATCTAGCCCATGAAGGACACTTAGGCAGGAGCCTCACAAAAAACAAAGTCAGAGGTTGTTTTTGGTTTCCAAAAATGGACTCTATGGTAGAACTCAAGGTCAAAGAATGCACTAGCTGTGCTAAAATTGACAAAAGCTAAATTACACACAAAGCTCCTCTATCTCCTGTCGAAGTTCCGGAAGTCCCATGGACCAAACTTGCAATGGACATAATTGGACCTTTGGATGTCCTGGGCTCCCAAACAAAGTTTATGTTTGTCCTTGTAGATTACATCTCCCATTGGGTCAATTTTAAGTTCACACCGTCCACCACGACAAACAACCTCATCTCGTTCTTGAAAGGTGTTTTCATCTATGAAGGCATTCCAGCCACGTTGGTGCCTGACAATGGGGTGCAATTCACGTCAGAGACAATGAAGGTATTCTTGGAAGATCTAAACATAAGACATGAAAAAACTGCACTCTATTTTCCTAAATCGAATGGGCTAGTAGAGAGGAAAAAATCGCTTAGTGAAAGAACACATTCAATTGGCTATCACCAATGGGTTCAATGTCGAAGATTCCCTAAGAGAGTGCATTTGGGCATACCACACCACACCCAACCTTATCACTGGAGTCTCACCCTTTGTTTCCTTGAGAGGGAGGGAACCGTGCACCAAAATGAATCCACAGTGGTTGGAGGGTGGGAAAAGGGTAGTGCCCCATCTAGAGCGGAGTAAGGAGAAGATCTATCAACACCAACAAAAATATAAGAGTTGCTATGACCAAAAACACCGAGTCAAGGACCACGAGTACAAGGCTGGTACCACAGTGGTTGTCAACAAACCCACTCATGTGCAACCGGGTTCGAGCAAGTATCATGCTCCCCAACGAGTGGAAAAAAACAGCAAGAATGTGGTTCGCCTTGAAAATGGACAGACTTGGAGTAGTGACAGACTGGTGGACTTATCCTAAATGTATTGTACATCCTGACCCCCTATTTCCCCTATATAAGGAGATGTGTTGTAATCTCTCAGAGTATAGTTGTTCCTTTCTTCACTTGGTACAATCCTCCCCCCCCTCCCTTTACTTGCTTCCTTAGAACATTCCAATAGAGTTCAAGATAGAATGTTGACAACATGGAGTGAGGAGAGTGGATTATCATAATAAACAGTCCTGCATCTTACCTTCCTGTAATTTGCCTTTCTTTCTTGGACTGCAACAGTATGGTCATTTTACAGGCTTCCTTGAAGCAATGAAGGAATGAGCTGGAAAGACACATGCCTGGCTCCTTATGATGATTAAATTCTTGCACAGCCCACAGGGGCTTTAGACAGCGAGACATATTTCCATAGGTACAATATTAAAGCTAGCATTACGAGGAAACAAACTGTTGCCAGAAAATATTATCCCAGATTATACTATATTGAGGTTGATAATATTAACCTACAATAATATCACAGCCATTGTCTGCCACAATATTAATATGGTTAGTATATAATTCTTATTTTTACCTCCACGCCTGCTTACCTAGGCTTAACTTGCAATGTAGTGATTAGGTCCATGTAGTGGATGCAATATTACACTTGCAATATCGTGGAAGCCTACCAACTCCGACTGATCATGCAGGTCACATTCATTGATGTATTCATAGATGGAAAAACTACACATTAGCAGTTAACATGAAGTTCGGCCTTTTCAGCTGTTTCAACTCAAGAAAGATGTCACATTGTTTAATTTTAAATATAGCCAGAAAGGACATTAAATAGGTAGGTTTTTTTTCCTGCCAGTTACTCATCTGTATGCCAATATAGACCTTGTATGTATGCAGGTATGCATGTGATATTTGTATCCCAAGAACCTACCAAAAAGACAGAAGAGTATTATACAGGGTCAAATGCAAAGATATAGTAAACAAATGACTGAAGAGGTAACTGTGTTGTTCGAGATCCTAGGTGGCCCCTGTTCTCAACCCTATAATCTCTACACACTTGTCACCTTTCCTTCTTGTCAATTGTGATGTATTTTATATTTTTATATGAATGATGTGCCTTAAATCTTCTAATGTGATGCTTTAGAATCCTCTGCACTGTCTCTATTTCTCATGCAAGCCTGACTCTTTTTAATATACTGTTATACTTTAACTTTCATATATATTTTTTATAGGTAAACTCTGTGATCCACTGCTTCTGGAAGTACCTGTCTCCCTATTTCTACAATGTCAATGATCCTTTAGCACTGTAAGTACTTTCTATGTGCTGGAAACGGGTGCACAGACATAATATCGAGTTTTTAATTTCGAACTGCAGAAATATTGACTTGTAAATATCGAAGGGACAGAATATCGACATCAAGAATATCGGTGACCAGAATATCGACCTGAAGGTAAGAAATATTGTTTTTGTTAATATCGAAGTCAGAAATATTGTATGCAAAAATATTTTGTTTATGTATCTGTTCTACATTTTTTGTTATGTATTGTACTTTTTTTAAAATATTTGTATGAAATTTGTAGAAGTTAGTCATTTTTTTAAAGTACATTTTGCGTGTTAGTACCGTAGGGGGTTGTGGGTTTATCGGGGAATAGGGTGGGAAGTAATTTAATTATAGTAAATTAAATAATAATTTTTAGAAAGTATTAAATATTTTTAATTGAATTTTGCATTTTAGTTCTGTAGCGGGTTGTGGGTTTATAGGGGAATAGGGTGGGACGTAATTTATTATAATTAAGTAATTATTAATTTTTATTTTTTGTTATTGATAATTAAGTTATTGTTAATTGATTATTAATTGGTAATTAATCTTTATTAATTGATTAATTGATAATTATATTGTGTTATTTTTTTCGGATTGGGTTGTGGGTTTATAGGGGAACAGGGTGGGAAGTAAATTAATTATAATAAAGTAATGTTTAATTTTTATTTATTGGTATTGATAATTAATTTATTGTTAATTAATTAATCATTGGTAATTTATTGTTATTAATTGATTAATTGCTTATTACATTAATTGTGTTAATTTATTTTAAGAGTGGGTTGTGGGTTTATAGGGGAATAGGGTGGGAAGTAATTTAATTTTAATAAAGTAATTAATCATTTTAATTTATTAGTATTCATAATTAATTTATTCTTAATTAATTCATAATTGGTTGATAAGCATGTTGATTTTAACCCTCTGCTATCCAACACTTTCCTTACAGTTGCACTCTCTGGAGTGGGAATAGTAATTTTTACCCCTACGCTATCCAACACCTTCCCTACTGTTGCACTCTCTGGAGTGGGAATAGGAATTTGTACCCCTTCTCTATCCAACACTTTCCCTACTGTTGCACTCACTGGAATGGGAATAGTAATTTTTACCCCTATGCTATCCAACATCTTCCCTACTCTTGCACTCTCTGGAGTGGGAATAGTAATTTTTACCCCTACGCTATCCAACACTTTCCCTACTGTTGCAATCACTGGAGTGGGAATAGTAATTGTATTCCCTCCGCTATCCAGTATTTTCTATACTGTTTTTGTTAATGCAGTGTATAATTTATTTTATAAAGATAAAAAAGAATTGTCATTTTTTATTTTGTTATATATATTTTTTATATTTTTATTTATATTATTGTTGTATGTGTATATATGTATATAAATGTATAAAATATTTTTAACAGTTTATTAAAATAATTATTTATGAATAATATTAAGTATATATATATTATATTTTATATGTATATGTTTAATTTATTTTTACATTATATGTATTAGTTAACATTTTTAAACATTTTTAAATACTTTTAACTATGTTTCTTTTAATTATATGTATTATTTACTTTATTTTACATTATTCTTTAACATTAAAAAATTATATATTTAACAATTATGGGGTCGATTCCGATCCTGGAGAAATATTCCCCGTACGAATCGTATCCGGATTTGTTTACGTGCGAATCGTACATGTCCCGTACAAACTGGCAAGTACGATTCGTATGTAAAAAACACCATACGAATCGCATTGGGAATATACCCCGACACGTCATCGGGTCGGAAAAAGTGTCCGACACATCCCCGGACGTTTTTACGTACGACTCGGCAAACCGACGTCCGAACGCGCAAGTACGATCCGTCCCGTCCGTCCGAATCCAAAACCGTATGGTAAAAACACCGTACGGAGCGGACCTCCACAGCAACCATGGAGACGTCAGAACATGTGCCCGCATACGTGCCGAACACCCCCCCATGTCCGCGCCGTCCCCCCAGCCCCCCCGTATGTCCACAACGTCCCGCTAGCCCCCCATATGTACGGTGCGGACCCCCACCCCACCCCCGTATGTACGGTGCGGACCCCCACCCCCGTATGTATGGTGCGGACCCCCACCCCACCCCGTATGTACGGTGCGGACCCCCACCCCTGTATGTACGGTGCGGACCCCCACCCCACCCCACCCCCGTATGACTCGTATCCGGGAAAACCACCTTACAAACCCGCAAGTACGATTCGTACAGAAACACCATTTCCGTACGAATCGTAAAAAACACCGACCGGCTAAAATATACCCACAATTCCGATCCGGGACACCGCGTACGCGACATTCGCACGGAGTCAGGCAGCGTATTACGGACCAGCAAGTACGATTCGTACCCACAGCACTTCGCACGGCAATATTTTTACGGGACCCAAAAAGTGCCGGAAAAGCTAAGTATGGCACGATGCACGGCAAAAAGGGGGCCCGGTACGCACCGTACCCCCATCCCTACACATCTGCACCGTACCCCCACCCCGTATGTACGGTGCGTACCCCTCGTATGTACGGTGCGTACCCCCACCCCCGCTAAGTGCTGGGGGTACGCACCGTACATACGGGGGGTGGGGGTACGCTCCATACCTACGGGGGTGGGGGTCTGCTCCGTACCTACACGGGGTGGGGGTATGCTCCATACCTATGGGGTGGGGGTACGCTCCGTACCTACACGGGGTGGGGGTACGCTCCGTACCTACAGGGTGGGGGTACACTCCGTGCCTACACGGGGTGGGGGTACGCTCCATGCCTACGGGGGTGGGGTGGGGGTACGGTGCATACATGGGGGGGCTGGGGGTACGGCGTGTACTTGGGGGGGTGGGCTGGGGGGTGTTCGGTGCATATGCGGGCACATGTTTGGACGTCTCCATGGTTGCTATGGGAGTTCGCTCCGTACGGTTTCTTTTCCATACGGTTGTGCATTCGGACGGATGGGACGGATCGTACTTGCGCGCTCGGACTTCAGTTTCCCGATTCGAACGTAAAACTGTCCAGGGACGTGTCGGACACTTTTTCCGACCCGAGGACGTGTCGGGGAATTTTCCCAATGCGATTCGTATGGATTTTTTAACATACGAATCGTACTTGCCAGTTTGTACGGGACTTCTACGATTCGTACGTAAAAAAATCCGGATACGATTCGTACGGGGAATATTTTTAACGGATTGGAATCGGCACCTAAGTTGTTGCTTGTTCTTTTTACTTTTGCACATTCACTCTTAGGGAGTGCATGTGTCTGCAGTCCCTCTCCCTCACTCCAGTATTCCTCCCTGTTGCTTCACCACCCCCCTGCCCTACTACTGATGTTTGTTGTTTCCCCAACCCCCACCCTCTTTCCGCTGTCTATATGCCCACCCCCTGCCTTCATCCCACTGTCTGTTTTCCCACACCCTCACTCTCAGGTTGCTTGTACCCTTCCCAGCCCCCACGCTGTTCATGTGTGTTTTTTTACATATCCTGCATGTCTTGTACAAACAGCTGCTATGGTGTCATGAAGCTGCACTGCATTTTGCCGCATTGTTGTTACCCTGGAGTGGAAGGCACCTCTCAGCAGGCTGCTCACATAGTAACACAATGATGGTGAATTGGTCAAGGGTCAAGAAAAGCAAGCGTGTGTGTGTTTCACAAGCCACAGATGTTGGGTCGATCAGTGCCTTAATTTTGGGAGATTGTCAGATTTTTAAATAGCTGCCCTGTTGCTGTCAACCCACAGGCAGGGAAAAAATGTTTCCATGCAACACCTTCCCAGGGTTTTCAACCACAAATGACAGTTCTCGGAGTAGGTCCATGCTCAGCCCTGACTTAAGGACATGGCATTTCTGCTGACATCAACAAGATCCAGATGCACTGTGGGCAGTTGAGCACTGGATTGTTGCTCCTTGGCGTAGCAGCACTGCTGTTGTATAGCTACACAAACTGTATTTCCTCCCGCTTGGACTTGTTTTTATTTCTGCCTGTGATTCATATTTCATTCAAGCTTCAAAACCATAATAAGAGGATAGAGTTACAGTCTTTCTGCACTGGCTGCCAGACTTGAAGACAGGTGGTGGACGGTGGTAACAACAAAGTGGAGATGTGGGAAGCCACCTCCATCATCTCCTCCTGTCCTCCTCTTTGCCTGGCCTGCAAATCGCTGCAGGGACATGGGGCAGCCTGGTTTAAGGAAAAGATCAAATGATATAACCCAGGGAGGATGCTTTGTTCAGGTTCAGATATGAACCTTGTAGTCCCCCCTTTACAGAGGACAACCTGGTTGGGAAGAGCTTTTTCCGGACCATAGCCTTGCTCAGGAATAGCCCACCTTTGGAAATAAAAGCTGCTCCCTCGCTACTTACCTTTAGAAAGGCCTTGAAAACTTGTTTTTTCTCTCAGGACTGGGAAATTTTAGAGTATCTGCAAGGACTATCTTTTCTGTAGGTATACCCGTCTCAATAGCGCTAAGACGCCCTCGGGCAAGAGGTTGCACTTTATAAATCACTTTCATTCCATTATGGGCCCAATGTAGGTAAAACCGAAATACCGACTCCTTAATAGCGAATTTTACCGATTCGCTATTAAGGACTCGCAAAATTGAATGTGAGTAGGAATCGCTAAAATATTAGTGATTCCTTAACATTCCTTAATAACGAATCCCACATTGAGATTAGCTAATAAGGAATACCTACCCATTCATTCCAATGGGCTAGGAGGCCTATAGGAATGAATGGGAAGATATTCACTATTAGTGATTCGGTATTAAAGAATGGCAAATAGCGGGCGCTAGTTCAAGGGTGCCAGGGTGTCAAAAGGACACCCTGTTGCACCCCTGAAATGTGCATGTGTGCACATGTGGCGCAAATACATGCCCTAAGTGCATGAATGTGTGCCACATGGCACTTTAAAAAAAGCAAAAAAGTGCTTTTATAAAGGAAATCGCTAATTACCACCAACTTGTAGTTGGTGGTAATTAGCGATTCCTTAAGGCTAAAGTGCACTTACTTTTGTGCTACTTACATTGCATTTAAGGAATCGCAATCCCGATTCCTTAAATGCAAGAGCAAAATAAGGATTCGCAATTTTGCGATTCCTTATTTTGCTAGTAGGTTTAAACTCACCTACATTGCTCGCAGCCAAATAGCGATCGATACCGTTGCAATTCTGCTAATTTCAGAGTTACTGATCGCTATTTGGCCACCTCCATCTGGCCCTTCATTTCTTAAATATCAAAGCCATGTTGTGCCTCTCCACATCCAGCCAATGGGACACCTCCTTCTTCGTTCATTCTGTAGCTGCACTTAAGAGAGCACCAACACCAGTGTTAGTACATGAGATGCTATTTAAATACTATTTGGAAGAATAAATTAACACTTGTGAGATGTGTATATTGTTGTTGGGTGGCGTTCATAATACACAATGATGACCAAGGCTTAAAACAGCTGGATGTAGCCCACTGACATGCATAGGCTTCATGATCTAATAAAGCACTGTTAAGCTAGCTCTGTGAGGTAGGTTTAGGTGATCTGACGATCATCAGTGCGAATACTCATAGCTGTCTCGGCCTTAAATTCTCGCCATTTTAATTCAGTCATTGGCAAAGCCAACAGGTTTCACCCAAGCGAAATCTACTGGCTTTGTCAATGTTTTTTTTTTACCTGTTGCACAGCGGCGCAAGCCGAGCTGCTGTGCAACATGGCTTGAAGTTAAAAAAAAAAGCTATGAAGCAGTCAATGATGACCATGTCATAGCACATTTTTGTTTACTTTAAGCCATGTTGCATAGCAGTTTGCGGTGCTGTGCAACATACAAAAAATGCACATTGACAACGCTGATAAATCTTGCGTAGGCAAAACCTATCGACTTTGCCAATGCTTGTTAAATAGGGCAGTCAGACAAATAGCAAAACCTCCAATGGCAAATACTTTGTCTGGCCATCGGATGTGTATGTCGGTGACAGAGACAGAATAGTCACCACCCTTGACATACTGAAGGTCTGCCCATCTTTAAATGAGGCGGTGGGACTTTAGTTTGACGAGGATACTCCTTCGTCTTGGGCCCAAATTGTCCACCATAGCATTTATCTTGCTAATTCCATCATTTTTAGCATTATTTTTTATGGAATTTTTCATCAAGGTATCTATTACTTTTTTATGTCCATCAGAGGCATTGTCAATAGTTTCAACCAGCACCACTAGGTTTAGGGTGTATACTTAAATATCATTCTACTTACTTAAATTACCTGTGTCACACTATTATGAACCTTTAAAAGTTCTTACTAGTTAGCATAATACAACCGCACGATTCAAGGCACAACTACTCCAAGATTCCTGCTCATGGTGAATAGATTAATTCTAATTCGACTTTCACAAACTGCTTCAATAGCAAGGATCAGATCATGTTGGAAACAATGTCCAATATCAGAGTGTTGGACATTTCTAATGGCATAGTTTTTTGCATTTATGTGGTGGTGTTAAAAGCTTGTCAGTGCACAGTTGTACAGACTTTGAGGCCCATTAGGATGGCGGGGGTCTCCGCCATGGAAAACCCTGCACCGCTGCCCATCATAATATGGATGGCGGTGTCTTGAGACCGCCACCATATTGGAGTCCTTTTCCGCCCAGTAACCTGTCCGACCGGCAGACGGTCTTTCCATCCACCGGGGTCCCCACTGCCATCATAATTTGGCAGGCAGAAATGGTAGGCGGGCGGTGGTAAATGGCGGGCGGATCGCCACCGCCAGACGGGCAGTGGCGATCCGCCTGCCAACCTAATAGACCGCTTTGTGACTTAAAAAGAGGGCAATTTTCAAGCGTGAAAGGATTTATTCAAAGTTGAACATTCATAACAATCACCAAAATTATAGTTTTAGGGATTGGAGATTTTTCTGAATTCCTCGTGAATGAATGATGTGGTATTATGAATAACTATTGCTGCTTCCATTTGGAAGGTTGCATATACAGTTTGTGAGTCCATTTTCAAAATGTAAACTGTCATAGATTAATTCTTTTCAAGGGTTATGTTATAAAATTCTTGTAAAGCGCACGTTCACCGATTGTTGTCATGGCGCTGTTTCTAGGAAGTGCCGAACCCTGTAGGAATTTATTCGTATGCTTGTCTAAACAGCCATGTCTTAAGGGATTTTCTGAAGCTCAGCAGGTTAGTACAGGATCTAATTTGAATAGAAAGGGAATTCCAAAATCTGGGTGCCAGAATTGCGAACCTACAGTCCCCCTGCCGCTACAGCTTGAAGGAGGGAGTTGCCAGGATGTGAAGGTGAGCCGAGCGTAGGTTGCGTGAGGGAGTATACCTTTAAATAAGGCTATCAATTAATTTAGGACTCCAGCCATATAGGGATATAAAGACCAGGCAGCCTACTCTAAAGGCGCAGCGCTGGTGAATGAAGCATCGGGCCCGATTCACAAAAGTAATCGGAGACAAAATCCTAACTTTACGGCTTTCAGTATTCACAAAAGGCATTTAGGAGTAGTAAAGTTAGGATTCCTAAATTTCCTGCTCCTAAATGCCTTTTGTGAACACCTAGATTGCTGATAAATCAATCTGGCCGCTTGATTCTGCATCAGCTGTAGACGTTTGGTTAGGAATAGTGGGATTCCAAAGTATATTGAATTGGCGTAGTCTAAGTGAGACACGACCATGGCTATCACAACCTGTATCAGCGCTTCTTGTGTGAGTAGTCTGCTGATCTTTCTAATCTTCCTTAACTGGAAGAAGTAGGTTGAGATCACTGAGCCAATTTGGGTCTTTATGGTTAGGTTGTTATTTATTGTGACGTCAAGAATTTTTGTGGAGGGGGAAGGGCAAGTGTAAACCAATTTCTGGGGTGCTAATTGAAAGGAAAGAAAGTATTTCATGTGGAAATAAAAATAAAGTTGGCAAATGCACTTTTGGTAAGCTATTACCAATGCGCAATTGTACACCATGAACAAGTAATTCAGTGTGTTCAGTATATTGGGGCTTGGTTGCCTTACACCTAACTTTGGGGCATATTTACAAGGGAATTGCGCCAGCAGAGCATCACTTTTTCTGACGCTCTGGTGGCGCAATGCCCTGCTCCATATCTGCAACGCCGCCTTGTAAATATATGGCCCTCCTCGCTGCCGTTTTCTGTAGCAAAAAGGGTTTGCAATGGGTGTTTTGCGGTGGGTATTTCCACGCAACACCCATTTCTGTTTTGTACACTAGCCCCAGATTTACAAGGATCTGTAAATCTAAGGCTTTTTAAAAGGAGGCGTTAGAGTGGCGCAACAAGGAGAAATACTTGTATACCATGGTGCAAGGGTGTCTGTGTCGCAGCGATGATTGTGCAGGAAGGGACACCTTCCTGCACAAAAACATTCATTAATGGTGTTTTGATGCAGAGTGGTTGTTTTGTGATTGCATTCGGTATACTTCACCATAGCGTATCCTTCATATAGCGTTTAATACCTCTGAAGAAGAGTCAGGGGAAGTAAGCACTATATAAATGCAATTTAATAATGGAAGAAAGATTACGTGCACGCCAAGGTGAAGGGAGATGAACTAAACGAACATGGCCAACGATGATGCTTCAGTAGCGTAAAGAAACGAGAAATGACAAACCTTGGATGTTATAAACATTTATTCATGAGGTATGATGTATTCAGTAAAGAAGGAAAAGTATGCATTCTTTCCTGGCTGCCCTGAAATCACAACACACTGCACGCCGAATTCATTATTGGGCCAGGACAGAGTTAAACTTCTTTTATTTGGAAAACACTCTGAGAACAGCACGACCGCAACAGACATCACTGCAGACGTGCCACTGTGAGGGGGCCCACTGGTTTGCTGGATTTAATTATCGCCTTTTTTAGTCCAAAACAACATTTTATAGATATATATCAGATATACAGTTTTCCAAAACAAATGTGCCCAAGTAATACAACGCGAAAAAGACAGCAATAGCTAGTAGAAATAGGCTTTATTCATTTAGGTGTTTGGAAAGCACAGATTGTGTGGAATCTAGAAATAACTTTGGACAGAAGTAAAATAGTTCAACAAAATACACAGTCTGTCTTGCGAAGCGGTACTTGGACAAGGAGTTCGGACAAATGACTTATTCAACTCTTAGGAAGTTTTCTGTCGACTCAGATTTATTCATTTCTAATAGCTCAGGGAGTTTTGCACTGACATTTGCAGTGTTTTGCTTTTGGCTAAATTCAACTAGCAGGATTAGTACGAACATCACCTGGTTAAACTGCAAACAAAAGCTTCTACACAGCCACTAAGTCCCAAGGCCGTAGCTAAAACCTCTATTAAAATAAAAAAGACAGCTGCTAATATTAAAAAATGTACATTCTAAGATTATGACATGAGCTAAAGATAACGTCCTGTTCAGCCGGAGAATCCCGCCGTAAGCAGTTCTCCCGTTTACATAACAAGAGCATTGGAAAGACACAAGTAAGACACCTTACAAAGGCTGGTTCAACTGGATCACCCATCTCAGAGGAGCGGACAACATTGCACTGCAGAACTCACCCTGGAAACCGGCATCCAGAAGGATGTGGAAATCTCTTGACACGTACCTAGACTCTTATGAACCTCCATGAAAATAAGATATGCCGGTGATACACAACCTGGTATCTCTCATAACGCACCACCCAGACAATTGTACTTAACTGCTCTCAACCAATCTCGCCTTCTCGGGCCTGCCGCAAGGGGGGAGTCCTAGCAACACCCTACATGTGTGCCACAGAATGTCAGATGTAATTGATAAGAAATGTAACTCTCCTTGCCTGTCTCCTATCTCTTCTTTTCCCCTTTGTTTTCTGCCTTTTTCTGCCTGCCTCTCTCTCTTTTTCGCTAACTATCGTCATGTGGGGTTAGCTAAACAAACGTGACATAATGTCTCAGTACACTGATGTATAAACTACGCTTGGTACTACCTATGCTAACCCTGTAACAGAATTGCTAATGTGTTCTTGTATAAAAATAAATAAAACAAATGGAAATAAAACAAAATAAAAAAAAGAACTTGCAGTTGATCCAAAAAGCTGCGTGGATTTATGATTTCAAGCTGTTGATGCTGCTGGTGGGGACTGCATGTCCCAAGGCCGTGCGTACAGGAGGAGGGGCCGCATTCTTCACGCACTATATAGTGCCTGTTTGTTACTCGCCATAAAACAGCAATGGGGAAACCCAGTAGACCGTAGGTCCTGGGTACAGTTTGAAGAACATCCTGTATCGGCGTGAATGTAAATGGATGCACATCCTGGATACTGTGAATCATGGACTGAACCAGGGCTTTAAGTGGGCCAGGTCGCGCCTTTGCTGAGCACCGGCAGTGCTAAAAAGCAGGTGCTGAAGCGAGTCTCTATCGAGCTCTCCATTTTTACCATCACCCTCCGGGTGGAAAAAAAATCTCAACTCTGCAGCAGTACCAGCCTTCACTGCCTTTGGGGTAACTTCGAAGAGACTCGTTAAAGTTCTTTCACAGTCTCATAATTTCAGAACTGAAGGGTTGTCATATTACATTCAACGAAGTCATAGTTGTTGCTTATGCAACTAGCAACCATTGACAAAGCCAATATGTTTTGGTTGCTGTAGGTGTATTGTTACTTGTATTATATATCTGGATGGAATGACAGAAACAGCAAAATACCAGTCGTGCGGCACATTATGGTAAGCACAGATTTTTTGCTTATGTGTTTGAAGCCATGCCCTTAATTACATTGGCCACTCCCCATTGAGAGACGCCCCACAGTTTTTTCGTCCCACATAAAGCCCTGGGGTGAACTAATATGAAGAGATCACAAGACAGGTGTCTCTCCTAGACAGGGGCTGACCGCATAGTTTCTAGTATCATACCTATTTCTATTATACTGTGTTTTGTTGGTCTCTCCGTGTGATGTCAAACTATCCATATATTATCATGAGTTCTCATACAGAATGATAGGTGCCTTTTGTAAAACATACCAAGGCTTACATTATCGCACCTTTTTTTTCACTAACAAATTGTGTTCATCTCTTCTCTCCTATTGTAATTCTATTTGTGTGGAGCGACCTGTCCTCAGGTCACTCCACATGCCGCACGGCTCCTCCTGGGTGCCCGTGACTCTGCCCCACTGCTGCCGCTGCCGGGAGCTCGCCCCTGGTGACTGTGTGCATTTTGCGTTCTACACTGCACCGCTAATTTTGTGTTTTCTTCCACCTTGGCATTTTATTTTTGTATCTTGTTTTTTCCGTTCTCAGGCGTTCCTTTGTGCTCCTTTGTGCCCTCTGTGCCCCCCCCGCTCCCCGCTTCCCGCCGCTGCTCCCCTGCGGCCCCGCCCCCTTTTGCCTTCTGTGTCCCATGCCCTCGCCCATTGGCCGCCCCGCTCCCGCCTCCCAGCTGCTCCTCCCTCCCACTTGGCCTCTTATGGAGGTCGACGCGCGGCTGTGACTGTGACCTGTCCTCAGGTCGCCCCACACGCCGCACGGCTCCTCCTGGGTGCCCGTGACTCTGCCCCACTGCTGCCGCTGCCGGGAGCTCGCCCCTGGTGACTGTGTGCATTTTGCGTTCTGCACTGTACCGCTAATTTTGTGTTTTCTTCCACCTTGGCATTTTATTTTTGTATCTTATTTTCCGTTCTCAGGCATTCCTTTGTGCTCCTTTGTGCCCTCTGTGCCCCCCCGCTCCCCGCTTCCCGCCGCCCCCTTTTGCCTTCTGTGTCCCGTGCCGTCGCCCATTGGCTGTCCCGCTCCAGCCTCCCAGCTGCTCCTCCCTCCCACTTCGCCTCTTATGGAGGTCGACGCGCAGAAGCGCAGCGGACGTGCTCAGCGGGCGCGCCGCCGGCGTGCCGAGGGCACGCCAAAGGCAAGCCCGTCTGCGCCCGTCCGCGCCTGGACTGCGCCCAGTGCCAGAACCCCTGTCCCCCATGCCCCCCGCAATGCCAGACTGCACTATGACTCCAGCACCCTCCACGCACTCAACCCCGGACGATACTACCCCTGCTACCAGGCCATCCTGAAGCACACCTAAGGGCCTTTCACCGGCCGGGACTGCATATTCACCAGCATCCAGCTCACCAAAGCACCCAACAGAGAACCCAACCACCTCCGCTGCATCCTCCTCAACACCCGCTCCGCTCGCAAGCACACCATCGAACTCTGGGACCTCCTAGATTCCATCACCCCCGACGTCGCCTTCCTGACGGAGACCTGGTTGAACACCACCTCAGCGCCAGACATCGCCATTGCCATCCCACAGGGCTACAAGATCTCCTGCAGAGACCGTGCCAACAGAGTTGGAGGGGTAATCGCCATCGTCCACAAAGACACCCTCAGAGTCTCGACCAACACTGACGAAACCCTCACCACGGCCGAGCACATGCACTTCCAGATCCACACCGACCCCAACACGACTCTCAGAGGAACACTCGTCTACAGACCACCCGGACCAAGACCACAGTTCAGCGACACCATCGCCGACCTCGTCAGCACCCACGCCCTTGCCTCCACGGACTACATCCTCCTCGGGGACCTGAACTTCCACCTCAAGAACAACAACGACGCCAACTCCACCGCCCTGATCGACAACCTCGCCAACCTCGGACTCAAACAGCTCGTGACTACACCCACCCACGCCGCTGGACACACGCTGGACCCCATCTTCTCCGCGAGCCCCCACGTCTCCTTCGACCACACCACCGTACCCCACTGGACCGACCACAGATGCGTCCACTTCACCTTCAGGAAACCCACCACACACCACTGAACCCAACAGCTGCCACGCTGCTGCTGGAGCAAGGTCACCAAAGATCAACTGGCCACCACCCTCGCCCTGAGACCACCCGCCGACCCCAGCGACCCGGACTCCGCCGCTACCAACCTCAAACAGTGGATCAGCGGCTGCACCAACACCCTCACCCCTCTCAAGATCACCACTACCAACCACACCATCAAGAAAGCCGCATGGTTCACTGAGGACCTCCGGACCTCCAAGCACACCTGTCGGAAGCTTGAGAAGAAATGGCTCCGCGACCGATCTGCAGACAGCCTCACAGCCCACAAGAACGCCACCCGCAGACACCACCAACTCATCCGTACCGCCAAGAGGACCGCCTTCAAGGACCGCCTAGACAACAAGGCACACAACACCACAGAGCTCTTCAGCATCGTGAAAGAACTCTCCAACCCCAGCTCCAACACCAACGACATCCCCCATCACAAGAATTGTGCGACTCCCTGGCCACCTTCTTTCACCGCAAGATCACCGACATCCACGACAGCTTCAACTGCGACACCCCCGCCCACCACCAAGACCACCATCCCCACGACCTCCACCCACACCAGTCGCCTGACCACCTGCTCCAGAGTCAGCGACGAAGACACCATCAAAACCATGAACTCCATCCACTCCGGATCCCCTTCCGACCCGTGCCCTCACCACATTTTCAACATTGCCAGCACAACCATCGCACCCCACCTCCGGAAAACAATCAACATCTCCTTCGAGTCAGCTTCCTTCCCGGAAAGCTGGAAGCACGCCGAGATCAACACCCTGCTGAAAAAACCCAAGGCGAACCCCAAGGACCTCAAGAACTTCCGGCCCATCTCCCTGCTTCCATTCCTGGCAAAAGTGACAGAGAAGATTGTCAACAAACAGCTAACCCGCTACCTAGAAGACAACAACATCTTGGACCCCTCCCAATCCGGCTTCCGCAGCAACCACAGCCCTCATCGCCGCCACCGACGGCATCAGGATCCTTATGCACAAAGGAGAAACACCCGCCCTCATCCTCCTGGACCTGTCAGCTGCCTTCGACAAAGTCTGTCACCGCACCCTATCAGCACGCCTCCATGACGCCAGAATCCAAGAGACAGCACAACCTCAACATCATCTCCTACGCCGACGACACCCAGCTGATCATATCCCTCACCGAAGACCCCCACACCGCCAAAGCCAACCTTCACAGAGGAATGAAGGCCGTCGCCGACTGGATGAAGGACAGCAGACTAAAGCTGAGCTCAGACAAGACGGAGGTCCTCATCCTCGGACCCACCCCATCAGCCTGGGACGACTCCTGGTGGCCCACATCGCTAGGCACAGCCCCGGAACCCACCGACCACGCACGCATCCTGGGCATCATCCTCGACTCCACCCTCTCCATGACCAAGCAACTCAACGCCGTCTCCACGTCCTGTTTCAACACCCTCCGGATGCTCCGCAGGATCTTCAAATGGATCCCTCCCGACACGAGAAAAACTGTCACCCAGGCCCTCATCACCTGCAGACTCGACTACGGGAACGCCCTCTACTCAGGAACAACAACCAAGCTCCTGAGACGACTACAACGAATCCAGAACGCCTCGGCACGACTGATCCTCGACATCCCCTGACATAGCCACATCACACCCCACCTGAGAAGCCTACACTGGCTCCCCGTCAACAAGAGAATCACCCTCAAACTCCTCACCCACGCACACAAAGCACTACACAACACCGGATCAACATACCTCAACAACCGGCTCAGCTTCCACACCCCCTCCCGCAACCTCCGCTCTGCCACCCTCGCCCTCGCCACAGTCCCTCGCATCCGGAAAACCACCGCCGGCGGCAGATCCGTCTCCTACCTCGCCGCCAAGACCTGGAACGCTCTCCCTACCAGCCTACGACAGACCCAGGACCTGCTGGCCTTCAGACTTCTCAAGACCTGGCTCTTCAATCAGTAGCAGCCCCCCCCCCCCAGCGCCTTGTGACCCTCATGGGTATGTAGCACGCTTTACAAATGCAGTGATTGATTGATTGATATTTGTTGTGACTTCATAATACGGTGGCCTTAGACGTTATTGATGTGGTGTTGAGCTATTTACATAGGATTCTAAGTGTCTTTCTACTTACTCCACACAAAGTTACACAAAAATGTCTGTGTTTGTTTGCCATTTCTTGCATTTCTACATAAAACAATAGAATGTTGTTTACTGATGCTTTATATAAATTATGATATATGGCAATTTATTGTATAACAGACTTTTGCACTAATTCTCTTGGGCCAACGTAAAATGATTTTTGTATGTATTCTATTGTAGCTGTTCGCAATGAAGTTTTTTTTGTGACTATTCAGTAGTTACTTTGTATGATGAATGATATGTTACCAGATAACACACTCTCTCATGAATATCCCGGTTTCTTTTACTCACATCGGGCCCGATTCACAAAAGTAATCTGAGACAAAATCCTAACTTTACGACTTTCAATCAATCAATCAATCAAGCATTTGTATAGCGCGCTACTCACCCAGAGGGTCTCAAGGCGCTTGGGGGAGGGGGGTCCGCTACTGCTCGAACAGCCAGGTCTTGAGTTGCTTCCTGAAGGAGAGGTGGTCTTGGGTCAGGCGGAGGTGGATGGGGAGGGAGTTGTACGTCTTGGCAGCCAGGTAGGAGAAGGATCTTCCTCCTGTTGTGGCTCTTCGGATGTGGGGGACTGCGGCGAGGGCGTGGCTGGTTGATCGAAGCTGGCGGGTGGGAGTGTAGAAGGTCACACGGTCGTTAAGGTATCTCGGGCCTTGGTTGTGGAGAGCTTTGTGTGCGTGGGTGAGGAGTCGGAACGTGATTCTCTTGCTGACGGGGAGCCAGTGCAGGTATCTCAGGTGTACGGAGATGTGGCTGTGTCGGGGAATGTCCAGGATGAGGCGTGCTGAGGCGTTCTGGATGCGCTGGAGTCGTTTCTGGAGTTTGGCTGTGGTTCCGGCGTAGAGGGAGTTGCCGTAGCAATCGGCTGGTGACGAGGGCCTGGGTGACCGTCTTCCTGGTTTCGGTGGGGATCCACCGGAAGATCTTACGTAGCATGCGTAGGATGTTGAAGCATGATGCGGAGATGGCGTTGACTTGTCTGGTCATGGAGAGGGAGGAGTCCAGGACGAAGCCCAGGTTGCATGCGTGGTCTGTTGGTTTGGGTGCGCTGCCAAGGGCAGGGGGCCACCAGGAGTCGTCCCAGGTGGAGGGTGATGATCCCAGGATGAGGACTCCCGTCTTATCTGAGTTCAGTTTCAGGCGGCTGTTCGTCATCCACTCGGCTACGTCTTTCATCCCTTCGTGTAGGTTGGTTCTGGCGGTGGCGGGGTCGTTGGTGAGGGAGAGAATCAGCTGGGTGTCGTCGGCATAGGAGATGATGTTGAGGTTGTGTTGGCGTGCGATGGCTGCGAGGGGGCTCATGTAGACGTTGAAGAGGTGGGGCTGAGTGATGATCCTTGTGGTACGCCGCAGATGACTTCGGTGGCCTCGGATCTGAACGGGGGTAGGCGGACTCTCTGTGTTCTTCCGGCGAGGAAGGAGATGATCCATTCCAGTGCCTTCTCTTGGATACCGATGTTGTTGAGGCGCTGCACTAGGGTGCGGTTGCAGACCGTGTCGAACGCCGTGGAGAGGTCCAGGAGGATGAGGGCCGTTGTTTCTCCGTTGTCGAGCAAAGCTCGGATGTCGTCGGTGGCTGCGATGAGGGCAGTCTCGGTGCTGTGGTTGGCCCGGAAGCCGGACTGCGAGTGGTCAAGGGATCCGTTCGTCTCGAGGAAGGCGGCCAGTTGTCTGTTGACGGTTTTCTCGATGACTTTGGCCGGAAAAGGAAGGAGCGAGATGGGGCGGTAGTTTTTGAGGTCGGTGGGGTCCACTGATGGTTTCTTCAGTAGGGCGCTGAGTTCGGCATGCTTCCAGCTCTCTGGGAAGGTGGCGGTGTTGAAGGAGGCGTTGATGATGTCCCGCAGGTGGGGTGCGATGATAGAGTCGGCCTTGTTGAAGATGTGGTGAGGGCAGGGGTCGGTTGGAGATCCTGAGTGGATGGAGTTCATCGTGCGGATGGTGTCTTCGGTGTTGACTGGGGTCCAGGCGCGGAGGGTGGTGGTGGGGGGCGTTGTTCCGGTCGTAGGGCGCGTTGGCTGTGTGCTGAAACTATTGTGTATGTCTGCGATCTTGCTGTGGAAGAACGAGGCGAGCGAGTTGCAGAGGTCTTGCGAGGGCGTGATGTCGTTGTTTCCGTCGCTGGGGTTCGAGAGCTCTTTGACGATGTTGAAGAGATCCTTGCTGTTGCGGGCGTTGTTGTCCAGTCGTTCCTTGAATGCAGATTTCTTGGTGGCGTGGATCAGCTGGTGATGTCTTCGAGTGGCGAGCTTGAGGGTGGTCATGTTGTCTGTAGTTGGGTCTCTGCGCCAGGCTTTCTCGAGGGCCCGGCAGTTCTTCTTGGAGCTCTTGAGTTCGTCGGTAAACCAAGATGCTTTCTTGGTGCCGGGTCTGGCGGGGGGGTATTGAGTGGAGCAAGGTTGTCTGCGCAGTTGCTGATCCATTTCGTGAGGTTGTTGGCGGCTTGGTTGGGGTTCGCTGATCTGGTGGGGGGGTTCTGGCTCAGGGATGTGGTGAGCTGGTCAGCAGTGATCTTGTTCCAGCTTCTGCGGGGGACCAGTTGCGGGTGGTGGTGAGTCGTGGTCCTTCTGAAGCTGAAGTGGACGCAGCTGTGGTCTGTCCAGTGGAGTCCGGTGGCGTGGCTGAAGGTGATGTCCTTGCTGGAGGAGAAGACGGGGTCGAGCGTGTGGCCGGCGTAGTGGGTGTGGGTGGTCACCAGTTGCTTGAGTCCGAGGTTGGCGAGGTTGTCCAGCAGGGTGGTGGTGTTGCGGTCGTTGTTGTTCTCCAGGTGGAAGTTGAAGTCCCCGAGGAGGATGTAGTCAGCGGAGGGGAGGGCGTGCGGGCTGATGAAGTCGGCGATGTCTTCGCTGAATTGTGTGCGAGGTCCCGGGGGTCTGTAGATGAGGGTGCCTCTGAGGGTGGTCTTGGGGTCGGTGTGGATCTGGAAGTGCAGGTGTTCGGCGGCTGTTAGGGTGACTTCGGAGTTGGTCATGATGCGGATGGTGTTCTTGTGGACGATGGCGATGCCTCCTCCATTCTGGATGGCGCGGTCCCTCCGGGTGATCTTGTGTCCGTCCGGGATGGGGATGGCGATGTCGGGTGCTGAGGAGGCGTTTATCCAGGTTTCCGTGAGGAAGGTGACGTCTGGGCATGTGGCGTCGAGCAGGTTCCAGAGTTCCACTGCGTGCCTGTGGACGGAGCGGGTGTTGAGCAGGATGCACTTCAGGTGCTTCAGGTGGTTGCTGTTGGTGCTTGGCTTGGCGGGTGCGGTACGGGTCCGGATGCAGGATAACTTGCAGGATTGGCAGGTGAAGGGTCCGTGGGTGCGTCTTGGGGTGGCTCTGCAGCAGCCGGGGCTCCGGCCGGTGTTGAGTGCGATGAGAGTGGTGGCGATGTAGGTCTTGCGGGTGGGCTGGCATCTGCGGGGGCCAGGGGGTCTGGCGCTGGGCGCGGGCCAGGCACGGACGGGCGCAGACGGGCTTGCCTTAGGCGCGCCAGCGGTGCGGCCGCTGCGCGGCCTCCATATGCGTGGGAGAGGGAGGGAGGAGCAGCTGGGAGGTGGGAGCGGGGCGGCCAATAGGGTGCGAGGGGGGCGGAGCTATGGGATGCGGCGGCCAATACGGTGCGAGGGGGGCGGAGCTACGGGACTCAGTGGCAGGAATCAGGCGGCGAGGGGGAGACGCGGGGAAAGACAGAAGAAAAAAGGGACACAATCTGGACACCAAAGGAGAGGGGGACAATCAAGGCAGCAAAATACGCAGGTACAGTGGGGGAGAATCACTCACTCGTGGGTACAGAAGAGAAGGAGGGCACAGTCACTCTAACGCAGGCAGACACAATGCAGCAGCGGTCAGTGGTCACACAGGGGGCTGCGTGGCGGTGAGGGGAGCGACCTGCCTGGTAAACAGGGTCAGAGGTCGCTCGCTTTCAGTAGTCACAAAAGGCATTTAGGAGTAGTAAAGTTAGGATTCCTAACTTTACTACTCCAAAATGCCTTTTGTAAATACAGAAAGTCATAAAGTTAGGATTTTGTCTCAGTTTAGGAGTAGTAAAGTTAGGAATCCTTACTTTGCTACTCCTAAATGCCTTTTGTGAATACCGAAAGTCGTAAAGTTAGGTTTTTGTCTCAGATTACTTTTGTGAATCGGGCCCATCGTTGTCATGAAAATATTCTTGAATATTTTTGTCTTTCAATCCCTCGAATTGCACAAACTCTGCCTTGTCACTCGATGATGAGACACACGTTCGAACATGCCGAGACAGGCAGCAGCTAGCGGCTGCATTGCCGGCGTGAAGCAAGCTGCGTACACGTTGACCTCGCCCGTGTCTATTTCTAGACTTTAGTTTTTGCAGGCTCACAGAGACGCCATCCGCTTCCAGGGATATACTGTTGCCAAAGGTATTTATCCTAGCCGAGCCCCCGGTCTGCTGCCTCAGTTTTATTTTTTAATATAAATTAACATTGAGCAATCTTTAATTGGATGCTCTCCTTTCTTTTCAGAGCTAGTTCCTTGATTCAATCTGGGCTACTTGTACACTCACAAAGTATGAAACATGTACAGATATAATTTGGGAATAGTTTTCTCACTCTAAGAAGCCCCTAGGGTGAGTATTCACATTGGAAAACAATGAGTGGCTAGGGCTACAATATAATACTTCATAGTTAATTGGTTGATTTGCAATTTAATTACAGCACTACAACGCTTTGGATCTGATCAGACCACAGAAGGGGCCCTTGTGTTTTTTCTCCGATAAGGCCCATATTAAAGTTACCCAATTGACTGGAATACGGTGGTATTCAGGTGAGCATGACAACCATGTATGAGTGTACCCATTTCACATTACACCTTAACTAAGGTTTTTGATTGGTGTTCTCCTACCTATTTTCTAGGTTACTCCATCTGTCCAGAGGAAGACCCTACAATAAGGTTCACTCAGCTTTTTCACTATCCTGGAGTCGAAACGTCGACTATCCTTTTCCTATTGGCCTGTACTGAAATCGTTGCCCATAGAAAGATAACATAGAATAGTCACACTGTATCTTCAAACAAAGGATGAAAAATATATAAAGCGCTTGTGAATCAGACATGCTTCAGACTATTTGGTTCTATAGGTTGGTGGTATATTTCTTTACCATCTCCTCACTTATTCACAAGCACTTCTTCAAGCACTCACTATCCACCAACCTTGGAGCAACTGTTTTATACAAAAAAATATATGTATATTGTCTAAAGTCATTATAATTTTTTAATTTATTTCGAGTGAATGTGTGTTATTTCATCTGTTGTGATCTTCTTGGGAACATTCAGTTCATTGTACATGTAGATGTTTTCCCCTCAAATTTCTTACTGAGGTTATTGACTATATAGATTGGAGTCATACTTGATTTTCTTATATAAATATTTTCCATTGGAACCAATTTTGTTTATTACTAACAGTGTGGGGCCCCAGCTGTTGCCAGTCGGGATTGCATGTTCCAGGAGCCTTGAGTGCAGGAGGAGGGGTCGCATTCCTTACGCGCTCTATAGCGCCTGTATGTTACCTGCAATGCAGAACATGCGCAAGACGCGCCCAGGTGAAGACCTGGCTAAAAGCTGGCCTGTCTTAGCCCGTCATCACCCGTAAGAGACTGGCCTGGGCCACCCCCTTTTGTCTTCCTTATTTATGATTTATACTGATAAAACCTTCTCCTGGCATGGATAAGAGAAAAATTGTGAGTAGTTCTGCCTCTGTAGCCAGGGTTACCACCATTGACTCCTTTTTGATGCGAGTAGTAGAGGTGATTTAAAAAGAAATTGCCTTAACTGAAAGAAGACTATCGATTGAAGGAAGTGGTTTGCCTGTTTGCAAACAATATGATGGAGTGTCGAGGTCTTATGACTGGACAGTGACTGTGCAGATCGGAATGTTACTTCCCCGTCTAATGAACCCACTGTTAAAGAGAATGAAGGAGGTGCTGTATGGAGGAGCGAGGCCGGGAGTTCTTAAACTGTCAGCACCAAACGGGACATTGCGGCTGACGGGATTGACTCGAAACATATGTGTTAGATTTAAGACTATTTTAAAAGTGCTTTTTAAGTAAGACTCACATTTCTGTTTTTAATGATTTTTACAGATAAATACAGACACAAACCAATGCTTGTATTTATATTTGAAAGGGGAAAAATGCAGAAATATGTCCTTTTGGGACAGACTCTCCATGCTGACCTTCATAAATTCCAGGCCAACCCCTGATCAGATAGATACATTGGTAAGTTAGAAACAGGATGATATTTCTTTAAATACAGGCACATGTTAACATATATTTCTAGTATTATGCTAACATTTATCTCTGTGTGTAATGTTTTGTTATATTTGACTGCTTAATTTGCTAAAATGCGAGTGCATGTTTATTGGAAATATATCATTTTAGGACTCCATTAGCTCTCAAAACACTAAATAAATATGGAGAACTACCAATAAGATGGCCAAAAAGTAAATATGGATAAATAAAGACAGAAATGTTAAAAACAAAATACCATAAAACCGGGGCCATAATCTTAAACCACTGATAGACCACTTAGATACAATCGAATCTAGCTTGGCTAAATTGATCCAGGATAAGGATATTAGTATTCCCGCTGTTGAATCTCTAGTTATTCCTTCTTTTACTAACAGTGCCAATAGTGTCATTGGTAACGTACCTAATAAGGGATCTACTGGCCTCCAAGTGAAGGATAACACAAATATTACCCTCCCGATTCCATCCTGCCAGCCACTGTCTACTCCTCCAAGCTCTCTAATTCCTCCTACCTGCCAGATAAATATGCCTGATCAATTTGTTCCCATTACCTCCAGTGAACGGGTTGTTCCTCCCCAGGAAGAGCCTCTGGGCATGCGTTATTCTTAAAGTGGAGGTTTAATGAATTACCCGCTTACAGCCTGTCCGTATGTTTTAATTTTGACCAATGTCCCTAGACTCAAATTGGTATTGGAAGAGTCAACCAACCTGCTGATTCACAATACTTTATACTGGTTGAATCCCTTGCTATACACTCAAATATTTATGGCCAGAAGGGTTGACTGAATTGGGTCAACCCCCAAAGTATCATGTGGAGATTGCATAGGTTTGAACTTTAGAGAGCCAAAAATTGTATGCAGTCTTCTAGCCCGAACCAATCTCTCTCTCTCTCTCTCTCTGGCTGTCTCTCTCTCTCTCTCTCTCTCTCTCTCTGGACTCACACAATTCTTCCTCTTCCACTGATATATTTTCATAAACCACCTCCTGTTGTGTTGCCTTATACTTCTGCTCCAGCTGTTGCCCCTATTTCAAGATCAAATCTGGTGCATTTTAAACCTGGATCTGCTTGGTTGCCTCTTGCTAACAGATTTACAGTCTTGGAGGATACAGCAGGTTACGATTGACTCACAGATGAACTTGGTGCCAAATTAACGCATATATGTGACGGACAGAATACTTGTCCTATGGAGGCTACTTGTGTGGGGGATTCTTGTTCTACGACTACTGTTAATGTTTTACATGAGTTACACATTAGTAACTTTTTATCAGTTGAGAACAAGATGGCCCCAGTTGCACGGAGGATTATTTTGAGTGTTAAACCTAAGGATATTTCTCAGATTTTAGCTTTTTGTCTTGGAACATCGCAGGAATCCACAGCAAGCTGGTCCTGAAAGACTGGGTGACCCTGATTGAACATTTTGACTTTGTCACGATGAAAGAGACCTAGCCCATAACTCCGCTTGAATGCAATGGTTATTCCTGTAATTCCATCCCTGCAATTCCCTCCTCGTTGGGGCGTCCTAAAGGAGGATTATGGATATGAATTAAACTAGAGGTTAAAGCAAACGGAATCCCCAAACATTTTAATTTCTATGGGATTCAAGTATTAGAGTTGGTTGGTTATAACTGTTTTAAGTTGTTTAGTGTTCATTTTTACAAAAAAGATTTTTTGAGCTCCACTAATAGGAACATCATTGACAAACTTTTGTCCAAATTTAATTCGTCACAGTCTGAATGTAACATGATGATCTGTGGTTACTTCAATGCTAAATGTAATTTTGTAAAATCTGACACTAGTTTCTATTTATCTCATTACAACATGTGCTCTGTGATTGACCCTTCTGGTAGAAGGAGTGTTGAAGTAGGTCATTATCTTTTAGCCCATGATCTTGCAAACATCCATGAATCTGGTTTATGAAACTGAGTCCAGGCTTCCTAAATGTCATGTTAGAGCAGGTGAAACAATAATTAACTATGGGCCAGATGTATGAAACACTTATTTTGCATTCCCTAAATAGCGACTCCTTTAGAAATCGTTTTTTAGGAAATGCAAAATAGTATGTACAAAAATAGAGATTCCCTAATAGTGATTCCTACACAGTAGGAATCACTATTGGGAAAAAGCCATTTAGTTAATGCCAAACCATTCATTCCTATGGGCCTAAAAGCCCATAGGTATGAATGTTTTTGCATTTCATAATTTCCAATGTCCTAATAGGAAATATAAAATGAGGAAATGCTAAAACAAGGGTGACGTTCAGCCTGAGACTCTCTTTGCTGCACCCCAAAATAATGGTGCATATGTAAAGAGCACACAGTGCTTTTTTTAAATTGCACATGCTTACCATCAACTTTGAATCGATGGTAAGAGCATTTCCTAAATGCCCAATTCTCTTTTAGGAAATGCTTTGTACATGTGCATAGTAAATCACAAATAGGAAACCCCTATTTGCACTTTCCTATTTGGGTATCGTAAAATGTGAATTCTACTAGGTAGAATTTGCATTGTGCAATTCCCAAATGGCCTTTGTACATGTCAAAAGGCTATTTTGAATTTCTTAACAGGACGAAATAACTAGTCAGTCTGTTAAGAAATGCTAAATAGCTTCGTAGATCTGGCCCTGTGTGTTTGTAACCTTTGGGCTGACACAGAATTTAGTTAAGTGTGGGGTACTGCGCTCCAGCTTTAGTGACCATAATCCCCTGACAGCTAAATCTACATTTTTGATGGAAATTGTTAGAGGCCCGGTGCAAGCGGTGGAGCAACCGCTGCCCCCACATAATTGGCTCAGGCTTGTCTGACATTTGCCCGACCCAATCAAATATTTGAATTGTTTAATTAAATCGAACCTAGATATTTTTGTTGACCTACTTATCTTGGATTCCTGTTGAAGAGAATGCCTGCAATCAGTTTAAAGTTTTAAGTAGCTTAATACACAGTTCACTGTTTAAGCCCGTTGGTAGGTCTACTTCCCGAACTACCTACTGGTTTGACAGATCCTGTTCTCATTCGAACAGGAATTTGAGGGAAGCTCTGCTATTCCTATAAATCCCACCGTAGTTGTTCAGGCTTGAGTACTCTAAAGAGTCCTTGGGGGTAAAGAAGTGTGAACTTCAAAAGGTAAACTAGGATTGCCTGACCAACGCAGCTTCGCTCAACAATTTGTGTGAATTCTTGAGAGCGGTCCCCGATTTTAAAACACAAAAGTCAACACTGTCCTTAATGAGCAGCCACATCACGGGCGACCAGTCAGTAACTCATTTTAACAACATATTTTGTAGAACCTCTGATGGTGATGATTCTGCTGACCTATCATTTATAAATAATATTACTATAAAAGGACGAAACGCTTTGGCTACCCTGTGGAGAATAAAAGAATAAATAATAAAGGATTGGTTGAAAAAATTCCTTCGTAGCTGTCTGCTATTATACGGGTCCTGTGTCTCAGACTATACAAGCTAGTGTGTGCTGATCACATTTTGGTATATAAATAATATTACTGACAGGGTAAATTTGTCTGTAGTTGAGGTGACTACTGCTCACAATAACAGATCCTCCTATTTACATTTTTCAATGCAGAATAGATATCTGGGCACTTTTGCTCACTTAATCTAGATTTTAGAAACCTTCCCTCCTCATGGTCAAGTTCCACTATTGTCCCGTTTAAAAAAAACATAGCCGTACATACCCATACCGTTAATTAATTCCACTAGCAAAAAAATTGTTGGAGTAATTTTTAACAGATTAGGAGATTGGTGTAATGATAACAACGTTTTACCTCCCTGTCAATATAAGTTTAGAGCAAGATTAGGAATGATGGAACAATGCTTAAATCTTGATGTGATAATCGGTAAATACACCATATCCAAAAGAAACTCTTGTACCGTGCCATTATGGATTTATCGTCTACCATCGCTAGGGTTAATCGCAATAAGATTTTGGGTTATTTTACTGGAGCTGGGGATAGATACTACGATTGTTTATATTTTGGCCTATTTCAATCAAAATCTGACCGCGTGTGTCAGATTTGGCCCAAATGGTGAACTATTCAATCCCCTTAGTTTCCATTGTGGCATTAAGCAAGTTTGTGTTTTAGCCCCATTATTATTTATTCTATATATTATTAAACTCAATAATTTTTTAAGCACTGTTACACATGATGTTTCTTATGCCAACTCTGTTTTTATACCTGTACTGTTGTACTCTGATGACGCTGTACTTTTAGCACAAACTTTAAATGCTTTGAGGCAATCGTTTTCTGAACTTTATGTTGGATTTAGACCTTACAACCAATTATACTAAATCTCAAACCACAGCATGTGGTTCTAAACACTATCTGTTGCGTCATTTACAAGCCCATTGCTCCATCAATGTGTCACTTGTCTAGACGCACCAGCAGCACAGTGTGCTTGCCCATATTTACAAGGCCACATAAAGTCACACTGCATGACTTTTCATGGTCTTGTAAGTATGAGCCCCTTTTACGTATTACTCTGCATGAAGGGGCATTTCATGGGTGTTGCTGTGGGTGTTCATGGAACCTGACACATTCCCAGATTTACAAAGTGTCGTAAACCTGGGAATGCCCCGGAATTCTACGCCTCTGTAGAGGAGGCGTGGGAGTGGTGCAACAAGGAGAAATACTTTTATTTCTCCTCGTTTTTTTATCTTTCTATGTGTGTTGCTTTCTGCAGTACACATAGAAGGACCAAATAACCTTTAATGATTGCACAAAAACAATCATCCCTGCACGATGGTGCAAAGGTGTTTGCATTGGCGTGCAGCTACTGTTTGTGCGCAGAGGAGAAGGGCAGGCATGCGCCATATTTTGTAGATACGGCGCATGCCTGCCCTTCTATTTTGATACTCGGCAGTGCAGCAGGAAGGCTTGCTGCACTGCCATGCGTTAAAATATAGTAAATGAGGCCCTCTATGGGTTAACTGGAACAGCTTAGAAGGTGTCCCTAGAATGCCATATTTTTTATACCAATGGATACTGGGCAGAAAACGCCACATTTAGGAACACAAAATGTAAGCAAGCTATATGCTTCTTGTTAGAAATTGGGTTTCTGGTTATCAGAGGTATGCACCCAGTCCTGTAGTGGAGACAGGGTTTTATGTGCACACATTGCTATGTTAGCATAAGCGCTTTAGAAGTTAAACGCCATTTTGCAACTTTGCAGCTTTTTGCACACAACACTACAGGTAGCTGTTATTACAAGTAAAACTGTTTGCTTGCTTTTTCTTCACATAAGAATGGTCTGTTGTTCACAAGGTCAAATAACAATGTATGCTGTTGAATTCAGGTTGATCGGCCCACGCTCTAGACACAACAAGCACCCAGCTGCAAATATCTGAAACTCGGGTGCCTTTAATATTGCATATGCATGCATGATTCAGGCACTTGGAGAAAACCTTTCCAGACACAGAGAACAAAGCTGATCATGTGATGTGATTCACCTAAGCTGATTTTTGAGGTATGGGGTTCCCCATTCAAACCTAGAGACCTTCTATTAGTTTATAAAACTAGTTTACTAGTGAAGGGAGGGTGGTTCACAAGGTATTATAGGACCGGTTTTCCACTATCATTTTTAATATGATTTCTCCCTTCATTTTCTATGGAATTTTAACAATGCTGATGGTTTTATTTCTAATCATTTGTCTGGTTATGTTCGCCAAAGTACTGCACCTTAGAGCACGTAGTTAAAAATAAACATTTTAATCTTTTCCGTGTCTCTGATTACTCTTGTTGTGGACTGATATGAGAATAATAACGAAAAGGTATTTCTGATTCCCACCAATCCTGAGAGTACTCTAAGTCGCTTGTTCTGGGTTGTTTAATCATTGGTAGCTTCAAGATGATATTGAGAACGAATGAGACACTGATGCTAGTCGGATAGGGGTTCTGGGTACTGAGGTGAGTTTTTGGTACACCACAATTCACTGAGGTCCTGGTTTCCTGTGCATAGTTCTGTGCATGAGCAGAATCCCAGCAACAGTCCAAGTAGGAACCACAGCCCTAGTCAGGGTAAGTGTAGTACACACTAAACGTTTACCTGTGGTAACTTGTGGCAGCTTGGCACAGAGCAGTCAAGCTAAATTAAAGAGGCAATGTGTTATGTATTTGTGCACAAACAGTAACACAGTGAAAATACCACAAAAGTACTCCACACCAATTTAGAAAAGCAGGCAATATTTATCTGAGTACAACAATTCCAAAAGGACAAAAATTCAATATACACAAGTCAAGATATGAGTTTTGCAAGATCAAATCAAATTGCAGTGCTTAGGAATCGATAGCTCCAACTTGGGCTATCTGGATGCCCTTAACTGGGTCAAATCCAAATGTCCAGTCCAACCGCGATGGAGCATGGGCTGGATGCAGGAGTCACGCAGACCCACTGATAGTTTCTGCAAATCGTCAATGCTCGGAGATGATGCATTGAAAAACGGAGGTGGTACGTCACTGTCTAAGACGATGCTTCGTTGGTGAAAAGCTGAGCAGCCCTGGGAATGCGTCAGGGACAGTGTGTTGCAAATGTCGGCGATAATTTGCCTAGAACTCACACAACATCAGTGATTAAAAGGTGCTGCGTCGGCAAAGTTGGGGCTGCATTGTAAGCTGAAATTGTTGCGTCACGCACTCAGCAAGTGGTTTCCATGGCTTTGGTGCGGGCAGCGGCGATGCCGCAATTTCACAGGGAATGCTTCAGTTCTGAACAGAACTTCAATGTCGTTGTGCTGGTATCGTGTCTTGGGTTGCAGCACCAAACACTCACTTCCAAGAGCCCAGGACTGGATTTGGTACCGCTTGGCACAGCAGGACTCACAGTAGAGGAGCCCAGGTGCTGGTAGCAAGATGCAGGTGAAGTCTTTGATATTCTTGAGACTTCACAAATAGGAGGCCCAACAGGCCTTTGGAGAACCTTTAGAATTGCAGGATATAGAGAGTCAAGTTCAGTCCTCTCAGCCCCAGGGAAGAAGCAGCAAGCCAACACAGCAAAGCAAGCAGCAAAGTGGCAGTCCCCCCAGGCAGCACAACAGCTCTTCTTCCTGGTAGAATTTCCTTGGTTCTAGTAGGGTTCTGAGTATATGGTACCAGAGGTCCAGTAATTATACCCATTTTGGCCTTTGAAGTAGGGAAACTTCAAGGAAAGGAAGTTGTAGTGCACAAGCCCCTGCCCTTCCTTTCCCTAGCTCCATACACACTGCAGGGGGGTATGCAACTATTTATGTGGGGACAGGCACAGCCCAATTCAGGTGCAAGTGTCAGCTACTCCCTCTCACTCTAGCTCAGGAAGACCCGTCAGCCTGGTAATGAGCCATCAGGGTATGCAGGGCACACCTCAGCTCCCTTTTGAATGACAGTCTCAAGGGAATTTACAAAGCCATGCTGTCACACAACCCAGACGTGTATTTCAGAGGCAGGCAGGCACAGAATGGTTAAAGTAAGAAAATGCCAACTTTCTAAAAGTTTTACCATAACCAGAGTCTGGCTGTGATTATTCAACTATTGTCTTTAAAATAGCCAGGTCAAGTAAGTTAATTTTCTTGGCTTGGTTATTCTAAAGATGATGGTTGAATGATCACAGCCAGACTCTGGTTATGGTAAAAGTTTGATGAGGCCCAATTTGGCTGTGTATAAAAGGGCCCAACCCCTAATTACTTAACATTCTAAAAGTGTTATTTTCAGACCTGCTATCTAAAAAAGAACTTCACTAAAAAGATGTGCTTTTAAATTGTGAGTCCAGAGACACCAAACGTATTCTTCCTACCTTTTCTCAATTGGAAGCTGCTTTTGTAAAGTGTTACAAGGCAGCTCCAATGCTAAGCTATGGCAGAGGTATGCCTTGTTGTAGCGTAATTGTTTATTATCTTGCAATACTTTAGGATGGGATACATGTAGGCTGCTAGTCCTGCTTGACGTATACACCCTCTCTTGGATCACAGATAATGGAAGGAATCATAGAGGGTGGCCCTTCAGCAGGATTTTGCATATTACTGTGTAAACATGTGCTGCACTGTCAACAAAACAATAGCAATATTATCTTGAATCATAGCAGCCCTAATTAATTTTTTCTAGTGTACCACAGCTAAGCATGTTATGGTCTAGCTTCACACCGCAGCTGTTGCCAGTCAGTTATGTGAGAATCACCAGGAGAGGGGTTTTAGTTCCACCCGCATGTTGGGAACCAAGAGTACATGGAGTTGTGTGCATCCACAAAAAAGTGCTTGCTCTCCACTCAGCTCTGATTATTTTAATTTTTATACAGCTGTCTTAGCTTGAACTTTCAGGGGCACACATGACACTGTAATGCTGTTAAAGTGTTTTTGACTAAATCATTCTTGGTGTTTTTCTCAGCCAACAGCACAGATGGAAGGAGGGCAGTCATTAACCTATAAAGAATGTTAGGTCTGGCTTGACAGTGCAACTGTCACTTCAATTCTTAACCTATACCAATATTATTCTACAGTTCTTTGCTTCTACACAAAAGCATATTCATACCCATGCTATCTACATGTAACTCTTCACAGTACCATACAACATTGGTCTAAATTCAGACCTATTGGCAATGCCAATTCCTGTTAGCATATGGGGCATTAGTACACACATTAAACAGTAAATGGACACTAGAGCAAAAAAGCCACCGCAACCTGATCTCCTGCAACTCCTATTCATGATGGGAGCTGGCCGTGAGCTGGCACTTAGTTTTACAAGTCTAAAATAAAATCATGAAAATCAACCTTAGGCAAACTGTAAAACTAACTTAGGAAAGGGAACTAGCAAACAAAGAGTGGGAAGCAGTTCTAATGTACACACAGAAGGTCTCTAGCAACCCCCTTTTTAAGTACTATCAGTTCAATTATCTTCATCAGACGTACTTAAGTCCCAAAAACTAAATAAGATAATTGACTTAGAAACCCTGGTGTCCCCTGATGTAATTCCCCAGTGGAAGATAATTTGCATGTGGTGTGGAGTTGTCCCTTAACCACTAGATACTAGGAGCACAGAACCATAGATCTTGCAACTACCTTAAGCAGGGAAGGGCTTGTAAAGCCGGGATCTGTTCACTGGATCTGTTTGAGCATCTGAGGCCTAAAGAAGGTAGGTAACATTTTTTAGATCTAGGGCTGATGCTGGCTAAGAGGGTGAAAGCAATGACTTGGATGACAGAGAGATGGCCCTCATTTACCAGATGGATGAGTGAAGTTGTGAAATGGGCTGAAGCTGAGGTTGTGATGCTAAGAGGGGAACAAGCCTGAGAATTAAGAAAGGACCCAATAGCATACCTATGGGACGACGTATTACATAATTTTGAAATTGGGCTGTAGGAAGCAGATATGAATGAACTGGTGAGGTGAAAAGCCCAATGCTGTTTGCAGTTCTGTGGTTGTGGCAGTGTTCAACTGTATGTTTGAGATTAGAACTGCACTCATACACTGGGGCCCAGCAGGTCAGCGTGCTAGACATGCTCCTCCCACTATGACCACCTGGACTTATGCAGAATAATGCTCTCACAGAGACCACAAGTTGTTATGGTTATTTCGTGATTTCTATAAATTAAGACTAATGTTCCACAAATGTAAACTCCAACGCAGTGATAGGGAGTAATGACGGAGAAAGGAGATTGGTGTATTGAAAAGTTGACATGATCTATGAAGGTACAAATATTTGTAATAAAATCTCCATATGGAAATTTTAAAAAGTAGGCAAGCAGTTTAAAGGAAATAATCCTCTGATCTGTGGTAGCACAGTACACAGTGACTATCCTATTGAGTGAACTGAAATTCAATTATATTTAATCTTCTTTTTCCCTTCTAAACCTGCATTGACCATTCACTCTTGCCTGGGTCTCCACGTGGCCCATTAGTACCAGATCTTCGCTCCAATATGCAAAAAAGTGTAGCCCATCCCATGCTATGAGCTCCAAAAATAATGCTTTATAGACCCTTCCCTCTTCTATCCCTCCACTATACTTTTCAATCTAACTACTAGACTTACATGTCCATTGCTCAAATTTATTTCATATTTCCCAATACCATTTCTCCACTAATCATGTTGGGTTCCGGAGTAGCGTGCTTCCCACCGAAAAGAGCTTCAACACCTCATCAGGGATAGCAAGCGCTATATAAATGCAAACCCTTCCCTCTTCTATCCCTCCACTATCCTTTTTCAATCTAAATAACAAACTCACTTGTCCACCGCTCAAATTAATTTCATATCTCCCGATCCTAACTCACTATTAATCCTCTTTGGGTTCCGGAGTAGTGTGCTACTCACCGAAAAAAGCGCGTTGATGACTCGTCAGGGGTAGTAAGTGTTATATAAATGCAATTACAATTACAATTAGTGCTGTTGTGTCTCCCCGCTTGTTCCAGGGTTCCCATTTCTTTCCTCAGCTCTTATTTGAATCTCTCCTCCCAAGTTCCAAGTTTGTGTAAATTAGTTCACTACTGGCAGAACATTTTCATTTCTACTCCTTTAATGTAAGGTCCTGTGTGAGCAGTCTACTCCTCAGCCTTTTGTCGCCAACACAGATGTTGTGTCAGAGTCTAAAGCACCTTTGCTCTTTAAATATTATCCCTGTGCTTCTTTCATGAGATGATCTTTTTTAGGATCCTCTTTTAGTGCCAGGATATGGACCTTAGAGATATTCCCTAGAAGACTGATGTTGTGTCTTCACGTGCTAAATATATAGTTTGCTCATAAACTCATTCTCCACCTCTTGAACCAAACGTTTCAGCAGCTTCATTGAAAAAACAACACATCATTCAGTTTACTCGCATAAATGCTAAGTTCTCCAAGAAGTATTACTTTGTTAAGTGTTCATCACCATTATATATATTAAAAAGAGATAAATCCATAAATATACAATTATTTTAAGAAAATTGAAGAAAGCTCACCTGTTGAATCTTGCGCCCACTCATTGAGGAACTCCTATCAATTATAAATATGATGTTCTTGGGTATTGGTGGAATATTTTCAGGTGCAAAAAAATGCACAAAATACCCATTAACAATCTATAAAACAGAAAAAAGTGTATCAAAGTACCCAACAAAGTTACGTGAAAATAATATTACCATGTGCTACCCACCTTAAAAAATGTACCTGAATTTCGCCTGCAGAGTTTGTTCGGTCAACATCGTATTTAATGAGGAAGTCCCCATCCAGGAGGGATGTGGGACATTCTGCACAGCTTCTCTGTTCATCAACTGTTGGGCTGAAAGAGACATGGCCCTGTAGAGGAAGGCGGGAAGAATGTTGTGGTCACCATCGCCCATGCTTTATACATGTAATGTGATTGATACAGAATACTGATCGTGGTATTTATTGCATTTCAGAGAGTAGGGTTTGCAACTATAAATTAAAAAAAACAGGAATAGATGCTCACGCTTAAGTTATATGTGAGTGAAGTTGTGAAGGATTTAACGTCACAACTTCAAAAAGATTTTTATGGTAGTTTGCAATGTTACACTTTACAAAGTTGACCAACTTTCCATAACCAAAAGCTTTAAAATAGTTATTCTGGAAATATTTTCTGGATTCATACTTATGCCATGTTATGCGGAAACACTTCTGCAGGTTGATTCCAAATAGTGGGCTATTGACTGTGTAAAAATGGCTGCGGTTTCACTTTTTCTCCCACATGAAAAAGGTCTCCCAGCATCCCCACCGAATGTAGGTGTTTCCAGCACATTCCCACCCTCGACTGGTATTTATTCCAGGCTTTGACAGGTTTATACCTGCTACTATCACTAAAGTCAGAATAGCCCACTAATATGTTTGTGAATACCCACAAACTTAAACTTACAAGTGGGGGGCGCGCGCACGCGTATGTGCGTGTGTCGCTCTTGCCTACTGTAGGAATACCCATATCTACTATTACACCATTGTGGAGTTATTTTATGCAAGGCTATATCTATTTGCCAGTGAAAACTCACTTCCTGTCCTGAGCAATAGTTTTTTTTCTCACCTCTTTGCCTGCGACGGACTTTTTCACAGTTTCTTTTAATTGATTAGTCAAAAAGGATGCCTCTGCTTCCAAGAATGTGATGGTCTGTGTCTCCGAAATGTGAATTTCGATCTAAATGGTGTAGGAAGGAGCAGAAGCATACATTAAAGACAATCTTTTCACAGGAGAGCAGTTTTAAAATGTAAGACTAAAGCAAAGGGAAGGATATAAAACAACCATCTCAAAAGAAGTAAGTACATGAATATGATGTGATTGATTCATATACTCAGTCAGAACTAAGTACAACAACCCATCCAGAGCGTCACATTATCTTAGAAGTAAATTGTGTTTGGCGGGAACGTCCCTTTTTAGAGTTGTGCTGCACGGTGATTGCTCTATTACTCCTGGTATGTATTTGATACATGATATAAGAATCTATGAGGGGTGGTTGTAAATCAATACATATGAATATTTTATCAGAAACAGCTCATTTAAATCGCTTTCTATTTTTTTTTTTTTTATTTAGAATTCTAGAATATTTTTTTTCCAACTTTCGGTCGGTCCTGTAAAGAAATCCCTACTGCCATTTGGATAGCTTCACGCTCTAGAAATACCATATACATGCATATTTTTGCTAACAAATTACATTCTTTCCTATTGAATGCCCCCTTCTCACTTTCTCCACTCCTATGGTTTTACATCATCCCTTCTTTCTTTCTTCCCCTTATTCCACCTGCTTTTGTTTTACTGTTTAGCAGAGGGTTCTTTCTCCCTGTTGCCCCGTCTCTTTGCTTCTTTTCCCTTAAGATAAGTGGCAGCCTTAAGTTTCTCATTACCACATTCTAATGGAAGTTGAAGGTATGTTAAGATCGAGTCCAGGGCTTCATTTGTAAAAAAATAATTGCCACGGTCCTTGTTAGGAGGCCACTGCATCTAGCCCTCACCCATTGCCCTGCTAGTCCTGCCAATGACAGCACCAACACAACTACTAACCATCGCACTCCTTCAAGTGTGGACATTTTGACTACCCGAATCTACAGAATTATAGTAGTAGTCATTTTTCTAATGCATATTTAATTATTAAACAACTGTTGTACTGATCTCAAAATTAGAACAGCCCCACCACGTGGCGGACTGTATAAGTGCTGATCTTAACAATTAACTGGCCGTGCTGAGCACCAAAAATCATGGCTCAAATTAAGCACCGACGGCAACTAACTTTCGTAAGAATACGGTTTGCAGAGTATACCAAGAGAAAGGCCCAAAAAATAAAGAAGGTCTTGGGAGCTTGGGAAGGAACGAGAGAGGAAAAACAGGGTATAGTCAAAGACGAAAAAAGCGCGAACAAAAATTGAAAAAATAAATACATACGTGCAGAATTTAAAATGCAAAATATAAATCAGGCAAACAACAACAGAAGAAGAAAAAAGTCAAGGCAAAACAGGCACAACACATAAATAATCCAAGCAGGAATAGGGAAATGTCAGTGACTCAGAGTGTTGCACAAAAAGAATTTTAAAAAAATGTAGTCTTAAAATACACTCCCTCGCAGTCAGTTCACCTTGAAACAGGGAAGCCCTGGAACTTGCTGGCAACCATGTAGGCTTGCTTTAACTCCTTACTGGATTCATTGACAGGTTGCCATGTTATATTGGGAGCATTACTTTTTTCACCCATCAGAGGTCGCTGTGGGCTCTAGACTTCACTCTTTATTGCCCTTCTGGCATTGAGCAACTCCTACTGCACTTGCACTTTGCTTGGCAAGGAGGAGGTGGAGGAGGAACATCGATGAAGACGGAATGCACCAAGTAAATGAATCTCACAAATATAATGGGTTCTCGAGCTTATCAATTGGGAGTGAAGCACAGCTTGTTCACCCACCTCCAGCTTCATTCCAAGAGGCGATCTGGCGACCAAAATTCCCAAGATGTAGGGACACTCAGTTGAAGGGAACGGGCTCAGGTACAGCTGCACCATGACATCTTTCCCCTTGCACCCCCATTGTGCTTTCTCTTTTACATACGACAGGGACATATGTACAAGGAAATGATGCAGTGTGGCACTGCAGCACATTTTACAGCGCCGTGCTGAGTTATTTAAAAAATGCAGGGTTGTGCTGTATTTACAAGAATATGGTGCACCCCTGTGCTGTCCCTTGCGCTAAAAATAGCTGCCTAGTGCCAACACAGACACCCTTGCGCTATAGTGCAAGGCTGTCTGTGTTGCCGGGATGATTGTTTATGTGCAGGGACGTGTCCCTTCCTGCACATAAACAATCAATAATGGTGATTTGCTACTTCTATGAGTGTTGCACACTGCGGCACACATATAAGCAGCAAATTGCCATTATTTAATGTTTGTTTTTGTGCAGGACGAGACCCCTTCCTGCAAAAAAAACATGCTGAAGCACACAAAGAAAAAGCAGAAATGAAGAGAAATAAAAGTTTTCCTCCTCGTTTTGCCAATCTAATGCCTACTTATGCATGGCGTTCATTTTTGGCACTACCTCAGATTTACAGATCCATGTAAATCTGGGGCAGCGTAAAAAAGCAATCACTTTTGCTGTGGAACGCCCACAGCAACACCCGTTGCACGCCCCTTTCACGCAGGTATCTTTACTATATTTACAAAGAGGCGTCAACTCATGCAAAGTGGCTGAATGCCGCTTTTTAAATATGGTGCAGGGCATTGTGCCACCGGAAAGCCAAACAAGTGACATTCCAGTGGCGCAATCCCCTTGAACATGTGCCCCAAAGTGCCTTCTCTCTTTTCCCAATCCCGAAGTATGCCCCCTAATGGAGCTATGCAATGGTGCCTTTCACGGACAACATTACATGAATGTTTTTCCTCAAATGATTCTTGACACGCTTTTCTAGGGGTTGTAAAGGAAACCGGAAGCACCATTGCCTTGAATCACTTATAAAGGTATTGCTCCACTGGCACAGTGCAAATAAAAATAATAAAGAAATTCACTTAGTTGATCTCTGTGTCTCTTCTCCATTTCTCGCACGTTGTCCCTCTGCTCCGCCGTAAGAAGGAAGCACCCAGGTTCCCCAGAGCAAATCACAATGCTGCAATGCAGCGTTGTGGTTGGTCTGAGCGCCGCGGTTCTCGGCTCAGGCGGGGAATGGGAGTCTGGGTATGTTCTCCAGCCAGGCTGTAATGCAGCCTGGGTGGAGAACATGCAAAGTGTGCATGACTGTTTGGCCAGGCCAAGCATTCCAGCCAAAACGCCATGCACACTTTAGAGTGCAGCAATCACTCCTCCTCCCTCGTTTAAAGGAGCCCGGCCACACACCGCCCAAACCTGGCGTCTGGTGGATACTAAAAATAAAATGTTAATAACCTATGTTATTATCATTTATTTATTTCTTTTACACTGCTCTGCGAGAAGTGAGGCGACACTCCTCGCCTTAGCGGAGGACCCACCACTGCTTAATATCCACCCCTCCACACACTGCTGATGCCCAGATGTTGTTGACGTACTGCAACCAGCCCCATACACCTATGGGTAACGTGATGGGAGTGTTGTGGGATGTGAAAAGGCTGAGATCCTAGAGATGCTCAAAGCACTAGGCAGTCTAGAACATGTACTCCCTGGATCAAGATGGGGGAAGGGGTGGTGGGAGTGATTAACTTCCTGCAGCACAATACCTTTCTTGGCATGGAGCATCAGTGTCCATGAACAAAGGTGATGAAGCAGGCCCACCTTCAAAGAGAGCTTGATGAGCATGTCTTTGCCCTCTTTGTGCAGCCCACTGTAGCTCTAGGACACTGGGAGAGACAGTCCTGCACTTGCAACTCCGTTAATTAACAGGGATTAAGATTTGTTCCCCTGGAATGGGAAAATACCACAGAGACCCAGGAATTTCGGGTCCAATTCTCGATGTTTTATTTTCTTTTCCATGGGAATAAGATGCTCACATCCATTAATATATACCAGATTCTTGGACCAGATGGTAAATGTTGTGTGGGTTCCTTTTTTAGCCCTGCATAGGTTGAGAGCAGTGGGAATGGTGGGAGGATAGAGTTTCTTTTACTTCATCTTGGGAGGGCTTTTTCGTCTCCCTCCCATTGAAGTATGACGGTGGGTGGGGTCTGGTGGAGCAGGTGCTGGCCACCCACGCAGCTACTCACAGGGTTCATGGTCCAGTTGCTCCAGGCCCAGAATGATCAGATCTGGAGTTAGAGAGCCTGATAATTTCAGACATAGGAAAACTTGCAGTTGCCTGGAGTGATATCCCCGCTCGATACCACTCTGGGCAGTTCATAATGAGGGCCTTGGTAAGCCGTGCCTCTCAGGAGGTCTGATGTCTCTGCTTTGTGACGAAAGTACACAACATTCTACGCATACACAAGGTTTTGAAAAACTACATTTTACATTGTATTTGTTTTTTACACCTTGGCTACAACAGTTACGATGGATCCCAAAACAAGTTATAAGGACATTTATTTATTTATTTGAAGAGTTTTATATAGCGCTAGCTAGACCCGGAGGTATCAGTGCGCTTTACATGAGGACCGTTGTGTTACAAGTTACAAATTACATCCGTTACAAGAGCATAGTAAGAACACAGGAAAAAGAAAAAAGTTAACTGCAGTTCGCTGGAGGGAGGGGGTGGAGGGAGAAAAAAAGTGGAGACGAGGAGAACTATGCCTGGGTAGGTGATGGTCGAGGGGGTGAACCAAGGCCAATCTCTTCTATAGCTGTCTAGCAGCTTCACCGAGCATCAGCCATGTTGCTCAGGTTTCCGCAGTAGGGAATAACAAAGATAGCAGCTTTGCATGGTTACTTTAGTTATAGTTGCATAATCAAATATAGGGGATCAGGACCCCAGTAGAGGAAGGAGGGAGGGAAGGGAGGGGAGGGGAGAAAAAAAGAACAGGCGGTAGGGAAGCAGATCAGTTCTGGTAGACCGGCAGTGGAAGAAAAGTGTCTTATGGAGGCCCAAAAGTTAGAGCAAGCGGGACCAGAACCAGAACCAGATTGCTACATGTAAGTAGCAATCTGGATTGTGCATGACAGAGGCAGATGAGGCGGTGGAGACCTATGGAAGATGGCTAGCTGTTGCCTGGTGATGGGTCCAGCCTGACGTCCAGAAGCACAAGATGAACGGTAGTGTTTGACACATGCTAGCTCTTCATTCTCTTCACTTCAATGGCCAATAAGCCAAAAATGATTGAACAGGACATGTTTTAATTAATTGGATTGTAAACTATTGACATAAAGGTAGTGAATCACTGATGCACTTTCTAATAAAGAAAAGAAGGCCATTCTTCTGGAATTAGACACAAGTCAGTCCTGAAATGAAAGCTCCAGATATTCAAGTAGCAATTACTTATTTCAAGAATTGCAACCTCTTGTCAAAGGATTGTGGGAATCAATTGTAGCTATTGAATACAATGGGGTTCCTGTGCTGATTTTAGATAAGGTATGACCTGTTCCTCTGAATTATAATCAGTCATCATCAGTCTTCAGTCCCTGGGCAATGGTTATGGGTACACTTTGGATGAAACATCTGGCCAGCTGCGCCTTGGACGCTGCTGCCAAAGGTCAGCACATATCATGGCCTCGCACAATAGAAAAACACAGAACATATTAGAACACAATGACGGGCAGGATGACAAAGCCTCACCAATCATATGTGGACTTTTGACTCTCCAGGATCTGTGGGCCTGGGGACTGCCGGTAAGGATAGTGTGTACAAGCCAGGGCAAGGTGTAATTTGTGTGCATATTACCAGCATGCCAATGGCAAACGATATGATTGTGTGTACTGTGGGCATGGGTACTGAACACAGAACATCAATGAAAAGTGTGTAGTGCAAACAGGGTGTTGTGTGCATATTTTATGTTCAAAATCTTCAGTACTTGCATGGAATAGCACCGGATAGGCCCTGAAAGCATTGGCGATAGCAGGACAGTTACCTAGGGGGCATAGCAAATGGTCATGTCTGTGCAGGGTACATCCAGGATGTGGCCTCAGCCAAACCAGTGGGATTTGGAGGCAGGATTAATGAGCAATGAATGTGGCCAGTAGCCAGCAAAAACATGGCAAATATGCAGATCATGTGCCCACAGTACTGAGCCCAGTACATGCTCGCCATGGGTATAGGTTATTATTTGCAGGTACTGCAAGCATAACTAAATACAAGTGGGTGGAAAGTGGCCAGAGAGGAAAAATGTGTGTGAGAATGACTTTGCACTACGTGGCACTCAATGATAGTATACGATAATGCCCAAATGAAGCGTACTTTAAGTAGACACTATTATTAGATTAAAAAAATTCGAAATTAGGACATCATAGCTGGTAGTTACCTGGAACTGATCGACGAGTTGCTTTGGTTTCACTCTAATGAGCATCTCGTATTTTCCAAACACTCGCTTCAACAGCTCTTCGTATGTAAGCTGAAATGTAACTTTGCCTGATGGGGCAATACTCACAGAAACTTTAAACTTCTCCATCTTCCGTCCAGAAGCCCTACACATTAATGAAAATAGAACTTTAGGTGTGGTCCCCAGCAATAGCCCAGACAGACCTCAGAACATTGCTAATCAAAGCTAATCATAGCTTAAGAACTGTTGGGCAAGACCTCAGCAGCTAAAGTTACTAATGAAGGATTAGACTGCATTGCTTTTAACAAGTAGACATTGTCAACAGGCAGGACAAACATCACCAGCACCATGCCCCAAGACACCCCACTCCACCAGCAGCTCTATAGCTGAAAGATCTATGTGTATATTGTAATTCCCCTCTGTAGAATCATCTATGTTGTCATGGTCCACCCATTTTTTCCTGTCTTGTTTGACTAGCTTTTAGCCTCCATGCACGATACCGCTCCTAAACAATAGTGTTGTTCCCCCCAACATTCACTGTGCATTGGATTTACGTAGTTGACTTACATAGCATTCATATAAGGCATTGGTTAATGGTGCAGAAAATGCACCAATGGCATCCGAATTGAATGGTCATATGTGTGCTCTTCTGTGTATTTGTATCACCCACATATATGACCACTGTGCTCTGGCTGGGATACGGTTTAAAAGTACTGCATTGACAAATAGAAACGAAAAGTGCCTTTGCAACATAGGAAAATCTATCTTTATATATCAATAAATCACCCCAAAAGTGAGCCTTGTACGCCCTGAGGGCTCAAAAAGTGGTACACTACATATTTGAAATGATGGGCCCTCACAATGGTGAAATATCTAAAATCTGTTTCCTCTAGGTTAAGCTAGATTCTTCATGAACAGGCCTAGGTACAGTTAAAATCCTTAATGTATACCTTCACTTGGGAAAATGCTATCAAACGGTTCAAAGTTATTTTCCATTCTATGCTAAATGGGGTTAATGCGGATCTACTCCCATTCATTTCCAGGGTCCTCCTAGTCTTTCTGGCTCTAGTTCCAGCTGGAAGAAATATGAGTTCTTTGCCTTAACAGAAGAAGGAGACCTCATATAAATAGAGTAGTTGTTTAGAGAGAGACAGAACCTTTTATGTGTGGATTAGCAATTTTGGATTTAGGAAGTCTGTGAATTTTTACAGTAAACCATTGAGGAGGTGCTTCAAAAGGAAGCAGGCATAGTGTGATGAATTAGAAAGGACTGGGTAGGAGAAATTCTCCAATCAAAGACTCGTAAGACTCATAAGATCCTAATCACAGAATTTTAAGACTGGCACCTCACCTCCACTTCCTTAGAAACTTTATTGACCTGGGAAGACTATATATAAAGAAGTATGCCTTGTCAGTAAAAAGAATACTAAAGGACTCCTGCTAGCACACATAAACTCAAACTGGTCTCCAAGTTTCCAGTGGCTGCCTCATGTTTTCCTGTTTCAGAAACACAAAAAGCAGAAGACTCCTGACTCCATGATGATCCAGGTGACAATACAGGACTGGATCCTGTAGGAGACATGTCTGGAGAGAGGCCTGATGTATAGAAGTCTGTCCTGAGGTCATGGGGCTTCAGGAGTCTCCAGAAAGAACTTTTACAGCAGTTGGAGAAAGGTGGGACATATTTTCCACCTCATAGGATGAGTACTAGCTGCTGAGGCTTGCTCAAGGAGGATTTTTGCCATGCTAAAAACGGATTCATTAGCACATCATAGTGTAGGAATGCATTTTCATGCACCCCTGTCCAGCTACAGCTCCCACCCTTGCTCTGCTGAAGGACTTTGAGAACCAAAAAAGTGACTAAAACTAAAGGTAAAAATTTGGACCATGGTGCGGCAGCAAAGTTATCAGAGCATCAAAGCAACCTTTGTAGCTGCAAAATCAAATTTAGGCCCCAAAACCGAGTGCTGCAGCGGTGGTTTGGCGATGATCTATCACCAGCTTATTCCTTGCCGTGCTGGAGGACTTTGAGTTCCAAAAATTTGACTAAGTCAGAAGCTAAAAACATTGACTAGGGTGACCCTTTTTTGTATCAGACGTCAACTCAGTTGCGGTTGCCCTATATTCGTGGCTAGGTCCCAGACAACTGCAAACGGACATTGGCGCTTTCCTCTATCAGCATGCTTTATGCCTTAAAACATGAAAAATCAATATCTCTGATTTCCGTTATCCAATTTTAATCATTTTGGTGAAGGGTTGGGGGTTATCAATAAATGTTATCACATTTTCTTTATTAGTTTGGGATTTTTATTGTCTTGTTTTCTGCACTTTTGAATTGTTGGTACTGGTTGAACCTAAAACCCATTTCTCTGGAGAATTACCTACAGCTTGTGGCATAGCTACCACAGTTTGAGCAGAGATTCACTGAGACTTGCTTTTAGACCTAACTCTGGTGTATTTATTAAGTTAGCAAGGGTTCCTTCTTAACAAATTAATAACCCACTTTCTGAAACACCCACCCTTAATAGGTATCCATTCCAAATTCATAGCCCTCAACCTTTCAAACTTTGAATTAGGACCTTCCTGTCGGGGATTTAAATTGTGATCTGGCTTGAACTGTCCATTGAAAATAGGATGACCATCTCACTCAATGTCATTACGGACCCTATTTTCAGTTCTGAACTTTTGTCTTGAAGCAAAATGCACTCTGGAATTGTAGCCTTGTTTTGCATAGTTTTACCTAATTAGAATACCACACCAGTTTGCAATTATTTGAAAGTGAAAAACCAATGAGTTGAAACAGTGTATATAATGAAATAGAATTAAGTGATTGTGAGTGAGGATCATGTCACATTTTCTATAATTGAAAAGAAGTGCAAAAGTGCAGGCATGTTATATTCAGATTCCACCAAGCATTGATCGCTTTCCAGCTGGGATCATCCAAGTTATTCATTAAGGGGATTAATAATAAAAGGGCCATTGTTCACAATCCTGTACATATTTTTAACTTTAGAGGTCTCTTAAAAGACACAAACCAATAGGGAGGGCTCTTGGAAACAAACACTCTGCAGCACACTTTCAGAGTCAATTCTGCCTTTGGGTGTACATAAAAATATGCATTAACCTCCCACCACACAAAGAGCTCCCAAGGCGCTCCTCTAGGTAACAACAGCACGGTCATAGCGAGGTGGTATCTAATGGTGAAGTATGTCACTAGACCATAGAGTGCTCATCTCTTTAATCAGGAAACCTTGGTTCTTAATCCCTTATCTAGCTGCTCTGATAGATTTTCAGTATATAGTTCATGGAATATCAAGGACACAATAAATAACCAATAAGACCCTCTCTTTAGCCACTTCAAAGAATACATTCCCAGTAGTACATCCATAAACCTGTGCTTGGCACATCTTTCCATGCTAGTGAGATCGTTGGTAAATACGAAAGTATGTTCAGGGAGATCTAAAGAGTTCTGACAGAGTAAGTCATTGTACTTCACAGGAAAATCTTATCTTTGTAAAATAGGCACTACATCTCCTGGCACAGTATCTTCAATGGATATTGTCTGTTCTGGCACATCAATAACCACATATATTCCCCTTTAGCATACAATGTATCAGATGCCAACTATTTCCAGCTCATTCGTTAGATCGAGCAGACATCCAATATAGTGTTGAGCATGCAAATGTATCTACAGTTCAGAGGAATAATAGCGGGTAATGTGGTGCAGCTTCAGATAATAGATTACTTCAAGAGCTCCCTCACAAAACTATCTATCAAGCCTTCACCTTGCTAGACAGTTAGGAGTCTGTTCATGAAGGAAAATCTATTTGTGGAGATCCTTACACACAGAGAGTTCTCTCCACGCCTAGGTTGAAATCTCTGCTTGATGTTATTCACTAATTTGAGGTGGAAATCTCTACCTAGTAGTTGGATTTATTAATATTCAACAAATTATCTGTGTAGTAAATTTACAGTTGGATTTCCACCATACCCGTTTTGAAGGAGGTCTCTGCCCTAACGGGGGCACCCCACTGGGGTGAAGAGCAACACCACCTGGGCACAGCACTGCAAATGGAATACAACTGGAAAACACCATACACATGACCTAATTCCCAAACATCTGATGCACATTAACCATACATTGTTATAAATGTAGCCCACACCCTGGGCTACCCTGGGCTCTTCCCTCTTCTCCTTTGACTGCCTCTCTAACAGGACACCGCAAAACACCTACAAATTCTAGAAAGACCTACTGAACAAGACGAGGAACTTCACTGAAGAAGAGACAAACATTTGAAATAACTTTATTTTCGACCATTACAAGATTTTACACTGTCTGCCTCTGTACACCCTCAGAAGAACAGAGAAGGTTAACATATGTCAGAAGTTGAAAGACTATGTCAATGCAATGGTGGTGGAGGCATGTACCAAATGGACCTCAAGAAAAAGCGACAGAATGAGAGAAGATAGGTGATACCGGGTCTGGTGTCTTAGTAGACTAATGTGTCTACTGTAGGGTCCTGTTTTTGACCTCATGATCCCAGGATCAAATTCCATCAGGTCCACTCAGCCTTTCATCCTTCTGAGGTCAATAACATGAGTACCATTGTGTTGGGTAACAATAAACATCTGTTATTCAGCGCCTTGACACCCTTGGGTGGTACGTGCTCTATAAAAATACATATGTTGTGTTATGTTATGAAGGTGGCAAATGCTCTTGCTGGAGGTTGATCTATATCCCATCTCTTTCTCTTCCCTCTTGAAGAGCCTGTCCTCACCATCATGCAGTCTGATCTTCTGTATAGCTCTCTGTTCTAGGGCCAGGTAAGAATTCAACACCACTGTCTCACAACTAATCAGTGCATCACCACTTTCGTCACTCTGTCCTTTCTCCCAAACCACAGATAGGCAAATATTGCTCATCTGCCTACCTAAAACATGTTACACAGAGTAATAACACTTACTCTGAAAATATTTTAAATTACATCTAAACAATTTACTTTGTAACATACATTAGTGCCTCCTCTTTCTCCTTCTGTCTCTACTCTTCAAATAATTGTTCTTCAAAATGAGGTGCAAAGCAACAAAGATATATAATAGGATAGTGAAACAAATGTTTTTGTGTGTGCCTTGATTTCTTATGTGGACAGGCTGTGTTTGATTGATTGATGTTGTACTGTGTTCACATATTGATGGGTGCCATGTTGTCCTGACAGTTCAATTCCTCGCCTCACTCTCAAGTTACAGTAGCAGATGTGTTGAATGTGTTTGAATCCTTGTTAGAATATGTGCTGTATATAACTTGAAGATAAAATGAATGTTGTTTTTATTTTTCAACAAATAATACAATTATAATTCAATAAAATATGTTTTTAAAAATAAAGCATATTTTCCATGTATTTTTCTACTTTTCTCTGTGTGTTGTAACCTGTTATTTCCAATCAATGAAAGTGTGCTGCAATACAATTAACTGCCCAATTGTGAAGATAGACCTGTTCCAAGGCTTGGCTTGAGTTCACTTAAGTTTCTTTAGTCAATTGCACTATTTTAGCAGATGCAGGTGTAACCATTGTGAATAGCAATTGTTTTACTCTTTTGTGTGTGGTTTACTATTTGCATATCTCTCTAAATACCTCCTTAAATTTTCCTTAGTCATTCCCATTAAGTAGTATATCTAGCACTTTCCAACTACTCCCTATTCTCCTTCCTACATTTACTACAATAACCTACACCTATATTTTGTTATTTAATGTTTGGAAATCCCTATCATTGCTTACTTTCCATGTCTGCTAACTCAGGAGATTGTAGGAGGATTGCAAGACCATTTAGGGCAATGAATATGTGACATTACAACGCAAGCAATTACAACGCATGCCTTTACAACGCTGTTTTACATCGCAACACCCATTACAAAGCATGATTTTATAACGCATACCATCACAACACATTTTTAGAAACTACACTTACAACGCATTCCATTACAACGCATACCATTACATTGTATATCATTACAACGCATAATACTATTAGGGCAACAGTAGTGTAAGTGTTGGATAGTGTAGGAGTACAAATTACTATTTCAACTCTAGTGAGTGCAACAGTAGGGTAAGTGTTGGGTAGTGTAGGAGTATAAACTACTATTTCCACTCCAGTGAGTGCAACAGTCGGGTAAGTGTTGGATAGTGTAGGGGTAGAAATTACTATTCCCACTACTGTGAGTACAACAGTAGGGTACGTTTTAGATAGTGTAGGGGTAAAAATGACTATTTCCCATTACTTACCTTATATTGCGTTATAATAGCATGTGTTGTAGTGGCATGCGTTGTAGTGACATGCATTGTAATGGCTGTGTTGTAATGGCATGCGATGTAAAGGATGTTGCGTTGTAATGACTCCGTTGTAAAGGTAATGCGATGTAATGACTGTGTTGTAATGGTTGTTTCCCAGGGCAATTAGGACAGTTAGGACAGGACCTCATGGACTAATTTCAATTGCAAGTTTTTAGTGACAACATTTAACAGCAATTCCCTTTTCAACTTACAATACATTGCATTTTGATCACCACAGATTACCCTATGAAGACACTCTACAATATCTCAAAGACAGGGTGTGATGACTGAGCTCAATTTAGTAATTGATGTAATCTTACTTGACAATACCAGCAGACTGGCCTCGTGAAACTGCTTCCTGATATACTTTTTGTGCAGCTTCCTTTTCTTTCACTGTCCCCATGTACACTGTCCCGTCAATAGTCCTAGAAGAAAAATTAATGGAGATTAGTTTATTGTTTAGCACACACTTCATGGAAACAGTGTCCACATTTGAGAGGGCATCTGAAGTATCTAACCATAACAACATCTTGTGTTGCGCTATGCATTGAATACAAAAATAACACAAGACAGCGCAGCAAGACACAAGAATCCAAACACACTATAATGGGAGGACATCCCCTTGTTAAGTATTTTCATTTCTAAGCGGAGTTTTTATGAAAAGGCATAGTGTATTCCTTTACACTACCACATTCTGTTTTATCCTATGCGAAATTCTATGCAATAGACCTAAAACGTTCAATTACATAATGATATTAAAATGTCTATTAATGGATAGGTGATTTAGTTAAAACATATAGTTATGAGAGCCTGAATCGGGTGGGTTAATAAACCCAAGTCAAATTTCTATAGTATATTTCAGTATATCATGTTACTAGTGATATTAGAAGTTGCCTATGATAGCAAATTACAGTAGACTTCTTATTTTAGAAGGAGCCAGGATTAACTTAATACAGGTGGCACATGCCATCCAATGTTGCCAGAAGTAACTTGTCACAGAAGGGATCTGATTTGACAGTGCTTTCTACCCGACCAGCATAGAGGGTTTAAAGCATTTCACAGGTATTAGCTGAAAAGTGAATATCGGCAGAATGATCAAAGAACGGTCCTGATGCACTAAACCCATTTTGTGGGTCGAAAACTTACTTCCAACTCACAAAATGTTTTTACAGACCCATTCAGAAACGCAATTAGGGTGGACAGGGTTATGTTTTTTTTCTATCTTTTATTGCTGGAAAAAACCTGGAGGTATGGGACAGGAAAAAACAAGAATGACCACCGGACACCAGGAGAAAACACCCCGTTTTTTTGTTTTCGTAAACAAAGTCCCATGTTTGGAGTTTGTTTTTGAAAAACAGAAAAAAAATTAAAAGTTTGATGGATGGCCATCAAAACCAATGGTGGTTGTCCACCAAACATTGCTTCATTGAGTTGAACCCACGGACACTAGTTCGTACTTCAGACCTTAAATCTGGTCCGAGCTCTAATTATTTTCAGCTAAAAATCTCTGCACTGCACAGAAGAGTTGGATGGAAAAAATTAATGTTTAATGCAAGCACATAAGAGGTGTTAACAACAGTAAGGTAGGACAAAAAATAAGTAACCATGAGCAAAAATGGTCATGCCATTAGAATGCAAGATTCCAGCAATATTTGTATCTGACCACTGTAACCACTGCCCCGTGCACTCCATGAATACACCATCCTCACCCAGCCCATTTAAGTTGACCTCCAATAAGCGCAGCAACCAGAGCCCACCACCATTCACAAAGCACAAAAGACAGTGTACTCCAGTTATGATGGCATCCTGCTAGAGGATAGCCTACTTAGAAACCCAGCTACCCGTAAGCAACATCTTCAACAGTCAAACAAGTTAAAACAATGAAGAATTTCATAGCGAGGGAATATATATGTATATCTGTTTTAATCATATAATCAAGAACATGCTACACAAGCACAAACAACACATCAAACAAAAACAGACTTTACATCTTACAACCATCCCTCTGCATTGCAAACTCGCAAATCATAGACATGTTATAGTATGTCCAAGAAAGTTGATGTAAATACTCATCCAGGTTTGTTTTTTGGTCTTGCCTATGGTTGTTTTATTAGGCAAGTTCTTTGAAGTTTCAGAGACTATAATAGTTTAAAGGTCTGCAAAAAACGTCTTAGACATCATGAAAACAACCACTCTGTGTTCCTGATACACAGTGGCATGTCTTGTAAAGTGGCACGAACATGATATACACCTGAGTTTTTTCGTGGAGTTTGATATATGTTTGATGTGCCAGTGACCCATCTGTTTTGCAAGTCATACACAAATGTGTCCGAAAGTAAACAGGAATCACATTTAAAGACGATACAGTTTACATAAATGGGACATCAATGGCCAGATTCACAAAAGAATTTATGTGTACAGGAAGCAGTGCTACTGACATACTATTATATTTACTCTTGCATGTCTTTGTGAATTGGCCCGAAATATCCAGTTTACTGTTAGAATAAGCGCAAGGATATTCCTTTTTAATTGTTATTTTAGAGGTTTTGGGGGCTCATTCTCAAAGGCATGCAAGAGTATGTAAAAGGGTTCAAGTTCTCATCTTTTCATCTCTAGATTGCACAACTAATTTGTGTCCCTTTGTGAGTTTGGACCCTACAATTTGCAACAATTCCGCCTACCAACTAACAGGCAGATTTACTAACATTTTGTGTCATGGCTTTGCCACTTTTTTAAGGCAGCCAAAGCACAATGGGGCTTTTTTACAAGCCCCTTGCGCCACCCTTACGTCACTTTTCCCATGTTAAAAATTATGCAAAAGCAGTGCAAAGGCTTGTAAATCTGCCTCAATATGTTAGTAGAGATTTACAAAACCACACACAAGCTGATTTGCGGCACCTTGCATGGTCTTGTTTAGAAAACATAACTCAAGCAAGAGTATAGTGCTGCCTTGATTTACTTTTCACCAGGAAGGCATTCAATGGGTGGAGCATGGGTGTTCTCTCGCATCCATCCATGGATTATGATGCACCCCCAGATTTAAAATGGTCTGTAAACCGGGGATTGCACCAAGATGATGCACCTCCCAGACCCAGGCATACCAAGGAGAAATATCCTTTTTTCTCCTTGTTACTTCCTTTTTCTATAGACAAATGCCTTTAAGGACTGTTTACGTGCAGGAAGGTGGCGCTCACTGCACAAACACAATCCTGCTAATCATTCAGGCAGCCTTGCAGCATGGTGCAAGGGTACCTGCATTTCCACTAGGCTGCACACAGTGCACCAGCACAAGGAGGGAGCAGAAGTGTGCCATATCTTAGTAGATATAGCACAGTTCTGCCCCCTCTGTTTCACACAACCCAGCACAGCAACTTTCTTTGTTGCACTATGTTGTGTGAATCCTTAGTATATCTGCCCCTGAATGTCTATTTTGCTGTGTTGGTGGCAATGCAGTATTCCTATTTTTGTATGAACTTGATTGGGAGAAGCACTTGGTGGAACTTAATATTTATTGGTGCTACTGTTCTACATTATTGTGTCCACAAACACATTTTAGGAAGATGTGCAGCCAGGTTTCCTTTTGCAATATTTCTCTATTTTTCGAGGGTAGTAGAGTAGGGTTATAAAGGACCATCTTTAAGAAGAAACCGACCATGTCAATTGCATCACATGGTTTGCTAATAATTTCCTGGTGAATCATACCCCATACAAATGTATTCACTCACCCTCTCTAAACAAAAATCTTTCGCATAACATTTAAAGTGAGCTTCTCCCTGTCTCCAGTTTCCAAATTTCATAAGCTTACTTTTTGTCAGATTTGTTGTCAGCCTATTTCTTTCAGAGGAGGCTACCAAACCATTCTGAGGTCCCTGCAAGCACACTCACGTTTTTGCTAGTAAGACATTGTTGTCAGCGTAAAAGACTAGTGTTCCGACAAGTCGTCCTTCTGGGGTGGATCTGAACAGACTCTAAAGAGCACTACAGGAATATCAGAAAAGTAAATTGTGAAGATGCACCTAATTGTCCCTGGTGTCAATGTAAAGTAAGTAAATCAAAACAAATCAAACTTAGGAGGCCAACATCATTTATTCATGCTTGCAATTTTGCCTACATAATATAGCATTTTAACCAATTAAATCCTAGCCGGTGATCTAAAACACAGGAATGGAAGGGGGATTTTCCTTCAGATGTTAATCCCTCTATACCAAAGCAAATAGTATTGCGCAGTTCGTGGAGGTGGACATGCCTGCTATAAAACCAGATTGAGGTAAAATGGATAAAGTTAATTGAGGTAACTCAATTTTCTAATTGCGAGAATAGTTGTTTAGCAAAGATTATTGCTGTTCTTTCAAGAAAAACAGTTTTTGGGAGAAATGTAGAAATTGTGCCTTAGGTTTGAGCCACAAGAGGCACATTTTTTTATAAATACTTCTTTTGGCCATTGCATGAGCACAAAGTTTGACACATTGAAAATTATGGTAGTGCTAGTATAAATTGGTTGGACCGGGTGGAATGAAATCTGTTACTATTCATGTCTTGATTTCCAGTAGGAATATCATTAATATATGTAATGATGAAAGAAAATTGAAGTCGGGGATGTCCACAATAATGAAACGTTCGATAAATTAGTTCCAGGTTTTCTGGCTGACCTAATAATGTAAATTTACATACAATAAATATAAGCACAAATACCACGGATCCTACCATCGCTGGTCATGGATCCTGTCCTTATTGGTTAAAGTGAGAGAGCCATGGTATAAGACAGAAGAAATTGCTAAGAGTACACTAAATGGAGTAGGCACCTTGATGCGCCATCATGCCTCCAGTGACTCCATAGACAAACTGAAAGGTAAAGATGACAGAGAAAAGTCTATTGCGTAATTTGCGGCGAAACAGGGAGGAGCCCTGGATTGAGGAAAGTCAATAAGATGTTGTTGCTCTTTTGGTAACCTTTCCAAGCTAAGTTACTGTTTGAGAAATATAGAACTGTATTTTATGGTCAGCCATGTCAATGTCACTATGAACTCAAGTGAGACTCACAAGGAAAATCTCTCCTCTGTCAACCAAGTTCAATGTTCAATAGCACATTTCTTTCCAACCCCCATCATGAACATATTGTATTTTTGTGGAATTATATCAGGTCTGCTATCACCCTAGGAAAAGGAGTTCTGAAAGTTTAAAGAGCATAAATTAAGGTAGGTAGAATGCATATGCAAAGTTTCTAAATATTAGAGAATAGTAGAGAATACACATGACTGAAAATGATGATCATATGATTATGTACACACATGCTGAAGTTGGTGATGAAAGCTGTTTTAGGAAGATCCACATCAAACTCCACCTCCTTGGAGACATTGGCCCTGTTGACAGCATGACTGGTAATAACAGTGTGGGCGAACCTCGAAGTAATCCGAGAATCAATTTTGAGGCTGTATATGTTTACATCTTCGTCGATCTGGAAGAGAAAAGAAATAAAGTACTTTTTCCAAAAGATAAAAAAAAGCAAAACTATATGTATGGTGTGGAGTAGATTTGCCCTATATATAAAACACATCAGAAATAAAAGAGGCTTTACTGTCAGGCAAGTAAACTGAATCAATATATTGTGGCAGATCTATCATCAATGTCCTGAACTTTAAAATGCATGCTGAAGAGCTTTGCAGAACATACATTTGGTTGCTTTGTTTTAAGAAGGTTCATGAACAAATCACGTTCACCAATATGAACATCTTCCTCTGATTTACTAGATGATTTGTTACATTCATCTTTCCTCAAAATGCAAGATGAAAGCAATTGTGTGTGATCACTTTCAAGATAGGTATGGCTGATTGATCTCTTTTTGAATCATGCCATCTGGATTTAATCTATTTACAACTTACCTTAACAATCCAGAAGATATCTATCTGAAGTGATTAAGATGAGATTGGCCCACTTGGCTTTGGCAGGAAGGGTATACCCTGTCCACTGAGCAACACTTAATGCAAATGTACAATTTCTGCCAAAAAACATTCCTCTTCCTGAGCCCCGTACTAATGTAATTGATTCATTTTATTTAGAGTTCAGAGGCAGGCATGCTGCTAAATTCCCTCTGGCAGTCTACTCAGATAGTTTGCTCATTTCTATTATGGATGGGTAACAGATTACCTTGTTCTCTCAAACGTTTCCTATACTCCATAGTATAATGTGTGTGTGTAAAAAAAAGTGGATTATAATTTTGGGTGGGCGATAATCCACCTCAAGGAATAATGACACAGGTTTGTCAGAGTGAACCCCAAAGTTACTGAGTTAACCTGAGTTATACCCCATTGTAGCTATGGCACAGAGCAGACAGGCTTAACTTAGTGCAATGTGTAAAGCATTTATGCATTACCAAAACAGTTATTAGGTCAAAATACCAAATAATACAAATCCCAAACTGATTTATAGAAGAGTAAGATGTTATAAACAAAATGACACCAAAATTACAAAATCCAATACAGGGACAGGAGATATGCACTTTTAAAGATTTAGGTTTTTAAAAAAGCACCAAAAAGCACTAAGCACCAATGATAGTTATGGAAGTGTTGGATCGGAGACCTAGGTGCAATTTCGGGCCACATCGATAGAGATCAAAGACCCCAAGCAGGTTTGCTCCCATCAAAGATTTTATCTTCTGACTAAGTCTTTTTTAAGGAACTCAAACTTTCACACTGGGGAATCCTGAAGTTGTATTCAAGGAAGAGGCATCAAAATCAAGCACCTTTGCTGCAAGGGCACCCCTCTGTATGTCTTGGAAGACCAAAAAACGTTTCCCGTCCCAATTTTTAACTGTTTTTGGAGAAGCTCCTCTGAGTCAACTCTAAGGCATCCAGGACCTCAGGGAAATCACAAGCAAGGGTCAGTCCAGGTCCAGTTGGTACTGGCCAACTGGTTAGTTTAGGAAAAGTGCCTCTTGCAACTTGTTGTGTTCCTACATCCGCACAGGAAGTCAGGCCATTTACCCTTGGAGTCCACTTCTTCATCGTGGGAGAGGGATCAGGCCCAGTGCCGCATAGCTCCTCTCAGGGCACAGCAAGCAGGGTCCAGTCCTCTTCTGCTCTTCCATAGGCCCAGAAAGTATTCTGCAGAGGATGCTTTGGAGTGCTACATTCATGGTTGGCTCTAGCATACAGGTAGCAGTGACTTCTGGCTCCTTTGTGACCACTGGGGCAAAAGTTCCAAGGGGCACCCCTATACACCTTTGCAGCAGTTCCCAATAGTCTTCAACAATTGTCAGTTTTTTGTGTAATTGATCTACACGCATGCTTGAAGATCACATGATGGTTTGTGTACAATAACACAACTGTTTGCTTATTGGTCATAGCTGTGTTAAATGTCTCTACAATCAACTGCTCTACAGGCTGTCACCAATTATTCCCTAGGTGAACCAGGACACTTGATGGCTGAATCCTCTGTCTCTGTTTACCAGTTTTTGATGTTTCTAATCTCTCAGAGACAAACTGTGCTGTACTGCAATTATCCTTCAATCTTTTGAAGGCCAAGAAAATGGAGAAACAAAGATGTCCTTCATTTGTAGAGAAATGTTATAGTGTAATGGCCCTTCTCCTTCCTCAACTCTGTGACACTATCTTCTAAAAGTCTGTGAGTAACATTTTGTAAATACCTATAGTGAGAAATTAATAAATTTCGCAGGACATGAAATACGAGAACTCTTGCTTCATTGCTAAAACTCATTTCTTCTCCTATAAATAATACTGTCGATTTCTTCAACTACGCAGCAAAGTGTTGTGGAAAAAATACAAATCTGATTTTGGTAAAGGCTGCACTATATACATTACTTTCAGATAATGAGCCATTATAATTTTTGCTACTGATTAGTAAGAGGTGGCTATTTTCCCAGTGATGGTGACTGTATTTTTATTTGTTTTCAGCTTGCATACCTACATCTCTTGAGTATTCCCTGTTCTAACTTTGCAAGTATGATTGCAAAATATACGCATTTATCTCATGGATGCAACAGGAGGCAGTTCTTAGTGATACTCTTTGGATATGTGTGGGGACACTGTGGGTGTGGTGTGGTGGGACCGTCACCTCCAGCCCGTCGGTGGCGGTCCCACCACCATCAGAGCCTGCTTTACCACCTGCCTCATTATGATGGTGGGCTGATGCTTGTCGGTCTCAGAGACTGACTGCCACGGATCCGAAGGGCTCAAGGAGCTCGTCAAAGGGAACCGCAATCCCTACAATGGGTGGTGCCTGCCAGGCACCACCATAGGGATTACCATGTCCCTTCCCACCGACTGTTTCATGGTGGTTTACCCAACATGAACAGACAGATGGAAAGGGACATTGGGGGGCCATAGCAGACCCCCATTCCCTCCTGGCCCTCAGACATGGAACCTGGGGGGCACTATATCCCTGCACCATGTGGCAGGCATGCAAAATGTGTACTGCGGCATGTGCTGAAGCACGCAGCACACACCGCAATACAAAAAATACACTTTGTAACCGCCTTGAAGGCGATTGCATTGTAATTCCCATGGCGGGACCGCCAACAGCAAGTCGGGCTGTCACATTCCCGATATGATGGCAGTCAGACTAGGAGGACGAGGGTTGGATCACTTAATAGCTGTATGGAGCTAAATAATCCAGAATGCTAGAAATCCCTTCTGTATACAAAAATATAATGCTCAACAAGTACAGGTCAAAAGTAGAACATCATGGTTTTACAAGAAACTCTTTGACATACGGTTTCCAAGACATATGAATTGGCCATTAGGCTATAATTTCAGGAGAGCATTCAATCCGTGACATTCCATGCTATTTATGCCTTTCAAAAATTGAATTCTTATCTACCATAGTCCCAGAATGAGGATTAAGAATGCAAAATGACAGTTCTGTTGGGCTCAGTTCTGTTGAGCCATGTTCATGGTGTACGCTGTAGCATATCCCACTAAGGGAACGTTCAGTACTTTATAAAAAAGCATTGGAACAGCCAAAAATATAATGCTTTAATGTGTTGATGAGTGCATACACAGGCACGCACAAATGCTATTTGCATGTGTTTGAACTTAACACTAAGCCTATCACGTTTGCCCACACTGGGTGTCCTAAGAGTGAGCAGCACAAGACTGCAGCACCACAGGCTGCTAAGTGGTGCGCCTAGAATGAGCACCACAAGTCTGCAGTACCACATGCAGTTACTTCTTGTCCCCAGATTTTAAAAAGCAGCTGCAATTAATTACAAATGCACTAGCTCCCCTTCAAAAGAAGGATAACTTTCGAGCTGCTCACGCACCCGTACAAGGCTCTCCACACCACCGGACCACAATCCCTCAACAACCGTCCCTCCTTCCATGCCCCCAGGAGAAACCTCCATTGAGCCAACCTCGCCCTGGCTACCATCGCACGCTTCTAGAAGAACAGAGCGGGTGGAAGGTCCTCCTCCTACCTCGCAGCCAAGACCTGGAACGACCTCCACCTCCGGCAAAGCCCCACACTGCCGCAGTTCAAGAAAGGCCTCAAGTGACCCCAATGGAACTGCACACCCCACCTCTAGCACCTTGAGACCCTAACTGGTGAATAGTGCGCTTTACAAACCCCTGATTGATTGACACATGCACTGAAAAGGAACCGCAATCTAAGTTTGAAAATATTTAATAAATGTGGTAGCATTTATATTAGCAAGATTGGATCAATTGAAAGAGGGACCACAAAGGCACGTGGAATAAGAGACATAGAAGGATGACATTGGCACATACAATGATGAACATTAAAAAAGGACCACAATGGCACATACAAAAAGGATTAAGAAGGGTTATGTTAGCAAATGTAATCAGTGACATTTAAGAAGGACAGCAAGAATAATGTCTACCAAGGTAATCGTTTCGAAGGACACACTCACAATGAAAATAAACTACCTGATTCAACCTCCATCAGAAAGTGCGAAGCTGACTACAATAAGGAGAAAAAATGAATGAATATGCAGATAAAATGAACTACATTAATTGTAAAGGGAGCTCTTCCGATGAAGATGACATCAATTAATGATATGCCAAACAGACATTAGCATGAGAAGAGAGATGATTACTCCTTTGAAGGAAGGCGACTGTATGTAGATTTTGTTTTGTTTAGTTTTTTAGCAGAGTAGTTAAAAATGCTTTGGCAAACAGCTGAGCTAGCCGGACATACCGGAAAAATGCTAAATATGAGATGAACAGTATTGCTTCAAAAACGCAATTTTTCATTTTATAGTGGCTAATTTTCTGTCAAACTAATTCCCAGGTTGCTACTAAATTTATGTTTTCTGCCAAACATGTGACTTATCTATTCTCTCTCAGATTTCTGAACTTGGCTTTGGCACATGCCCAAAATGCCATGTAAATCTGGTCATATTTCTTCACGCCCACGTGTTCTTATTTATTGCTGCAATATATATTATCGCCACACTCAATAATTTGCAAACTGTCCTCAGCTGGATCCCAAACACCATACTGCTCTCTGTACATCACTTCAAGTTCGGAACGCTGCTGCTATAACACTATAACAATAATACATATAATCCTTTAGTGATTCATTTGTCTTTGTAGCTTGCTTCACACTGTGACTAATACTTTTAAAAAAAAATACTTAAATGGTACAAAACCCACTGCAGAGATCTGTGCTCAAGGGAGTATGCGACTAAAGCAGCTGCAATTAGTTCATTTTTCCTCTAGCAGTGAGTGACAGTGACAGGTTGCTCTCACGGCAAGGAGAAGATAATACTCAGATGTATATTCACTAATTGCTAACACAGCCAAGAAGTCAGGATTGTTGGTAAATTGCAGCTTGCTCCGAGTTAATTCTCCTTAGCCACTCTTTACTGTAGGTTTGTGGATTCAGTATTTTTTTGATTTAAATTCTGGCAAAGCTGAATGCTATTTTTCTACCCATCTGTATATAGTACCCAAATCCCCTGCTTTTTCTCAATGTTCATCCTTTCTGGCAAACCTCCAACAAACATGTAACATCACTTCTCTAAAAAGAAACAAATGGAGTCATCCAGTCGCCAACGAGAAACTACAAACATTTAGATAATTGTTCCAAACATTATCATTCTTGTTTGCGACAGTACATGAGCAGGGCATCCTTGAAATTAAAGGTCAACAAACTACTCGGTTTAAAGACCTTCGACTACAGAGACAGGATGCCTTACCCCCCCCCCCCCCTCCACACACACACACACACACACACACACACACCAGCCAACTACTTAAGGGGTGAATATGATGGTTTCGTAAGGAAAGCAGAAGGATAGAAGAGGGAAAAAAAAGGTTTGTCTTTATATAGCGCTTGTTACCCCTGATGGGTGTTGAAGCGCTTTTCTGGAGAGTAGGACGCTACTCTGAAACCCATTAAATCATTTTGTTTATATTTACTGCATGTGAAAAAAAACACATATCATAAGTCGTCTATGTGGATGCTTTTAAGTTGCACAACATGCAGTGGTATAAACACTGCTATTTCATAGTTAACCATGAAACAGGGGCAATATTTCACAGCTTCCTGATTTCATCAGCATACTGACAGCCCCCAGACCAGTCTGCAGAGCTCTTAGCTCTTAGTTTCTCATATCATGTGCATATAAGATCATATTAAGCAGCAAGGTGCTCTTTATCATGCTGAAAATGTGCCGCATTCTCTTCCAATGTTATTTTCATCCATTTAAGCTATACATTGTTATGGAAAAGTTACAAAATTTCCAGGAAATTACTTGATAAATGCAGTAAAAATTGTTTAGTAAATGCTGCAGTCACAGAAAAGCATACAATCTCTCCCCCTCACTATTGTGCATTATTTTATCACCAATGTATTAATGAAAGATAGTAGTAAACACAATAAGACGATGGAGGGAGTTCTGAAACTTTTCAGACACCCCCACTCGTAGATCTGGGTTGAATCCATCTTCGTTCTTCTGCTCACTAAGCATCCCCAGTTTGGACCCAGCCATATGCAAATCAGTCTTGACCCTGCTCATGGGAACAGCTCACCGCAAACTACCAGCTCAGGCCCTAAGTGGCTAAAGGTATGCCCAGACGTGTGTCCCTCGTCAGCAGCGCCACTGGATTCAAGCTAGCCTGGCTGATGAGGGGTGATTCCTCGAAACCGGTCCCAGGATGCTTGGCAGTTCGGGCTGGACATTTCCCATGGGGAGCAGGGTAAAGACCGATTTCCATGTGGCTGGGTCCAAGCTGAGGTGACACAGCGAGCAAAATAACGATAGATTAAACCAAGACTTTGACTGGGGATGAGTGTTTGAAAAGTATAAACTCTCCTTCCATCATTTTATTTTGTGATGTTTCATGAAAGATAAACCTAAATATTTCAATTGAAATCTGTGCTCATTGTTAGCTGTAATTTGTAAAATTGTGCTTTATTGACAGCTATGGGTTCTGGTGACATCATAAGCCAATCAGTCTTTTGCCCCATGGTTTATGATGTCACCAGAGCCCCTCAGAGGCAATGCTGAAACATATACATGTTATCTATACTTACTCATTGTATGTGAGATGAAAATACAGTATAAAATAGGATTTAATATAAATAATACAATCCATTTATTCAAAATAGGTACTTTCTTAGCAATCTTCAATAGAAAAAGTAGTAAGGAAAGACAAAAGGAAAATAAGATTAAGATAGGCGTAGAAAAAAAAAAATTCCTGCACATAAATATGCAGGGCTAGGTGATCAGAGAAACTTAAAAAAAGGTAATGTAAAGGTAATATTCATTCTATTCTGTGGTTCTTCAGCAAATGCTCACTTTTATTCAGTTAAACTCAAATGTCTGCAAGTTATTTGCAACATTTCAGGATTTGTAAGCATTTATCCTTCGATTAAATATTTGTGGCTAGCTAAATAGCCTCGGATAGAACTCACCAAATGAAACTGTATTTGTTCATATTACTGATAATATCACCGCATCTGTTTTCTCTGAAAAAGTCACAACTGTAAATTCCAAATTTTGTCAGCCATACATTTATTGCTCTAACTATATTGTCAATTCACCTCGCTCTGATGTGATTCGATGGCCACAAATTCCGCTAGCGCCGAAAGGCCAATCAGGAGACAGCGCAGCCCAGCCCAGCTCATTGTGTCCTGAAGAGGAACCGATGGCTCTTGCTCTGCTCAATAACAAACGAGAGAAGATTGTACAATCATATAGGAGTCTATCATGTCAATTTGTTTTATGGTGGCTTGGATTTTTCGGCAAACCCGGTCACACAGATACAGAAAGGAGTGCTCTTTACAAATATTGAAAAACAAAAGAGGTGCAATGTTCAAAGCCAATAACACAGAATGCGAGTCATGTTTTAAACGCAAAGATTTTACAAAACAGAAAATACATTTGTATTCCTCAGATAACTCATTTCAAGGTGAAAGTCAACGAGGGAAAATGTGTTAGACTGTTATTGCAATCGATAGAGCTTTGCAATATACTGTGGTACAAAGGGGTGAATACTTCAAGCATAAGATTGCGAGTGTTGTGCTTCCTCCCTCTTGGGTGTCAATTCACCAACATGCCACACTAGTCAACAGTTTTTGCCCCATGTTGACGCCATAGGAGGTGACATCACATGATCACTGACTCTTTAACATTACAGCCTATCATGCTATAAAAAAAATCTATTAAAGGGTCATTCCTTGCGGCTTAAAGTGACTTGTATCTACACCCAACTGATACAACTTTCAGGGGGACATAGCCATCTCACGTCACAACACGGCCTTCCCGGCCTTCCTGGGCTTTGAAAAATTCGAGGGCGGTCTGTCTTTGAAACACGAGGTAGAATAATCATTCTCGTTCCACAAAACTTCAGGGATTGACATTCTGGTTTGCCTATTTTCCATTCTTAATTTAACAATTTGAAAGCCCTTTAAATGGGGTGCAATAGGACTTTTCCTATGATTCATTGTCACCCACCAACCATGCGTGGATCACAAGATAATGTATTTTAGGGCGCTGCGCGGCCCGGGACCAATGAGCTTTCAAAGTCCTTTTTAGGTCGAGCGTGAGCCAGCGTGCAAGCGCTGCTCTGTGAAGACCTGTGGTAATTGAGTATGGAGAGAAGCTCTGCCCACTCCCCTGCCCTTGTTTTTCATTGGCTTGTGTGTTTGTGCTTTGTACATACTGTCTTCTGATTCATTATAAGGCTTGTTAGTCCATCCTTAGTACTGCCATGTCGTAATTTGTTACCTCCGATAGCTACTGGCCCCTTTACTTCGGCTCTTACACGGTACTGTTATTTTTGGTGCTGTAAGTACTATGTTCTTTATTGTGTTTGTCCTACTTCGGGCAGGACAACGTGCTTTGTTTATATTCAGCGCGCTGTGCGCGCTTTCACTTTCGAAGCTGCCGGGACAATCTCGACCACGTTTGTTGTTTTTATTGCTTGTTTTCCTTTTTTAGTTGCTTTCCTAAATCACACACTTCTTTTCAATTTGAAACTGAAAGGGATATTGCTCTTGGAATTGCCCAAATATCTGGCCTCCCACCCTGATCACTTGATTACAAGAAGCAAACTGTTTGTTCTCAGTTAGTTGCCCGTTAGACGTGCAGCTCAAGTCGAGGCATGGAGAAAGAGATTGCGTGTATCATACCGGACGAGGTAAAAGAAAGGAATGTGAGATATTGTAAGTAACTGCATATAGAATACCTTGCAGCGCTGGTTTGCCTTTACGCAGAGCTGTAAATAAACATCTCTGAACTGTGTAAACTTAGCTCATAAAAAGCAGTCTGAGTCATCTTATACATTTTTAGGTCGAGCCTCCCCCTCCTCGCCCGCCCACCCATTATGCCTTGTATTTCCAAGCTATAGGTCTCGCATTTACGCGAGTTTGAGGTATTGGTATAAATGACAATGCCTTTTATTTATGTTTTGGTTTTTAAAACATAAAACGCATTGCCATTTACAATGCCAATAGCTTAAACTAGCGTAAATGCGAGACCTATTGCATTGCAAATGCTTGTTTTACTTCACACTGACCAAAAAAAGAGGAAAGATCTCCAGTGAAGAGGGAAGATTTCCAGTGAACGAGGAGGACTAGTGATTCTGTTGCTTAAAAAACATTCTAGCTGAATTTCTGGTTTGATTACCATAAGGGCCATAAAACCGTCTTACTGATGTGCAGAGTAATAATGAGCATTTCTTTAGTATATTTCATCATCATCAATCTTTATTCGTTTTTTAAAAAAACATAAGAGTAAAAAAAACATGAGTACATAAACTTCATAAAATTACATATGAAAAACCTGATATCCAATGACATTAAAAATATCATAACAGGAGAACTCACAAAAGAAAGAGCAATTCGGTTAGTACCCATCGTGATCTTAATTGCCTCAATGATACCTCATTTTACAACAGTTGTATTAAAGTCTCTACTAAATAGGATAGGGACGATTTGAAATTGTGAATCCCGCATTATGTACAGGAAGCCAGCAGGAGGTGCACTCACCCAGTAAAGTTTCTTATCAACTTTGTGAAGACAGACATTTTAGAAGAAAGGGCTTAGGTCAGACAATATGGAATAGGTGAATGTGTTTGTGTGCCTTCCCAGTAAAGCATGTGCTCATGTTTGCACCTCTTCATGTGCTGATCCTGTTCACAGTAATGGGCAGTGAGTCAGCCTACCTCAGCCACTTGCTAACTTCACTTTGAATGGCTGCATTTTGCTCTTCCCCATAGAGCACATCTGCAAACAAGATAGTTATCCTTAGTGCAACTGTCCTTGTTTTTATCATTGTATTCTTATTACTTTAGAGTTGCCTTAGTGTTTCAAGCCTGATGTGACAGCACAATTCTTTCAACCAGTTTTTTTTATACGAGCAATGGGAACATTCCAGCTTTATTAGTTCCTGTCTCCTCGTATTGCTGTGTTATATTCCTTTTGGAGAGACCTTTGTTTATCTGATGGAGGCTATTTTACAGCATACCAGATTGTGTCCATTTGGAACTGTTCTTTATAAGCTTATCCTCTTCTAACTATGAGTGCAATGAAGTCCATTTATAACTTCACTTCTCTATGTCATGCTTATGTGTATTTTAATTGAGGACTGAAGTTACACTAGTAAACCAATAGTTTGTATGCCCTGCTTGTGTAGCTTTCTAGTTTGCTTTCAAGGCTCTTCTTTGTGGAGCTTATATAGACATTTACATATTATAGTACTAGCTGAAGCTTTGAAGCTGTGCCATTGATTCCTATCTATCTATTTATCTATCTATCTGTTTGTCTGCCTGCCTATCTATCTATCTGTCTATCTATACAACCCTTTTTAGGTTTCGCTTGCACAGCACTTGCGCTGTGCCTGTGAAATCTATTGTATTCAACATAAAAAGGAGCTTACATCTTGCCCCCTTGCTTTTCATTGGTTCCTGGGCTTGCCACTTAATTTTCCTCCATTTCTGTTGGCTGCAGCATACTGTTTCCTGTTGTTTCTTGTGGTGTTCTTCTATGATTTACTTATCAGTTTCCCATGGCTGAAGTACTGTATCCATTCACTTTTGGGGCACTTTTTTATAGTGCTTTGCCTGCACAGTGCTTGCTTACCAATCTCCCCTGCTGCTGTGTTTTTCTACACAGTGATTCTACCCCTGGCTGCATGCATTTTAAGCGTGCTTATTGGCTCCTGTTTTTTTTAGACCAACTTCTGCACAAGACAACTGTTCATATTCTCCTTTGTATATCTGACTCTTGATGTAGGGACGAGATCCACATCTGTCTTTATATGAATGAACACCTTTCGGGTTGCTACAAGAGACGTTCATACACAAGTGTTCCAAGGCAGGCTTTATACATATATTCTTTCTGAATCTGTCATTTTTGCCTAGTTATGGTTAAATTTACACCATGTTAATATGGCAAATGCTGCATGGCCTTGATTGATGTATACCTTCTTTGAGAATCGGCACATAAAGGAAAGTGGATTTCTGTTGCAGTAACCCCCCACACACACTTTTTGGCAGATTTCTGATGGCCTTTGACTTGATGTGCCCTGGACCACTGCCAATCAGGTGCTCAGGGCCTGTTTTCGTTCCATAAACTGTACCTTTGTACCCACAATAGGCACATCTCTGGCCACAGGTAAGCCCCATGTAAAAGGTACCATGGATACCAAGGGCACAGTGACCAGAGAAGGCCTCTAAGGGCTGCAGCACATATTGTGTCACCCTTAGAGGCCCTGTACCATAACACTCATGCACAGCCATTGCAGGCTGCATATTTTGGTGCAGAGAAAATTGAAGAGGCTCCCTGGACTATGTGCACACTATACCTACGCGATTTGTATTCATGCGGTCCGTAGAGTTTGAAAGAGGGAAATCCGGTAGGGTAATTATGATTCTTTGCATCTGCTTTGTGCCAGTTAGGTATGAGCCATCCTGGACACAGTGGGGCATATTTACAAAAGAAGTGACCAAGCGCAGCTTAGGCCTTGGGGCTTAACGCCACGCTCCGCCACCCGAAATGCAGGGCTGCACCGTATTTACAAGAATACGGTGCAGCCCTGCGTGTCTCCCTGCTCTGTTGCTAAATTTAGCAGCCAAGTGCCAATGCAGGATCCCTTGCACCATAGTTCAAGGGTGTCTGTATTGAAGGGAAGGATTGTTTATGTGCAGGACGGTATCCCTTCCTGCACATAAATAATCTGAAATGGCGTTTTGTAACTTCTATGTGTTCTGCTTTGTGCAGCACACATAGAAGTTGCAATCCGTCATTTTTTTTTATGTTGGTTTATGTGCAGGAAGGGTCACATTCCAACACAAACAATCAATGGTGATGTGTGCTGCACAATGCAGCACACATAGAAACAGCAAAAATGAGGAGAAATAAAGCATTTCTCCTCGTTTTGCCAGGGTAAGACCAGGTTTTCCCTGGTCTTAATTTTGGCACTGTCCCATATTTACACCAGCCTTGTAAATATGCGGCATCGTCAAAATCAATGAGTGTTGCGGTGGAATGCCCACTACAACACCCATTGCCCGCCCCTTTCACGCTACGTATAGCGTAAAAAGATGCCTTAATTTACAAGGCAGTGTTAAGTGCTTTAACGCTGCCTTGTAAATAAGGTGAAGCCCATATTGCTACAGGAAAGTCACTAAAATTGACATTCCTGTGGCGATAGGGGCTTGTAAATATGCCCCACTATGTCGAGTTGTTAACATTTTGCCATTCGTTACCTACCCATAATACAGTGGGTTGTTCAGCCCAAAACTATTTTACGTTTGGTTCCAGACGTTTGGGAAGTCGTATCAGATGGAACATAGTGCAGGGGTTAATGATCTATGAATAGATCACCCACACAGTCTTTCTTTTATTTGTGAAGTCTGCCTGACTCCAACTAAAAAAAAAGCTGGTCCTGTGTTGCCTCTTAACGAGGTTTGATTGTCTCAAAAAATTATTAGAATTGCCATCTCATACAAGAAACATTTTCATGCACTCCCTCTATCCTCCTCCAGCTAACTCGCAGGGTTAATGCTTTGAGCTAATTGACAGATCAGTTATCAACATTTGCAAACAGAATTGCTCATCCTGGTAGATGTACTGATTTATTTCTATGGCAGCTGAGGTGAGTGGCACAATAGGCTGAATGATCATTATGGGCAAGACAGGCAGTGGACACTTTCTTCTATTTACTGTGACTGAATGTGCCAAGCACTCAAAAGGGGTATTAGACAGACTGCCATCAAACTGCAAAGAGGATCACTAGGGATCTATATGATGAACACCACAACTTTCATATCAATACAGATTATTCTAAAAATAATATGGAATACTACTACTTGGAATTTAAAGTACCCCTTTTCTTACACACAGAGAATATCTATAGTGACAGGCCAGTCTATTCTTTTATTTTATTTTTATTTTATAACTTTTATTTAGCGCTAGTTAGACCCGAAGGTATCAGAGCGCTTTACAAAATCGTGAACAGGAATACAGTAAATCAGGCACGCAAACACAAAAGAGGCGAGAATTCAAAATAGCAAAATAGTAAACATCAAAGACAATAAAAGCAGTACCAAAAACAAGAGAAGCAGATTCAAGATGATCTAAAGGACAGCATAAACAGATAAGCGTCCAACTATGATCTTAGGGACTAGACCTGTACAAGCGATAGTTAACCAAGGTCAATAATCTAGGAGTTAAAGTATTTGTTCAGGAGGAGTTGTTTCAGTTTCCTTTTGAAGCAGGGAAGGAGGGGTTGTATCGCAGGTCACAAGGTAGAGAGTTCCATATGCTCAGAGCATTTCCGTAAAAAGAGCGAGACTTGGTTGCTGATTTGTTCGATTGGAAGGTATGAGTAAAAGTGCATTTGAGCTTCTCAAACATCTAGTCGTCCCCGGTTTCATCAGCTTGTTTTCTAGGTAGTTGGTAGTGTGTGAGTGCAGTGCTTTGTGGATGATGCACGCATTACCATAGTCTAGTTTAGATTAGAGCGAAACCAGGATTGTAACTTGATCAGTGTGGCGTTAAGATGTTGAATGTCACGGGGTGATTTGATTTTGTAGTAAAGTTGTGTGTCATCAGCATACAGGTGATATTTGATCCCTGCCTGCTTCGAGATGACTGTAAGGGGTTCCATGAAGAAATTGAAAAGGAAGGGGTATGGAATTGAGCTCTGAGGCACTCCGAGATTGACCCAAGTGGGTTTAGATAGACATGAGTTGATTTTTATTTGTTGTGAACTGTGTTGTAGGTAAGATGTGAACCATTTTAAGACTGTGCCATTGATGCCGAAGCGGAATTTCAGAGATTCAAGTAGGTCTGGGCGATTAACAGTATCAATCGTCGACGATAGGTCAAGAAGGATAAGTAGGTGAGCGTCCCCCTCGTCTAGGGAACTGTGAATGTCATCAGCCCATGGTGAGCGATGTGTTGATGATTAGAGTCCAAAAGGGGGAGATGATGTGGTTGAGGTTTTTCACCATCTTGGATGGGAGGGGGTCATTGGTATGGACCGATGGCTTTAGATTCCTGATTATATTGAAGACTTCCTTTTCAATAAAAGGTTTGAGGTCAGACTAGTTGGCGTTGTTTTTCAGTTTGGAGTGATTAGGGTAGCCGTTAGTACTTTTAGGGCTCGTTTGGTCAGCAATGGGAACTGGAGGAAGAGCTGCCATGAAGGGATGAGGATCGGAGTCGGAGGTAAGGACAGAGGGCAAAGAGAAGACTTGTAATAAGGATTACTCAATTTTAGTGACTTTGTCAGAGAAAAAGCTAGCAATTTCTTCACATCGTTCATTAGTGGCGATTAAAGCAAGAGGGGGGTCAGACGTGGTTTGTCTTTTCACAATGTTAAAGAGTTCCCTGAGTCTATTTTTTGCATGATCCAGTTGGTTGTGGAAGCAGGAGGCTTTTTCTCCAAAGATGTGTTTTTTGTATGGTAACCTTGTAGTTCTAAGTTGAGCTAGGTGAGTAGTCGAGGGGTTTTGTCTCCAAGTCCTTTCTGCTTGTCTGAGTTTTCTTCTTTAATTTTTAAGATCTGAATTAAACCATGATTTAGATTTTGTAGCTCTCATTTGTTTTAGTTTAGTTGGGGCCACTTGATCAAGCACAACCGAAATCGAGGAGTCATAGGGGTCTATTAGGATGTAGGGCAGATCACCACTGCCCGTATGGCGGTGGCAATCCGCCCCATAACACACCCAACCTGCCACCCATTTCCCCCCTGCCATATTAGTATGGCGGGGGACCCCAGCGGGCGGAAATACCGTCCACCAGTTTTCCACCGGTCGACCAGTCGACTGGGCGGAAAAGGGGCTAGATATGATGGCGGTGTCTGCTAGAGCATGGGCAGTGGTGCAGGGCTTTCCATGGCGGAGACCCCGCCATGGAACGCCATGCGGACTTTGCTCATGTGGCCCTGTTGCGGGCCCCCAGGGTATTGGGGGGTGGGGGGTGCACATGGGGGGTTCCTATGGTACCCCCCTACATTGTCATGGACAGGCTGGCAGGCACTGCGCGGTGCCTGTCCCCTTGTGCATGACAATGCACAACGTGCATTCCCAGCATTGTGGCGGGCGGTGCTGTGAGCACTGCCCGCCACAATGCTGGGAATGAAGGATGCCACCACCACGCTGGCGGTGGCATCCGAAATGCTGGTGCGGGACTGCCGCACCACTGGCGGACGGTCCCTGCACCACTAGGATGGCTGGCGGACGCCCGCCATCCTAATAGGCCCCATAGTGTGAAGTGAGTACATCAGCTGAGTACAAGAGGGGATGATGCTGTAGTTGTTCAAGAATCTTGGATTTAAGTTTAAGATTTGGGACTCGTTTGATATTTCTGGTTAATTGCTTCGGCTTCTTAGTAACATCGGGGAGGGGTCTGACTGTGGTATTGATATTGAAAAGAATTAGATGGTGGTCTGACCAATCAATAGGAGATATGGATCTGATGGAGATCAGGTCATTTTTAGAGATAATCACATCTATGGTGGAGCCTTTGATGTGTGTTGGTTCATTGCAGAGTTAAATTAGGTCGTTAAGATCCAGATGGTTCGTAAGTAGTCACACTGAGGTGTCTTCTGTTGAATGAATGTTGAAATCGCCCAGGAACACATAATTCGTGTCAGTTAAGGCGAGTAATAAGGTCTGAAAATACTTCTACGAAGAGGGCTTTGTCACCAGGAAGATGGTAGATGGTGTGGATTTGATACGATGCAAGCCTTTGGTTATAAGTTCCACACCAAGGTATTCAAAGGTCGAGTATCTTGCCTTATTTAACATGGAGATTTGGATTCCTACTGTGTGAATTATGGCTAGACCTCCCCCAGATCTTTTGGGTCTGTCCTGTCTAATGAAAGTATACCCAGGAGGCGTTAGCAGGTCGAGAATAGGGGTGGTGTGTTCATTGAGCCAGGATTATGTGAGGAAAGCTATATCTATTTCGTCCATGAGAAAAGATTCTGCAATATCAGAAGTGTGTTTGACTGGTGATCCACGGTTCAGAAGCATACAGGAGAGAGGACAGGACTTTTCCCTAGAGGCAGGAAGAGTTTGAATGGTGGTAAGTTGAGCATGCGGTCTGGGTTCATTGCTAGATGAGCGGATTCTCACAATTACGGGGATAGTTAGGGGGGTTGACCTAGTCTGAGGATTAGTAAGGTAGGATTCACTGAGAGCAGCGGCTTCGAGATCAAATAGGGTGCGGAGAGCACAGTGGGGTCTGTGCGACAGACGACCTAAAGGAGTGTAGATCTAGGGGGGTTATTTAGAGGCTGTGGAAGGAGAGACAAGTGTGATGAGGCAATTTATAACTCTCGGGTGTGATTGCTGGATAGCTTAGCCTGTTTAGAGAAGTCACATCTAAAGGTGAGCTATGTCATTAGCCAGTAAGTCAAGTTTCTGTTCCAAGATCTGTGTGAGTGTGTTATTGACACTTCCAGCAATACACACGTGAGGCTGCGAGACAAGTTCTCGGGAGCTAGGAGCAGAGCATGCTTTGATATGGGTGAGCTCCCTACATCCTGAGTGGGTGGATAGGGACAGAAATGGTATTGAGGGGTGCGGCGGCATAGGGTTCAGGAGAAGATGGTCTAGCGGTGAGGCCCGAGAAATTGGGATTGCTGAGCCCAACGTTGTGATTTGCTACCAAGAGATTGCTGATGAGCTGAGAAATGTCAGGCAGCAATGCAACCAGTTTTCTGGACTTATAGGGCCTGTGGCCTTTCCGACCAGGGTTTCCCTAGTGTGCCACAGTGTGTCCTTCTCAGCTTCAGACACTGCTATTACAGCCCCCAGAGTGTGCTGGGAGTGCCTACAAGCTGCCCAGTGCTCCATTAAGTTGATTAAAAATGTCTCCATAGCAGGTATGAGCAGTTCTTCTGGGATGGGTTTGTTTTAGGGATGGGATTGTTTTCCATGCATCCTTAACAATCATGTATGCAACAGAGCTGGGGAGTCAGTTTCAGTAATACCTCAGCACTTACGGTTCCATCTCACCCATGTGATACTCTGCAGCCCAGCATGGCCTACTCTCTGCTTTACCCTCCCCCACACCATCCACTTGTCTTTTAACCCCGTCGTCATTGCATCCCCTTTCCTCTTTGTAGCTTGCTTCGTTATTACTTCTACCCCTGCCCCCCTGCCTTGCTTGTTTATTTAATGTCATGGCCCTTACTTGTTTATTTAAGTTTATGGCCCTTGCAGAGCGTGTGTCTCCCTGCTAGTATGCTCACAGTATCACAGCCCAGTGAGTCTCCAGGCACCGGTGTTCACTCTTCAGTGGCTGCAGGCACACCTTTCTGCATGCAACTTGTAACTACAGTTATGCTGTTTTATAGCAATCTTAATGTGGTTCCTGCATTGAAAGGCCTCTTACCTACAGGAATGGGTAGGGATCATAGGTTAGTTAGTTCATGCAGCTACTGCAGAGAACCCTGTGTAACATCTAGGACACAAATTCTGATCTTAAAAATATAGTTCAGTGGGTTATGCACCAGTTGCAAATATTACGTTTCCATTTGTGTGGCTATTTTTTGCAATGATTTTTGCCTGATTTTTTAGATGAGTGCAACAACAGTGTTAATACTTAAATATACATTAAAAACGAGTAATGCCAACTACCCACGCCATTCTTATCTTTGGGTAGGATGGAATATTCTCAGAATGGTCACAGTTGTGGGAGACCTACGGTTAGTAATTATGTTAGAACTGTCATCTGCACCGCATGCAAGGGCAATGGGTGGCGCAATCAGCAGTGGCCTCTCGAGAAGGGCCCTGGCAATTATATTTTTATAAACAGATTAAGCACTAATGCAAGCTATAGTGTTGTAAAGTGATTGTATAATTCAAATGCATAAGCTATACTTGTTTAACAACACCCAACATACTCACCATGATAGTAACACATGGCCTTGTACACTTCTCAATATGCTGGAAGTTCTTTGCAATGAGATAGAACACAATATTCTCCCATATGTAGTTCAGTTTGTGACATTGTGAAATATAAGATCTCACTCACACTCACTCATAGACATACAAACACATACAAACACCTACCTGCCCTGTGATCCAGACACCTATGATTTGCCTTACAATTGACTATAACTGTGCTACAAACATCACCTAAATCCACCACTCACCCAGCAACTAGTGTACAATAGACAGTCTTCACATCACACATCCTACACACTTACAGTATGCTATAATCAGCTACTAAAAAGTACCTTCCACCCAACAATATTTATTACTACACACCACCTTTCAAAATGTACTTATAACTTGCCTTGCTTAAACAGAACACAGAAACATAACACAGAAGACAAATTCAGTGACACCTTTGCATAAATCCCCTACACCCACCAAATCGCCTTTGCATTCAAACCTGCTTTTCACAATATTATTTTGGAGACAGTTTCATACATCGACAACATCAGCCAACTAACATTTTGTGTATAGCATAGTTACTTATAGGAGTTTTCCAGCTAGACTGCATCCATTCATCTTATGTCCTTCGCATTTTTCTTCCACCCACTCCTGCATGCATCATGAGGCAAACGGTCAGCCCACTTAAGTTATTGGCTGACTTCACTGTCAGTTATGACATATTGCCCTTTCACAAGGAGCACATTCACACACAAAGCAGTTTCCTTCAGTTCCAGGGACTACCACTAAATATTATTGTTTTAGCCAATTTTGTTTTCTTTTTGAAGATTGACAAGGGTCTGACTACTTTCCCAACAATGTTTTGCAAGAACCGTGACAAAACAAATCAAGAAAGGCCAAAGCAAAATGGCTGGGAGCCAACGCCAAACCGATAGGCTTTGCCAATGCTTTTTTGAAACATGTATTCTGTGTCCTATTAATGACCAATGACTCTAATGTATGTCCTTTGTATCATACATTTCAGATATGGAGTGTTTTATGTACCACTTGCACCTGAAACCACTAAGTACATTTATGGGGTGGTTTTATGTAGTTTAAAAAGTGTTTTAAAATAACTGAATAGCAATCTTAAATAAAAATAATTTATATGTGAAATATGTGAAAACATTGGGGCAGATTTACAAGAAAGTGACGCATCTGTAAAGATGCGTCACTTTCCTTGCACCACCCTGAGAAACCCTTGCGCAACTATGGATGCACCGTATTTACAATACGGCGCACCATGGTGCAAGGATTGACAGATGCTTCAGAAATTCTGACGCAAAAGTCATGCATTGCTGGAGTCGTGTCGCAAGTAAGGGTGGGCATAATGTGTGTAAGGGACCTACGCGGAGAGGCACGGAGATGGAACCAATCTCCGCACTCTCCACATAGTTTTGTTATGCGCCGCCCGCACCCGCCTGCCTCCCGCTCGCAGTATTAAATAACTTTAAAAAGCAAATTTCAAATAACCTTACCTTATCGGCAGCGTCCCGTGGCTTCCATCCGTCTCAATCGCGTCTTCTTCTGGGAACTGCGCATGCGCAGTTCCCAGAAGAAGACGCGATTGAGACGGATGGAAGCCGGGGACACCGGGCGGCGGGCGGGAGGCCAACTTCCGTTACGCCTGAGTGTGCAGAGATTTGCCTTGCTTCTCCGCCTATATCGCGGAAGGGCAAATCTCCGCATATTCCATGGGCGGAACGGAGTTGTCCGCCCACCCCTAGTCGCAAGCACGACCCAACTCCAGGAATGCAGGGGGAGGCCTATCCTCATTGTGCTGCGTCACTCCTTACGCCTGCATCCTAGAAGTGGCGCAGTGAAATCTTGTAGATTTCACTGCGTCACTTCTACAAGGCTTTTTTGCGTTGGAACGGCCACTCTTCATGCATTATACCTAATGGAGGTATAATGTGATGCAGGGCTTTACAACATAACGCATCTACCTAGATGCGTCCCGTTGTAAATGGGCTGCATCTTTTACGCATATTTACGCTGCTGCTGCATCACAAAAAGTGACACAATGGCGGCGCAAAAATGACGCCTGGGGCTTTTAAATCTGCCCCATTGCTCGGTTCAAAGTCATAGTTAAACTCTTTCTAATTTTGTCATTCAACATTGGTTACAAAAATAATTGTTTATAATTTAAGATTAAACTCCGAGGCTTAACTTGGATTGCATACTGCACAGGCGGTAAATGCATTCACCTTGACCCTCTCATAGGCCCTCCTCCACCCGCAGGCTACAACCTGCGCCTCATCCCAGATGGCCAGTGGTAGGCCGTAGGTTTGTTTTTTGCTGTTATTGTATTGCTTCTGTATTATTTGTTTATTTGTCTCTTTCCTCCTTGTTCCCTGTTTCATTTCTGTGACCTGTGCCCTTTTGCCTTCTGTTTCCCAAGCCGTTCCTGCCCCCGTTTTTCCCACCGCTGCATCCCCTGAGGCCCTGCCCCCCGCTCGCCCATCCATCCGCTCCCTCCTCCCAGTATTGTATTGCTTCTGTCTTATTTGTTTATTTGTTTCTTTCCTCCTTGTTCTCTGTTTTATTTCTGTGCCCTGTGCCCTTTTGCCTTCTGTTTCCCTCGCCGGTCCTGACCCTGTTTTTCCCACCGCTGCGGCCCCGCCCCTCGCTCACCCATTCGTCCACTCCCTCCTCCCAGCTGCCTCCTCCCTCCCACCTCCCCTTCTTATGGCAGCCGCTGCGCGGTGAGGAGAGCGACCCTTGACCCTTTCACAGGCAGGTCGTTCCCCACGCCGCACTGCACCACCTGTGTGACCTCCCCTTCTTATGGCGGCCGCTGCGCGGCCACACGCAGCGGGCACTCCTAAGGTGCGCCAAAGGCGTGCCTAATGCAAGCCCGTCAGCGCCCGTCCACGCCTAGCACCAGAACCCCTGGCCCACGCGAACACTACGATGACAACACTCTCCACGCACTCAACACCAGACGAGCACACACCTGCTTCCTGGCCGCCCTGAAGCGCACCAAAGAACCCTTCTCCTGCTGGAGCTGCAGCTTCACCAGTCTCCAAGCCGCCAACCCGCCCACCAGGACAGGACGCAACCACCCCAGATGCATACTACTGAACACCCGCTCCGCACGCAAACACGTTGTCGAACTCTGGGACCTGCTCGACACATCCTCCCCAGACGTCGCCTTCCTGACAGAGACCCGGATGAACAACTCCTCGGCACCGAACATTGCCATAGCTATCCTGGACGGCTACAAGATCACCCGCAAAGACTGCACCAACGGAGTAGGGGGGGAATCGCCATCATCCACAAGTCCACCCTCAAGGTCTCGACCAACTCCGATGACACCCTCAGCATCCCTGAACACCTGCACTTACAGATCCACACTGATCTCAACACCACCCTCAGAGGAACTCTGATCTACAGACCCCCCCCGGACCCCGGCCTCAGTTCAGCGACTCCATCGCCAACTTCGTCAGCACACACGCCATGACCTCCACAGACTACATCCTCCTCAGAGACCTGAACTTCCACCTCGAGAACAACGACGACACCAACTCCACCACCCTGATCGACAACCTCGCCAACCTCAGACTCCAACAGCTCGTCATGACGCCCACCCACTCCACCGGCCACACGCTCGATCCCATCTTCTCTGCAAGCTCCCATGTCTCCTTCAGCCACACCACCAAACTCCACTGGACCGACCATCGCTGCATCCACTTCACCTTCCAGAAAGCCACCACGCACCACTGCACCCAAGAGATCCCCCGCCGCTGCTGGAGCAAAATCACCGAAGACCAGCTAAACACCACCCGAAACCCAAAGCCCACCCGCCGACCCCACCGGCCCCAACGCCGCCACCAGCAACCTCAGGCATTGGATCAACGACTGCACCAACACCCTCGCCCCGATCAAGAAACCCTCCAACAGACATACCAACAAGAATGCCAGCTGGTTCTCCACAAACCTCCAGACCTCCAAACAAACCTGCCGAAGACTAGAGAAGAAATGGCACCGCGAACAGACACCAGAGAACCACGCAGCCCTCAAGAATGCCATGCGCCAACACCATCACCTCATCAGATCCGCCAAAAGGGCCTCCTTCAAGAACCGCCTCGACAACAACGCACATAACAGCAAAGAGCTCTTCAACATCGTGAAGGAACTCTCCAACCCCAGCTCCAACACCAACGACATCCCACCATCGCAAGACCTGCGCAACTCACTGGCCACCTTCTTCCATCACAAGATCACAGACATCCATGACAGCTTCGACAACCAGACCACCACGACAGCCAACGACACCTCAGACCCCACCACCACCACCCACAATGACCACCTGCTCACCTGGACTAACATCAACGACGACAACACCATCAAAATCATGAACACCATCCACTCCGGCTCCCCGTCAGATCCGTGCCCACACCTTATCTTCAACAAAGCCAGCGCCACCATCGCACCCCATCTCCGCAAGGCCATCAACATCTCCTTGAGACCATGACCTTCCCGGAGAGCTGGAAGCACACCGAGATCAACGCCTTGCTCAAAAAACCCAAGGCAGATCCGAGGGACCTTAAGAACTTTCGGCCCATCTCCCTGCTCCCGTTCCCGGCAAAGGTCATCGAGAAAACCGTCAACAAGCAGCTGACCCGCTACCTCGAATAGAACAACATCCTGAACCCCTCCCAGTCCGGGTTCCGCAGCAACCACAGCACAGAAATGGCCCTCATCAATGCCACCGATGACATCAGGGCCCTGCTGGACAATGGCGAAATCGCAGCCATCATCCTCATGGACCTATCAGCCGCCTTCGACACGGTCTGCCACAGCACCCTACGCACACGCCTCCACAACGCAGGGATCCGAGATAAGGCTCTGGAATGGACCACCTCCTTCCTCTCCGGCAGAACCCAGAGCGTCCTCCTCCCCCTTTCTGTTCTGAAGCCTCCAAGATCATCTGCCGCGTACCCCAGGGACCATCCCTCAGCCCGACATTGTTCAACATCTACATGGCCCCGCTCGCCCACGCCGCCAGACTGCACGACCTCAACATCATCTCCTATGCCGACGACACACAGCTGATCCTCTCCCTCACCAAGGACCCCCTTATCGCCACGACCAACCTTCACGAAGGAATGAAAGCCATCGCCGAATGGATGAAGAACAGCCGTCTGATGCTGAAAACGGACAAGACGGAGGTCCTCATCCTCGGCTCCACCCCCTCATCCTGGGACGACTCTTGGTGGCCGACCGCCCTGGGAGCAGCACCAACGCCCACCGACCACGCACGCAACCTGGGGTTCATACTCGACGCAACACTCTCCATGACCAAGCAAGTCAACGCCGTCTCATCCTCCAGCTTCAACACCCTCCGCATGCTCCGCAAGATCTATAGGTGGATCCCCACTGACACAAGAAAAATGGTCACCCAGGCCCTCGTCAGCAGCAGGCTGGACTAAGGAAATGCCCTCTTCGTGGGAGCACCGGTCAAACTGCTGAAACGACTGCAACGCATACAGAACGCCTTGGCCCACCTGATCCTCAACATCCCCCGACACAACCACATCACACCCCACCTGAGAGACCTGCACTGGCTGCCCGTCAACAAGAGGATCACCTTCAAGCTCCTCACCCACACACACAAGGCACTCCACGACACCGGACTAGCATACCTCAATAGACGACTCACCTTCTACACCCCAAACCGCCAGCTCCACTCCGCCGACCGCGCCCTCGCCACCATCCCCTGCATCCGAAGAGCGACCTCCGGCAGCAGATCGTTCTCCTACCTCGCCACCAAGACCTGGAACACCCTCCCCATCCTCCTACGGCAGACCCAAGACCTACTAACCTTCAGGAGGCTACTCAAGACATGACTGTTCGAGCAGTAGCAGCACCCCCCCCCCAGCGCCTTGAGACCCTCACGAGTGAGTAGTGCGCTCTACAAATTCCCTGATTGATTGATTGATTGATTGATTGATTGATTGATTGATTGATTGATTGATTGATTGACCTATCTGGTATGGTGATAAAGACTTCAAAGCTTATGTATGCAGCCATCTCTCACAAATGCACAGCTGCAGTGCAAAATAAAAATGTGAAAAAGCAGATGTTTTTTCAACCTCCTCTGATTGCTGAAAGAAATGTCCCAGGATGAGTGATGAAGCTCCCACTGTAGACCTTTTTCCTCCTCTCTCTCATTCCTACGACATTCCTTATTCCTTCTGTCCTCGCCCTCCAGCCGTGAAGTTTGCTCACTTTTGCTAACGATTATAGCTGTGCAATTATTTAAAAATATAAACATCATAAAAACGTTTCATAAGCTGGGCTGTCTTAGGCAAACAGTGTGCCAGGGTTCGCAAGAGCAGTGCCAGGGGTCGCAGCTGTTAACCAAAATATCCTCCTAAATTATATCCATGCCTAACTCCTGCTAAGACCCTGATTATAAGTGGGGGGAGGGGAGGGTCAAATTTCGATCCAAGTACCAACAGGGTTTTTTAGGTCTCGGAATTCGAAATTCATCAGGCGAAAAAGACCAGAATAAAGGCACAATAGGGAGAACCCGTTGTTTTAAACAACAATTTAACTTGTTCTCCCTCATTTCTAAGTGGAAACGTAGAATAGGCGGCATTTACCACATCCAGCAAACACCTCCCCCATACGGCCCACTTCTAATCAAAGCCTGAGAGCTAGATTGTGGACCACTGTGCGCTGCTGCAATGGAATGATTGTGCTGTAATGGGAAACAGAAAGGAAGCTTTCGCGTTTTCCTCACTTCTGAGGGTCAGTCACTTGAGCTGGTTAATGTATTGGACAGGCAAACCAATGTCACTTCAACATGTTTTGCTGAGCCCTACGGATGCTTGTTTCAGATTAAAATTAAATGATTTTTCTTCAAGGTTCCTTTGCCTTGATGGTAGCTGGCATCAGGTGTTGCTAATAACTTTGTCACTGTTAGATGAATCTCCAAGAAACCGCCCCAAAAAAATATCTTTTTTTGCCTAGTTTGTGTATAGTAAATTTTGGGGTAATCCATAAAGTAGGACCCGAGAAAAAAGGAGGCCTCTAAACTCAAAATCCCCATGCATTTTCCATAGACTTCTTTAATAAGCTCTACCGCAAAAACTGCTGATTGGAAATACACCAGATTTGACAGGATGCTAGATCTCGGTCTGCAGAGTGTGCTTTTTGTGTTTTGGTGTTAATCTGTTCAGTGGTTTTTGAGAAACTAAGGTTAAAAAATAATTGTGAATCCGGATGGTTCGGTCTGCGAGAGTCTCTTGAGAGTTTTGCCGGAACGCCGATTTAAAAATAGAGCATTCTGATTAGCCCAGGGAGCTTTTTAACCTTGGGCCATCTCGCTCTTGTAGGAGTCAAATTGTAGCAGGAGCGACCACTTTGATTAGCTGCCAGCAACATGTGAAAAATGTTGCTGGCAGCCATTATAGGACTCGGGACTAATGGCTAGATGTAGGAAAATGGGAACAGATATTACCAAGTTGCAAGTTTTTCTGAATCACAATTAGGAAATTGCTATTCCTTATGTATGAAACTAAGGGGCATATGTATCAAGCCCTTTTCCCGTTCGCAAACGGGCCGATTCTCAGAATCGGCCCGTTTGCGAACGGGAAAAGGCCTTTTGGGATGTATCTTCCCAAAAGGGCATCGCAAATTAGAGAATCGCAAATTTGCGATTCTCTATTTTGCGATTGCATTTAAGGAAATGCAAATTGCGATTCCTTAAATGCGATGTAACAAGCTCCCAAATTGTTCGATTTTTCCTTAAGAAATCGCAGATTACCACCAACTTCAAGTTGGTGGTAATTTGCGATTTCTTTGAAAGATGCACTTTTTGGCATTTTTCAAAGTGCCATGTGGCGCACATACATGCCCTTAGGGCATGTATGTGCGCCACATGCGCACACATGGTCATTTCAGGGGTGCATCAGGGTGTCTTTATGACACCCTTGAAATTATTCTCAATTTGCGATTCTCTAATTGCGAATCGCTAATTGAGAATGTCTTCCCATTCATTCCAATGGGCATCCTGGCCGATAGGAATGAATGGGAAGGTATTCCTTAATTGTGATTCGCAATTTGCTAATAGCAATTAAGGAATGCCAAGGTATCGCTAACAATTTGCGAATTTTTACTTACATCTTGTTTGCAATTCCCAAATAGCAATTCTCAAAAAATCGCTATTTGAGAATTGCAAATGGAGAATTTGATACATATGCCCCTTAGTGAGTTTCATTTAACGATTCAGAGTGGGTTGCAAATAGACCTTGCTCATGTATTTTAATGACGTAGGTCGCAATTTGTGACACACTGTGATTCACAACACATCACAGGTATGCAGGCTTGCTGGGGTCAGCAGACCACTATGTCTGTGATTCCTTTTAAATAAAGCAATCTTTTTTTTTTTTAATGCAGCCCCTGTTCCTTAAAGGAAAACAGGATGCATTTAAAAAGAAAAAAATTCAATTTTGAAGTTTCATTTTTTAAGAGTAGACGTGATCCCTTTGTCCAATGTTTGTTCTTAAAATTATTTTCCCAACCATTCTCAAAGGGTAAGGGGGTCAGTTGGGGACTCCTTCTCATTTGCAAATGGGTTGCTTCCAACTTTGAGTTGGGGGTAAATTGTGAATGTTTTGCGAGTGCATTTTAAGTACCAATGCGGTTCGGTAGCAGGAAGGACGCTGACTGTGAATGGGCCCGTACGCACCGGAATAGCGCTGCTCTACCCGAAATCAGCCCGAGCTGCTGCCAGCCTGTCTCCACAGACAGAAATATCAACAGCCCATGGGGGACCGTCAACGTGAAGATCCAGTCAGCACATCCACGACATCCGGTGTGCTCTTCATGCTATGCTGACCACTGCCTTCGATGATCTCCTTGCTCCTGGCAGCACTGCCCAACATAAATGGAACTCTTGGTACAAAACTTGAGAAGGTTAAACTTCAGCAAGACTAATCTAGGGCCGTATCCAACCTGCGTTTCATCGTGGTGAGTCTGAACATTTGAGCTTGACCCTGTCCAGCGCAACCAGATTTCCCCAAATGACGCTTTATGCTATTAGGCGCTATTTTACAGTTTATTCTTTATAAATTCATAACTCCGGTTGTGCTGATTGGATTTTTGTCATTTTGGTCTTGTTTTATTTTCTACATTAAGCTCTATATTTTTTACTGGTGTGGGATCTTTTTAGGCATAGTGTTTTCACAGTTTTACTGTTTGAAGTGTTGCGCAAGTACTTTACTCATTTCCTCTAAGTTAAGCCTGGCTGCTCTATAGTGGGGGCTCCCGCCAAACAGCATTGGTGGTTGGGGGTATAGAAAAATGCATTAAAAAGTTACTTACGTTGCTGCTGGCTGCCACCTTGCCTCGCCTCCGTCCTCTTCTGTTTCTCTTTGAAGCAGGAATCACACACAGGCTCCCCTAAGCCAATCACAACACTGAATTGCAGCATTGTGATTGGTCTGAGTGCTGTGCTTTGGAGCTCAGACTGGGACTAGAAGCCTGTGCATGTTCCTCACCAGGCTGTGTATTACAGCCTGCTGGGGAACATGCAAAGTGCACATGACTGTTTGGCCGGCCCAAGCTGGCCAGTCAAACCACGATGCACACTTAAGTGCCGCAACCACTCCTCCCCTGGTGGCTGCAATGATAGCCAAGCCCAGCCTGCCCCCTTCCGCATGTCTGACTACAGACAAATAAAATAATAATAACATAGTGTTATTATCATTTTATTTTTCCTTTTTCCACTGCTCAAAGAGCAGTGGGGCAGCACTCCTCTGCCTTAGCAGATGAAGCACCACTGAAGCTCTATGCCAAGCTACCAGGGGGGTGAGCACAGGTTAATTTAGTGTTTGCTTGTGCCTTACCCTGACTAGGATTATCGTTTCTGTTTGACCAGGGCTCACACCCAAGTCAACCAGAAACCCAACACAAAACACTAGCGGTTTATGTACATCCCCACATTTGAATTCATGTATTTGGAGGTTGTCTCATGTGATAATGAATAGATAATGAATAAAAAAAGGCTCCTTGAACAAAAGTATTTGCCAAGGATAACACAGTTTGGTCAAGCAGGTAAGCCGGTTTAATCCCAGATATTCCAGTTACTATATGAGTCACTATATGCGTTTTCTGACATCAAAGATTAATGTTTGTCCTTAATTCCTGCAGGATGAGATTAGAGCACATAAAACAAGCAGAATCCGCATTTTATTTTGCAGTTTTTCGTAGCGTGAATCTTGCCCAAGGAGCATCATACCAGAAACAGACCACTTACACCTTTTTTTCAGTAACACAGTGAAAACACTACAAATGGACACCATTCCAGTTGAGAAAAATAAGTATCTTTATCTAAATTTAAATAAGACCAAAACAACAAAAATTCAACAAATAAGTCGAGTGATAGAGATTTGACCAGTTTTAATGAGTAATCACTGTTTCAGAATTGTCTTTCCACCTACTAGATGCTTTACGGTATTTCTCAGAGGGAGTGGCACACTCGGATGCTGTAAGGGAGGCTTGAATAAGGCCAGCACTCCCTTTAGGGAGTATATGGCACTATGGGTGAGTGTGAGGAGAGCACCTGTGTTGTGGGGGTTTTGGCACGGCTTCCCTGACCTGATTGATACAACTGACTCAGATTGTGTAAACAGTCCCCTGGGGCCCCACTGGGCATGATCTAACACAGGTAATAGTTGAAGCAACTTCACGTAGGCCAATGCACAACGGCGGTGCGGCCGCCTTGTGAGACCGCTTGGCCCCCTGCCCCAGAGTACAGTACCTTGAATCTGCGAGATCGATCGCTGCACAGCATGCTGTGGCACAGCTCTGCTCATGGGGGGGAGGGGGCGGGGAAGAGACACACAGCTCTGGCCCCTTCGGTGCTACAGGAGAATATGCTCCCAGTGCAGAGCTTGTTGTCAGGGCAGCAGAGAGGCACCCATAGTGGTATCTGAGTCCGGCTGCGTTGATCAGAGTAGCACCACTCCCCTACCCGCTCACAGGTGAAGAGAAGCTGTTAATGGACTCTCCAGATGGGAGAGTGCTGACCGACCGGCGGGTGTGGGGAAAGAAGCACTCACAGTGCCAACAAGGAGCAGGGACTGCGAGGGGACACCGCACTCCGTCCAGCAAAATGCTAGTCATTCCAGGCATGCTCCAACAACATGGAACGATTGTCTTTGATGGTGGAGAGAGGGTCTGGCAGTCCCAATTTCTCTCCTGAGGCCCCTGTAGCGCGCTGAGCCCTCTACAGTCAAGCAGCGCCAAAGTTCAGAACCAGGGATGGGAACCTTGTTGAGGTGAGGTCTTTGGTTTTACAGGGACTTTGAGGGGCCCTGAGACTTCCAACAGGAGGCGAGCACACACAAGCCCTTGGAGTACCTTTGATAAACAGGATAGAAGTCCAGTCCTTTCTCTGCCCACAGACAGAAGCAGCAACTGCAGGACTTCCCAGCTCAGCACAGCAACACACAGTAAAGGGGCAGTACGCCTCTTGACAGCTCTTCAGCTCTTCTTCTTGGCAGGACCTCCTCTTGATCCAGAAACGTTCTAAAACTCTGAGGTTTTGGGTCCAATACTTATACCCCTTTTGGCCTTTGAAGTAGGGGTTCTTCAAAGTATTCTCATTATAATGCACAAGTTCTTGTCCTGTCTGGTCTTTGCTCCAGACACACTCCAGGGGGTTGGAGACAGCATTGTGGGAGGCCAGGCACAGCCCTATTCAGGTGTGTGTGAAAACTCCTTCCACCACTCTAGCTCAGGAAGGCCCATCAACCTGGTGATGGGCCATCGGGATATGAGGGGAACACATCAACTCCCTTTGTGTGACTGTCTAGAGTGAATGCACAAAGAGGCCCCTGTAAGTCCAAACCAGACGTGGATTCCGCAGGGAGGCAGATGCACAGGATGGTTGAATAGAAAATGTCCACTTTCTAAAAGTTGAATTTTCAGACACACAATTTAAAAACCAGCTTTACTAAAAGATGTGTTTTTAAATTTTGTGCTCTGTGAGCACAAACTCCAAATCTCTAGCTTTTCCTAATTGAAAGTTACACTTGTAAAATGTTACAAGGCAACTCCGGTGATAGCCTATGGGAGAGCTAGTCCTTGCACTAGTGAACATGAAATTGGCAGTATTTTACTATCAGGACATGTAAAATACACCAGTACATGTTCTACCTTTCACAAACACTGCACGCTGCCCATGGGGATACCTTGGGCCTACCTTAGGGGTGCCTTATATGTAGTAAAAGGGAAGGTTAGAGCCTAGCAAGTGTGTGTATTTGCCAGATCAACATGACAGTTTAAAACTGCACTCACAGACACTGCAATGGTAGGCTCGACACAAACTTACAGGGCTACTCATGGGGGTGGCACAACCAGTGCTGCAGGCCCACTAGTAGCATTTTATTTATAGGCTCTGGGAACACCTAGTGCATGCTACTAGGGACCTACCAGTAAATCAAATGTGCCAATTATGGAGAACCAATCAGATTTTTAATTTACATTGGGAGCACTTGCACTTTAGCACTGATCAGCAGTGGTAAAGTGCCCAGAGTACATACACCAGCAAAAACAAAGTCCAGCATAACATCAAAACTACAGGTGGTAGAGGCAAAAAGACAGGGGAAACCACACCAATGATGCCAGGTCTAATGAGGGTCTGGTTCCCCACATCGTATGGTCGCCAACAGTAGCAAAACTAGGCCACATCAGCTCTCGTGAAAGCTCAGCTAATTTTGGGATTGAGGTTCCAATAGGACCTCAAGCTGAGCCAGAACCAGGCTTCTGGCTTGAGCTTAAAGTGGCTTGCCCACTGCTAATATAGATATATGAACTTTGTATGTGCATACAGGAAAAAGAGTGCTCACTGAGCTTGCTTGGGGAGCTGGACACACCTCATTACATTTTAAGGGGGCTGGAGAAAGAGATACATGATTGGAATCTCTTGTGTACTCGCAGAAGGGAAAGGGAGTCCCGCCAAGTGGAGGAGAAGAATAAAAAGAGAAGGAACTGGGTCTCCCTTTGACGAAAACATGTCAAGCTTTGACTAAGCCAATGTGTAGATGCTCTGCACGTGTGATCATGCAAGTGATAATGTTTCTATCACGAGCATGATCGCGCTTGTTGATTTTGTTCAAATACGTTGTTGTGACTAGAGTCTCATGGCCGTGTTCCTTCACCATGGTTTCCACAGCAGCACAGTAGATGCGGTTGTGATTTCATGAAGTTGGACCGTGGCCGGAGGGGCTCCTGCTTGATCTAATTAATTGTTATAAAAACTTACTGCGAAGACTGGAAAATCCATTCTTTTACATTTGGCGACGAGCAGACACAAGCAGGAGCTCACCGCACCTTTTTGGATTTTCAATCGAACCCGCAATTTCAAATCCTTCTTTTGTTGGCCTCAACTCTGCAATCCCTGCATGGTGACCACCTTTCAGAGTATTTGACTTTCTTTGGAGACAACCACAGCTTGCAGAAACTTTTGTGAGTCTTTTCTGATTTTAATATTCGTCATGTTAGACGTGCACGTCATGCATGACGTCATGTTGCGGCCATCTTGAATTGGTCAAGTAGGCGCTCTGCAGCATATGAACGTGGCAGCAATTTTGGCTTGGTCAAACCCACGTACATATCAATGGGGCGGCCATTTTGAATTGGTCAATTTCACATACAGAGTCATGCTGATGCAGTGGCCATTTTGAAGGGACTTTCACCTAGTAAAGCATGGCGTCCATTTTGGATTGGGAATCTAGTCATACTTTTACAAGTTTTGGCAGACATCTTGCTTTGGGAAGTTTCGAATTGGTGAATTTCTTCACAAAAACCAGTGTTTCAACAGAAATTCATGAACATAAAACTATACTGAAGAAATAAAAAGACATTCATTTTTTATTATTTAAAAAAGAAAAATGTCTAATCTTCAACAGTTTGTTCAGATTCATCAGTTTGTGCAGAATCCAGGCAAACCCACACAGCCATGGGACAAATGACATAATTCCTTGGAAAATGTTTGTGTTGCCATTAATGCAGACAAATGCAACACGAAAAGAAAAAGAGCCATTTTATACAGCAATCTTGGTCTTGAGGGACAAGAAGTTTTTAACAGTCTTCCTTCAATATCGTCAGTAGGACAAGGTGAAGGATGGAATGAATACCTAGACTAAAGAACACATTTTCAGAACAACCTAGTGTTTTATTCGAGAAGTTCAATTTCAACAAAAGAAAACAATTAATGGATCAGTCAGTGGAAGACTACATTTCAGCACTTAGGATCTTGGCGACAAATTGCAACTTTGGATTATATATTGAAATCTCGAACAGAGATCAGTTTGTCTTTGGGTGTAACTAAAAAAAAATTCAAGATTGTCTACTTTCTTATAGAGATCCAACGCTTTCAGAAGTGATTGACATGGTGAAAGCTATTGAACGCTCCATTTTCGCCACCAAATGTATTTCTTCTGATGTAGTCTGTCAACCTATTAATTCTGTTCAAGTTCCAGAATCCATTAATGCTTTATCTTTCAGTTCTAAGACTAATAAGACTACGAGCAAAAAAAGTACCTTTTGTTTCAGGTGTGGATCTAAAAATCACTTGAGCAACTTTGCCCTGCCATTGGTAAAAAATGCACCAAATCCCATGAGATGGGTCATTTTTCAGGGGTGTGCAGAAGTTCGGAGAATGTTCTGTCCATATTTTATCTGTTTCTGAGGAGTGTTCACATGCTTTTTCTAAAGTAGTCCTCACCCTTGAAGTGGACACAATTGATTCCACTCCAATTAAAGGTCCTATCTGTAACGTGTACATTGGTGACATAAAACTTCATATGATGGTAGACTCAGGGGCTCCCATCACGATAATTACAGACACCTTGTATGATCAAAATTGGTCAACTTCTAAACCATTAGATACACCTGATGTCTTTACAAAAGCTTGCGGAGATAAGGACATTGATATGGTTGGCTTCTTTATGAAGAAAGTAAAGTGTTTGGGCAGAAAAGCGATTATTAAGATCTATATTGCAAAGAAAGGGAAATTAATTTTGGGTTGGCGAGATTTGGGAAAATTGAGGCTAATGTTAGGTCCAGGTTTGCCTAATCCTGTCAGAGTGTGTGATATTAACTTAGCATCCACACAGGATTCTGAATATGATACTCTTGCGGAAATGGTAAAATATTTTCCAGAGGTATTTACAAATAAGATAGGTATGATCGATAAATTTGAACACAGTATTAAGTAAAAAAAAATACTATGCCTGTTTCTCACAAACTTAGATCTGTTCCCCTGTCGGTTAGATCTGATCTTAAAACCTTGCTGCACACCCTGGAGAGAGATAAGGTAATCACCCAGACTGACTCATTTGAATGGGTCAGTCCCATTGTTATAGTTTGGAAAAAGTATAATAAACATTTATCAGCATAATAGTATCAAACTGTGTGCAGACTTACACACTTTAAACAAGAATATTGTCATTGATTGTCATACGTTGCCTAAGATTAGTGACCTTCTCTCAAACATTAATGGAGCTACATTTTTTCACTCTTCGTTCTGCCTATCACCTGATTCCACTTGCTGCAGAATCTCAAGATCTCACGACATTTATTACTCCCTTTGGCCTGGCTTCTGCATCAAGTATGTTTCAGAAATTCATGGACTCCATATTATCTGGAATCCCAGGAGCACAGCATGAGGTTCTTATTTTTTCAAAGAAATGAGCACACGTCTATTTTGACAACAGTTCAAGAAGTTTTCAGAAAGGTGGGGATAACTCTCAAACCTGAATAATGTAAAATGCGTAAGACAGAACTAGTTTATCTTGGTCATTGTGTTTCTGATACAGGAATACATCCAAAAATGTCTTTGGTATAGGCAATTCAAGATGTTCCTCCTCCCAAAGACAGAGATTACCTCAGATATTTCTTGGGGATGAGTGAATATTATTCCAAATTTACTCAAGGTTACTCGATCATTGTTCAACCACTCAGAAATCTGTTTAAAAAAAATTCAATTAATCTGAGATGCTGTTGCTGAGCAAGCCTTTAGTTCTGTGAAGGATGACATCACTGGTGCTCCAGCCCTGTCAGCCTTTAAACCGGGTGAAAGATGTTTGGTGACTGTGGATGCTAGTCAAAATGGCATGGGAGCTGTACTCTCACAGTCCTACAATTATGGTGAAAACACTGTGGCTCTCTCTTCTAGGTCTTTAAAGTTATCTGAAAATCGGCACAGTACAATTGAAAGAGAGGCTTTGGCCTGTTCTTGCGTCATTGAAAAGTGTAAAACATATCTCTGGGAATTAATTGTTCACTCTTTACTGACCACAAACCCCTTATTCATATTCTCAATGGTGATGGATCTGGCAAAGCTTCTTTTAGGTTGGTAAGATTATTGTCTCGCTTACATGAATATCATTTTAAGATAGAATTCATCCCGGTAAGCAGGAATACCAAAACTGACTTCATGTCAAGAATGCCTATTCAAGATGATTGTACAGATGATGAACATGAGGAAGTTAAGTCAGTGGTGGCATTTATGGATGACATTTTGAATTCATATTGCTTAATTTCTCGTGATGAGTTGGTTACAGCCGTTGCAGAAGATAAAAACTTGTCTCAAGTTATGATGTTTATCACTCTAGTGTGGCCAAAAGAGAAGTGTCTTCCTTCGCCCATGAGACGGTTCTCTCAAGTCTCAAGTGAACTTTTCATAGTGAATGGTTTACTGGTTCATAATGCTCAGGTTGTTCCCCCGATGTCAATCAGGTCCAGACTTTTCCAAGCAGCTCACTCTGGTCATTTAGGGGTGGGAGCCACCTCCAAAAACTCAAACAATATTTTTGGTGGCCCTCAATGGATTCTAAAGTCGCTGCATGGATATCATCTTGCAGTACATGTCTTTTATCTGACAAACACTGGCTTACTCAAAAAACACTGTTGCATACAGTACCCTTGCCAGAAGAACCTTGGACCAAAGTTGCTCTTGATTTTTCTGGCCCACTTCACTTATTACCATCTGATAAAAAATATTGGCTAGTCTTGATTGATTATTTCTCAAAACGGATTTTCTTTGAGTTTGTTTCCAGTGCAAACACTGCTTCAGTGATCAAGTTTTTTGAGCAACATTTTTAGTTGCGAAGGTCCTCCTAGGGAGCTGGTAACAGACAATGGTACACACTTTGACTCTACACAAATGAAAGAATTTGTTGCCAAACACCATATTAAACACCTCAAGGTAGCATTATATTCCCCAACATCAAACGGTCTGGTTGAGAGGGTGAATACATTTTGGAAGGAAGGGGTCTAAACAGCATTTGCCACTGGGGTTCCAGCTGAAGTTTTTCTAAAAGAAAACATCTGGAACTATCACCTTACTCCGCACTCCGCTACATGTGTGCCTCCTTTTATCTTGTTTTGAAAGAGAAATCCTAGAGCGCAACTCTGTCCAGATTGGTTAAGGGACACTTTACCTAAGGACAATCTTTGCTTTTGTACTATTTCTGAGTCAGTCAAAGAGTGAAAAAGGCACAAGTCAAACTAAAATCACATTATGACGCATCCCATGTCACAAAATGTATTAATTTTCAGGTGAACGATTGGGTTTTGCTTAGACTTCCTCACAAAGTCAGGAAGGGAGAATCTATGGGGCAGGTTTACAAGAAAGTGACTCAGTGCGGAACGCAAGCCATTTGGCTGTGCCGCATTGAGTCGCTTTCAAAGCACAGGGATGCGATATATTTACACCAATATGTCGCATCTCTGTGCTTCCCACTGTAAAGGCGCACAAACTACTGCCATGCGCTGGCACAGGCACCCTTGCACCATGGTGCAATGATGCCTGCATTGTGGGGAGATTGTTTTTGTTCAGGAAGGGTTCCCTTCCTGCACAAAAACAATCTGAAATGCCATTTTTCAACTTCTATGTGTGCTGCATTAGCACATATGTAAGATGAATAACGTCATGTTTCAATGATTGTTTATGTGCAGAAAGGGACCCCTTCCTGTACATAAACAATCATTAGAGGTGATTTCCCCTTTCTATGTGTGCTGCAAAATGCAGCACGCATAGAAAGAGGAAAAGAAAATGAGGAGAAATTAATAAATTTCTCCTCGTTGCGTCTCCCTATGCCTCCCCTTGGGAGGCATAGCATTCACACGAATTTCCAGATTTATGATTCCTCCTGAATCTGGAAATGTGTCTGGTTCTATGGGTGTTGTGTTGAGGAAATATGAATTTTTATGATCAATTATGTCCCCTATCTTAGACCCCAACGGCTCCATGTACATGCTACAAGTACATGTATGTTCCCTCCACTTCAAGCTATGAAGACGCAAATACATATGTGTCCAACGTCCACATGTCCTCTTTCAGATCCGCCATGAATGGATCGAATATTCCGTTCCTAAGTATGCCTTGCCACCGTCTTTATATGGTATACTTTTCACGTTTTCCAGCTCTGGCAAGGTAGGCCCTGAATTCTGCCATCGAGCTTTTCCAGCTTCTGCCTCTGAATGCTCCAGCCTGGACCTGTATCTGTATCCATGACCTTTGTCTTACTTCCTGCGCGGCTAACGGTGCCTGGCCCGGCCTGTTGCCTGCCAAGACTGTATTCAGCCTTCAAGTTATCTGCTCCGCTCCTCGAGAAATGCATTCCTGTCTAGTAGTTTAGGTAAACATTCTTCCAGCTACAGAGCAAAGGGCCCGGCCTTACTGTCTCCGTGCAAGTAATTCATGGCTTCTGTTGCCATGGTAGGCCCATGCCCCCTCGCATCTCATGTAGACAAGTAGACGCTTATACACGCACTAGTAGTTAGTATAGGATAGCCTCTGCCTGAGAGACCTTTCCTTCCAGATAATACAGTTCCTTAAACACAAGATATTAGATACGATTTGGGATTAGGTTGTTCTGACATCCCAGACTTCTGTCTCCTCATGTAGGGCTAAATGTCAAGTCCCCTTCACCCTCCAGTTACACGTCAATCACACGTCATGCTACTGTACGCGCATCTCTGCCAAGTATTATTTGCTGACTTTGCAGGATTCTCTTATGGATCCACCCACTTGTGTCATCATCATAATGACATTTCTAGTACATGCCCTCATGCACGCCTATTGTAACGCCTTTTTTCATTACGTATGTGTATTCTTATCTCTCTTCTCAGCTGTAACGCCTTCTGCATATGTCTTCACTGTAATGCATTTACTATATATATGACAACCTGTCAATAAAGTATGGCCTCTATCCCTTCCCGAACCTTAGTGGTGACGGAATACGATTGCCTGGTTCGAACCAATTCCTTTGTAAGGAATAAACCCATTTTAAAACCTCAAATACCACGGATTCTGCCTCTTATTTTTACTGAGTTATTCTTATTGAATTTTACCGCATAAATTAAGTCTAGGTAATTAAATTTACCACAGTGTGGGAACACCCACAGCAACACCCATGGAACACCACTTTCATGCAAAGTGCTGCGTGCAAAGGGGCCATATTTACAAGGACCAGAAAAGTTGCGCAGGGTGGCTTTTCCTGACCTTGTAAATGTGGAGCAGTAAAATGTGCCACCGGTACGACACAAAAAGTGACGCACGGGTGGTGCAAGGGGCTTGTAATTCTGCCCCAAAATATTTAAACCGAATCAGGATTGAAAAGGTTTTATAAGGTGCAGTGTTTTTACATGGCAAGGGGAGGTGGTGTAAAAGAGATCTGGGTAAATTATCCCAGGAGCAAGCCTTTCACATTTGTAAGCATAAGAGGAGTGGATCCGGGAGTTGGTTTGATTTGGAAAATGATGTTTCTTCTTCAAATATGTCTTTTACAAGCAGTTTGCAATCTTTATTACCAGCATGCCTCTCTGATGATAATCTGGCAGATGAAGGTATAGTTTTGACTTTTTTGTGACATCACTGTTAATAAGTTTCTTTTCCACTATCTGAATTATATACAATTTTTGAAATGTTCTAGAACACATAAGCCCGCCTATGTGTTAACATATATTGCACGAGTTACTTTACTGTTATACTGAGTACGACTTAGCTAATTTTGATTGAATACATTGGCCTTTTGTATGTTTATACTTATACAGCCTTGAGGAAGTCGCAGGACTACATTCCTTTACGCGACGAAACACGTGTTGGCTGTTGGAAGCTGTTGTGGCTGTTGGAAGCTGTTGTGAAGGCCTACATGAATAAATACCAAAGAAAAAAGAGAATAACATACTTGTGACTCATTCTGTGACACAATGCTTATTGTAGTATGCTTAAACAAATGTGAAAACTATAGCTTTAATTTATGTGTGCTGGGGAACGAGTTGAGTATGTCTGGTGCTGCATTTAATCAAGTTTCTTCTAGAGATAAAGACACAGCCTCTAATTTTCCTGATGTAGGTGGACAAGTTGAAACCAGATCTATGGGCAATGTTTCAATACCTGATAGGTTTAAAGACTTTTATGTTCATTACATTTTTTATTGTTGTTATAATAAGGAAGATGATGTAGAATGATCCGCACGTGTGATTATGCGAGTGATGATGTTTCCATCACGAGTATGATCACGCGTGTTGTTTTTGTTCAAACACGTTGTTGTGACTTGAGTCTCATGGCTGTGTTCCTTCACCATGGTTTCCACGGCCGAACAGTAGATGCGGTTGTGATTTCATGGAGTTGGACTGCAGCCGGAGGGGCTCCTGCATGATTTAATAAATCTTTATAAAAACTTACTGCGAAGACTGGAAAATCCACTCTTTTACACAATGTTATGATTTTCACGTTTTGATTTCGACCTTATATTTTACAAACATTTTACAATATTAAAATACATTTGAATTAAGGAATTCAAAAACAGAAATGAATTTTGTGACTTTTTTTTGTTTTGTTATAGGAGCAGTGACATGTCCTTGACTTAGCAGCTCTTTCTAATCTTGTGTTAAATGCGTAGAAATAATTTGTTGTAAATCCTGTGGGTGTTGTTAAACTTTCTGTTATATGTAGGCCCTGTGATAGACCAACAGGCCCTTGAAAGAAAGCTCCTCAAATAAGTGTTCCAGGGGCTGATGTGGAAGAATTATATATTGATACTCCTGAGATTCCTTTTCATTTTTAATATTATCCCCTTATTACTTGTACCTATTTAATAGACAGTTTTTACTGGAGTCTTTTCTCAGAATTATTCATAGCAGGTCCCCTGTTTCTGCCTCTTCTACCTTGGGGTTCTGTCAGTAAAATGGTCATCCTTCAAATGAGTCAAGATAATGGCAGTACCAAGCAAAGAAGAAAATAACTTACGCAGATGGGCTGTATAAATGATTCTCTCGGTTTTCCTCTAAAGTCCGATTGAATACTTTCATGAGCTCTGCTTACAGAATAGAGCGCCGTTTAAAGTCAGTATTTCAGATGTATTCGGTGGTTTTTGACGGCTTGATACAGACAGTAATTATCAGTGGATTGAGTCATGGGAGTCCTTGATATACAGCAAAATATGGTTTTATAATGATACATTGCAGTAGGTTACTGACTCTGGGATAGTGTGGAGAGTTAGTGCCACTAGAAAGCAGCATGTAGTACAGTCTGTGCGTTAGTTTCTTTATGGTGCTTTGTAAGGTGTTTGGTTGGGACTTTTGGACTGCTGTGTGGTGGATTAGGGTTCCTATGAAGCACAGCTATTATATCCGATGTGCTATGTTGCTCCATTTTTTGTGATCTGTTCTCATCCTCTGAGAATTTGACAGATGTTGGACCCTCTCCCTAGAAGAGCACATCGTGGTCGATATGTCCAAGAAAAGGTCTGTGCGACCTCTGACACATATGATGGTGTTAGTACTCGCCTATGTACAACTATTAACACAATTTAGACATTGTCACTCTTCTTGTCCATATCCAGAATTTAAAATGTGTGGCATAAGCTTCAATCATGTAATTGTAAATTAAAAACTTAAATAAAGTTGTTTAGAAAGAAGTTGTCTCGATTGTAACTTGTCAAGTTTGTTCAAAAATCTCTGCTGTCAGGAATTGGTGACAATAATGCCATAAGCAAAAAGAACTAATGATGTACAGAATGCCGAACAATGCAAACTTTCAGCCCCAGTTACAAATCTGGGATTAGCCCATGTTTAATTTGCTCACCACGCCACCCCAGTTTGTACATAGCCATTTACAAATCAGCCGGCTCCTCAAGGGAACAGTCTAGCCCAAACTACCAATCCCGATCCTCCCTGGACCGGAAACAAGCATCCTGGGACCAGTTTTGGGGTATCACCCCTCATGAGCCAGGCTAGCTTGAATCCAGTGGCACATTGAGCATGGGACCCATGTCTGGGCATACATTTCCCACTTAGGGTGACATGGGTAGCAAGGTCAAGACAGATTTGCAAATGGCTGTGTACAAATTGGGCTGGTGTGTGAGCAACAAAATGATGGATTAAACCCAGATCTGTGGCGGTGGTGAATGTTTGATTTGTTCACCATGCCGTCCATCATCTGTTCTTTTCGACAATAATGCCAAGTCATCTTTTAAGTTAAATTACTAATATGTACAGAGTCAAACTGTGGTGGGCAACTATAAACTTTACTTGACTTTTGTCAAAGGTCAACCACGTATAGACAGAACAAAATTGATGCTAAATACAGCACTGCTTTAATCCACTTTTGGGAGCCATACCTGATTAACTAGAGAGTTTCACCGTGACCCAGGTATCATGGTGCACTCCCACAATTAGGTTGACTGAAGATGTTTCAATACCCTTTTAGGTTAGTGTTTCTAAGGTGCAGTGGTAAACAAAGCTTTAGTGTGTTAGGTATGCAGCAGCATAGTGTGAGTGAAAGACACTCTGTGAGAGAAAGTAGTGTGTAAGTGTCCTGAGCCTGCAAGGTTAAGTGAATGTCCTTGTGTACTGTGTGCTTTACTGTTTTTCTTACTACTCTTACAGTGCACTCTAGTATGGTGTCATCAACTTTAGATTGAAGCTATGTGTATTGCCAGCCCTAAGCTATAGAGTAGTGCAGTTGTTTAGTGTCCCTAGCAAGCAGCAGTGTGTGTGTTCGTATAATGCAGATCACAATCCCATTGTAATGGGTTTGTGCTTCTGTTGTTTTTACTACACAAATTGGGCAGTAACGTATAGCAGTTTGTAGCAGTGTGTGCCATTAGATGCAACACATTGGTAATGGTTGTATTACCTATGATTCAGCATAGAGTGAGCAGTACAGTGTTGTTGATTTGTGTTCATAGGGTGAGTCCATTTGTGTCCCCTTATGCTCCATTAATGCAGTGCAATGTGCTTGATTGTGTTCATAGAACATAGTGCTGTTTAGTGAGGAGTTATTAGACCTGTCAGCCTCAGGATGGTCTTCCCCCAAACTTTTTGCCTTTACCCTCCTATCTTGCTGAATCTATTTTTGTTAGCCTTATGATTCTGTGCACTTTACCTCTGCTCACCAGTGCGAAAGTGCGTGTGCTCACTCCATAAAACATGGTAAAATTGGTTTATACCTGATTGGTATATTTAATTTACTCATTAGTCCTTACTAAAGTGGTATACCCGATACCCAGGGCCTGTAAATTAAATGCTACTATTAGGCATGCAGCACTAATTGTACCACCCACTTAGGTAGCCCCTGAAAACATGCCCCAGGCCTGATATTGCAGACTGAATACAATTCGACTGGCAAGATAAGCTCCTTGCCAAGACTTAAACTCCCCTTTTCATATAGATAGGGCCTAGATAGCCCATAGGGCAGGATGCATTGTAAATTAAATATTGGATATATACTTTTAAGATTCACATTTCCTAGTTGTGAAAAACTCACAAATGTGTTTTTACTACAGTAAGGCCTACCTCTCCCATAGGATAACATTGTGTTGCCTTATTACACTTAATAAGTGCTAACTTTTGATTGGGAGCAGGTAGGAATTTCATGTTTGGTGTCTGAGAAACTGTAATTTTAAATCCTCTTAAATAGTAAATTTGAATTTTTAAGTTACAATTTTGAAAATATCACTTTTAGAAAGTTGTCATTGTCCTGCCCTAACTATCTGGTGCCTTCATTATGTTCCTCTGTGACTGGGTGCAGTTGGCAGTTGAACTTTGTATTTCCTCCCAGACAGCAACACAACAGAGGGCTTAGGTTTGCCTGGATGTGCCATTATTGGCAGGATGGGGGGGTCAGAGCTGGCCATAGCCCCACTTGAAAATCAATAGGCTGTGCAGTACCTTCACACACAATTTCATTCTTCATGCAGTCAGGCTGGGGCCAGGGAGTGAGATGCAGGAAACTCCAAGTTCTTTAAAGGGAATTATCTAGAAATGCCTCCTACTGCTTGAGGTGGGTGAAACCCTACTCAAGCAGCAACCACAATCCGTGTCAGGCTGAAGTCACAAGCAAAGCCCAAATTAACCTGTGCTCATCCCTCTGGTAGCTTGGTACAGAGTAGACAGGTTCAACTTAGAAGCATTGTGTAAAGTATTTATGTAGCACTTCAAACAGTAATAAAGTGAAAACACAATACAAGAAAATCCCAAACCAATTTAGAAAAATAGAGTAATTTTGAATAAATAATTTAGGACCAAAACAACAAAAATCCAATCAGTACAAGCAGAGATATGCAATTTTGAAGATTTAAGTGAAAATCGCACCACAAACCACAAAGCGCCAACTGTGGATATCTGGTCGCACTAGACCAGGACAAAGTCACAAGTTAAGGCCAATCGCAACGGTGCACGGGCCATCTACAGGGACCCAGGTAGGCCCACTGAACAAAAGTGCCTTAATTCCTGATTGCAAAGAGTTGCGTAGTCCCACATTGCGGATGCATCACACAGCTGAGGCGATGCGCCGGTTCCGAGGGCCTGTGAGGCGGCAATGCGAGGACCTGCCTCCCTGTTGAGGATCCCATCGACAAGGGCTTGTAATGTGAAGTGTAGCCCCAAGGCAGCGCCACGCATCTAAGGAGATGCATTGGATATGAGGTGCTGCAAGGTGAGGTCCTGCGCTGTCCTCAAGGATCCCATTGAGGCTTGCAGTACGAGGGCCCGCATCGGGCATGCCTCGCACAGTGGCAGTTCCGATGGGGCTGTGAGGCTGCAATGCCAAGTACTTGCATTGGGGGAGTCCATGCAGCGGAGGCAATGCATCATTTCTGCTCCGGGCCGCACCGCGCAGCAGAGGATAGGCAATGGTTCTGCTGGATCCACAGATGAGCTGGCAGAGAGCCATTAGGCCCACTTCCAAGGGTGCAGAACAGGGATAGCAGGCTAGGACTCACTGATGGCAAAATTCAGGTCCACAGTTCCAGATGTGTACTGAAGAGTTGGAGTCTCAGGTCAAATATTTATACCTGGTGCCTCCTTTGAAGTGGGAGAAGCTTCTAGAGGTTTCCCTTTTAAGTGCTTTACCTAGTCATGTGTTCCAGTGACAGTCTGCAGGCACTAAATAGATCAGGCAGGAAAATGGCAACTTTCCAAAACTGCAATTTTCAAAAATGTAATTAAAAATCTGACTTTACCATGAGAGAGCATTTTTCATTACAATTCCAAAGACACAAAACATGATATAGTTACCTGTTCCCATTTGGAAGCTACAGCTTATTAAATGGTATAAGGCAACTCCAGTGTTATCCTATGAGACAGGTAGGTCTTGTAATAGTGAAAACAAATGTAAGTTTTTCACTATCAGGACATGTAAAACTTAAAAGCACATGCCTTCTTTTTAAATACACTGCAACCTGCCCTCTGGGCTCTCCAGGACCTACCCTAGGGTGATATATATGTATTAAAAAGAAAGGTTTGGGCCTGGCAAAAGGTTTCTTTTGCCAGGGCAAAATGGCGGTTTAAAAATGCACACACAGGCTGCAATAGCAGACCTGAGACGTGTTTAAAGGGGTATTGAAGTGGGTGGCACAATCAGTGCTGCAGTACAACTAGTAGCATTTAATTTAGAGGCCCTGGGCACAGGTAGTGCCACTTTACTAGGGACTTACATGTGAATTAAGGGCCTCATTTATGAAAACTGTTGCATAGCTGCATGAAAACAGCGATGCAACAGTTTTCCCTGCGCCCTCCTTGCGACTCAATGGATGCACCGTATCATGTCGCAAGGAGTTACAGATACGTCAGTATTTCTGATTTATCTGTAAGTGCAGTAATTACGCATTGCTGGAGTGTGTCGCAAAAGGTATGCACTTCCAGCAATCTGTCATTACAGATGGGCAAGTACCATGTTAAATGTGCCTGCATCAAACTAACGCCTGCTGCGAGGCAGGTGTAAGATTTTGACGCAGTGGCATCCTAGAAGTGGGGCAGTGAAATCTGACAGATTTCACTGTGCCACTTCTACGAGGCTTTTTACAGGGGAACACCCACCCTGCATACATTATACCTGATGCAGGCATAATGTAGCGCAGGGCATTACAAAGTGACTCATCTGCTTAGATGCGTCACTTTACAGAATAGGGCGCATCATGGCGCAATTTTTACCCATCCGGTGCGTCACTAAGAGTGACGCAACAGCAGCGCAAAAGTGACACAAGGCCTCATAAATAAGGTCCTGAATGTGCCAGTTGGGTATAAGCCAATTCTGTCATGTTTTAGCAGAGGTTAGCAGTGTTAAAGTGTGCAGAGTTCTAAAAGTCAACAAAAACTGGCTAAGGACAGGGAAGGCAAAAATTATGGGGATGACCCTGCGGAAAGGGCTAAGGCCAACAATTCCAAAATCTGAGTGTAACCTGGATGCCATTTCAAGAGCATAGCAATACACACCATCTATCAGCAGAGATCAGTAATTAAAAGGATGACACTTAAAAAAACAAATTGTATTCCTGTGGACCCAAGACAACTTCAAATTTGGAACACAGTAAGCCCAGTCCTATTCCCCACCTCGTCACTTCCATGACCTTCTGTCAATCTTGCCTATGAGGCCCATTTTATTACATATGCTAGTAATGTAATACCTTCTCCACTGTGTAAAATCAGTCAATAGTGAATGTGTGTGTGATCATACACCACCTTCTGGGGCGTGGCTTGACGCCCACGAAGTATGGCAGCGCCCGTGTAGAAGTCCTCGGCGCACCTGGGTGAAGCTGCATCTGTCTGCAGTCCTCAGCGAAGTTCTTTCAGGAAGAACGTGTCAGAAGGTATGTAGAGGGTGACGCGAGCTTCGTGTTGCTGTCTGCGCCCTGAATGCTGCCTATTTTCGCATTTGAAGATCTTCCTTATGAAGCTCCGTTTTGGTGGCCGCCATTTTCTACATCGTCTCAGCACAGGAACGGAGCTCTATGGTAATGAGGCAGTCTCGCGCATTACCACTTCCCTTCATTAATGTGATGATGAAAGGGTAATTCTTTACAACTTTTTGCCTGCTTTTATGAGAAAATGCCTGTATCTTACTCTGAGGTCTGCAAGGAAAGTGAAGTGCAGACCTATCCTGTCACACTGAAACTGTGATTTTCCTCAGGGTTGCAACGTTCCTCTCCTGAGGTGAGACTGGAGATAGTCTGTGACCGTGAAACTCACGGTTTAGTTTCCTGATACCATAACGTATTGGTGGCACACTTTTACTCTGATTAATGAGACCCCGTTTGAGTTTTTTCAGTCAGCCAATTCCTATAAAATATTCCTAACGCCATTTGGTTTTTGAGAACATTCAGATTTATGCTGTTTTACATCAGTCATGATCCTTCATTAGCGGAGTAATTCTTTTGACAGTCTTTTTGAGGATTCCTTTATAATGCACTGTTACTAGCTATACTGACTTTCTTCACTGCTCTGAGGTCACCTTCGTTTTATTGAGTGTTCTAGTAGTCCTTTTCCAAGTTTTTTAAAAAAGGGGGGACTTAATTTTACTTGCAACTTTAAATATCCTCTTTTCCTACTACCTCCACATTATATTTTTATCTTCTCTCGATACTATGCTTAATGGGAAGAATTAAGACACACTCCTCTACCGGTTAAAAAAAAAAGCATATTTTTGTCAAGAACTCAAAATTTTTCACAGAGTTTGCAAAATTTGAGGCCTCCTCATCGTCCATCCCCCATACCATGGAGACTTCTTCGACCACTTCCGGAAAGTCTATCACCAAGCGCTTAAAAAAGGATCCTCCTTTTCCGCCCAAGCCGGCTTCCCCAGTCTCTCTGGAGCTCCTATTAGAAGAAATCAGTGCCCTCAGACCGTTTATGGAAGAGACTAATGTCAAGTTGCAAGTCCTTACAGATAATTGGTCTCAACTAGACGCACGGGTCTCGGTTGTTGAACAAAATGTTTCATCATTGAAGGATACATGTGCCAGTGTGTCTCATCTACACTCTCAAATCTCTGGACTCCAAAGGCAAGTTGAGGACCTTGAAAATCGGAATAGGCGGAACAACCTTCGCATTTACGCCCTGGGGGAAGGACTTGAAGGATCTGATGCCATCGCCTTTTTTAGGTCCTTCCTTCCCAAGCTACTCCATATGCCAGATGGTACTACGCTCAATATTCAGCGAGCAGACAGATTGGGTCAAGCTCCTTCCAATGTTTCATCTTCACAACGACCAAGAGGTGTTATCTTATATTTCCTAGAATACACGGATTTGCTAAAAGTTCTGCAAGCTGTCAAATCTGCTCAAAAGATCACATGGTCAGGATCCACTTTATTTTTCGCACAGGATTACGCTAAATCTACTGCTAACAGGCGTAAAGCTTTCCTCAATATGAGATCTGATCTTCGTTCAATGGGAGCTAGATATGGACTTTTCCATCCTTGTCTTTTTAAAGTTACGTATAATAACAGGTCGACTACATATGAAGACCCAATAAGGCTACAGAGTTTCATAAATTCGTGCAAACCAGCCAACATGGACTCTTCGACTTCTTCAGCTTCATTCAATGCTTAATGTTGCTTTATGTTTTACAGGTTTCTCACGGTTGTTTTCCATTTTGGTGATACCTCCTCTGTCAGGATCCAACCGCGTAGCGCCTACCTAACTTTTAACGGACTACGTTTCCCAGAAGGCATGCCCTGGAGGGGGGATTTAGGCATTAGCGGCTTACAGGAAGTGGCGCGTAATCTGTTCCGTTCGGGAGTCTCTGGAGAGTGAAGGGCCAGGAAGACTTAGTGGAACTCTTGTGTGTTACCGACCCATTCGGGGATCCGTTGGATCGGCCATTCGACGACCGTGAGTACTTTGGGGATATGAAAAGAGCGGGATACGGCGGTGATTGGAACCACGTATCACCGTTTCCTGTTAGCTGAGTATTTCGCAATCAATGCAGACTGCTTGAGCCCACGGAAGTATTGCACCCGCGCTACACCGTCCTGGTGCTCTACAAAATTTCCTATTCAAGTGAGAGGCGGCGGAATATGGTGGCGGTCTCAACCGTGTATTACCGAGCGCGCTCTAGCTTTCTGTACCTTGTACTGTCTTCCCTGCGTTGCCTTGAAATTGTCCACGTGAGAGGCGGCGGAATACAGCGGTGGTCTCAACCGCGTATTACCGAGCGCGCTCTCACTTAAATTTACTTTGTACTATATTGCTTGAGCTGCACAGGAATCATCGTCCAATAGGGAGGCGGCGGAATACGGCGATGGTCACAACCGCGTATTACCGAGCGCGCTCTCATTTATCCTTTGTGTTTCCTTACCTGTGCTACGGCGAAATACGCCGTGGCCACAACCGCGTATTACCGTGGTAGATTTGGATTACCGCTCTTTCTATACATTGTGCACCCCTTATGAGTTGCCGACTATACATTCTTGAGAAACATGGAGTGTTGATAGAGGCAGCAGTACTATGAGAGTAGACAGACTTCTTGTGTTAAAACCTGTTCTCTTGTCGTTTCGGGTTCTATTCCCATGCTGTCCCTCCCCTTTCCTTTCCCTCACCTGATAGTTCGAAAGCCCTGTAGATATTGCTATACCAGGGACTTGGTAATATCAGGAGGTGGACCCTTTATTCTGCAACGACTGAACCCTGCGAAGCCGGGCCTGACATCCTCGTTTTAAGATGTTATTCATCGATCATCGATACGTTTTTGGTTTCACTATGTACCTTGTTTACGCTTTAGATGATTGTTATGTTTTATTGTTTATCTTGTGTATATTGTGTTCTATTTTTTCACCTAATCAACTGTTGATCTTTGCTTTTACAGATCCTTTGTCTCTTACGGCGTGGCTTCCCTAGGTCCGCCGTGTAGTCTTGCCCGGATGTTCCGTCTCTTGTTTCACCTCCCCTCCATCCATATTTCCCTTTTGTAGGTATATTTTTTGTTAAGTTTTTTGTCCTTTGTGTCACAATATTTTTGTTATACATGATTCTTCTGTATCCAAAAACTAATTGTCCATTATGTGTTTTTAATTTCTTTCTCTATGACTCTTTGACCTATCTTGTCTTTATATTTTTTATCATAGGTTCACTTCCTATCATTTCTTATCTTGATCCTGTCTTCTATGTTTCATTCATTTTTAGGTCTCGCTGAGACAGCGAAAGCTGTCTCTTTGAGACATTTTGTAAGTGGGCTTTGAAAAGTGCTACCCACATGATCTTGCTGGCCTAAGGCTTGAGTGCACGATAGCGTGCACAGCTGCTCTTCTGCTCCTTGCCCTTTGATGCTCTGCTCGATTACTTTCACTTTCGCGGCCGAACGGCCGCTTTGATGTTTGATCGCAATCGCGATCACTTTCGCGGCCGTTTATCCCCTCAGCCCCAAATACTTCTTTCTGTAACACCTCCTTCAAAAGCTCTGTGTCGAACATTTTTCACTCTTCTTTATGTGTTACTTACACGAGCGCTCTTTTCTTTTCGGGTCTTAGTCTTGTGTCACTGTCTCGCGCTAGCAGTGCCCCGCGCGCTGCTCCTTTGCCTGGTGTTCTTGAAGAAAATAAATACACAGCTTCTGACCATATTGTTTTTAAGTCAAACGATACAGTGGTGGTCCTGCTGGTGGGTACTTCAGGTGCGTGTTTCACTACTATGCGAACATTCTTAAAAACGTGCATGGGTACACACTGTAACGGTGGTTGAGTCTGGGTACGTGAGAGAGTGTGCACAAGTGAATTAAGATCTCCTAAATATATATGAATATAACGTTGAAAACAACGTCTATTTAATGCAGTTTCTTTCAGGGAAAATGAAAATGCTTTTTAAACAGTGGAAACGTTAAAATCATTGCACGTAGCGGATTTCCATGATGACGCGATCGCTTCAGAAACCATAATTACAGGCGAGCTGGGATTGGGAGAGACAGCCCGTTCCATCGGATCAGCATTATTTCCTCTTCTTTTCCCTGCTCAGGCGGACTCATTTCTCCCTCCTAACTTTACTATGGCGGAGATCAGCAGGCGCACACAATGATAATTAGTTCCCTGTTAGTACACTTTACGACGTCTGGCCAGCAAGCAAGCAATCAATTCATCTGTAGTGACGTTAAATGCTAGGCGTCTGCCACTAGCAAGGATTATTATGGCAGGCAAGGGTGCTGCCAGGCTGCTGCGACAAGCACTCACAAAACCAATGGCTCTGCCTTTAAGCATTATCTTTGCCTACGCTGTTTTATATATGACGATACTGAGCATTGTAGAACCCACCCCACTTAAAATCCTGCTCTCTATATCTTTATTGCAATCCCTGCTCTAGCTGATCAATCAAGAACGAAAACAGTAATATTGATGCCAAGGCACCAACGAAGCTGAACTCAAATGGGGAATAATCATGGACCACACCAGGAAAGATGCTTCTAGTTGTTTTGAAATGCCTGTTTTGTATGCCCGAGAGACAGTTTGGGTCAACAAAGGAACAGTTCACTTTGTGCGCGCGAAAGACAAACATTTAAGTCTGTCCAAACTTAGTAGTGTTTTCTTGTCGCCCCTATGTTACAAAGGAATGCAAACACACCAGTGAATACCAGTGAGCAACTTGCTGAAAAATACCGAAACCAAATAGTTTCTTTGAGGGAAATTAAGCATCTGGTTAGAAGCGTTTAAAGGGCCAGTTCACTCCTGCCAAGAGCAGATGCGTATTTTAAGACCATCTTACTGAAAAAGAGCAAATGACCTCTGACGCAGAAAGTGGGTAAGGCCTTAGTGGCATCAGTAGAGAGCTTAATTGAAACAAGGACAGTGAGACATGCTAGCTGAGGCACATTGGTTTGTTCACTATAAATTAATTTGCATTGGCATATAGACTCTTGCACAGATGGGTTATGATACAAAAGTTGCATTCTCGACCCCGAGAGGGACCACAGCTCTAATACCACAGTCTTCTATTTTTATATTTTATTTAATTCTAACTATGTGTTTCCGCATTCTCCTAGAGTCTTTAACCCTCTAAGTGCACATTTTTTTTCCAACGCAAAAGCTCATGTATTTTTTGAAGCTGTCAATAAAAGACACAAATGATTAAAGTGTCCTAATTTTCAAACACAAGAGGGTGAATAAAACATACCCTACGTTTGCTATTTTAATTTAACCGGTTCAACAGAATGCACAAATACGTGTCATCCATACACGCTGTGTAAAAAGCAACGTTCCCCAAAAAGATAACAGAAACAAAATCATTATTATTATAAAATTGAGGTCTCTGAGCTTTTTCGAAATCATTCACAGTTTTAATCTCCCATCGTAACTTCAACTGGTGATCGACTTTTCCTATTATTTTTTGTAGATGCTAGCAGTATGTCAGTAAAGAGGGTAGAGAAAAATATGAGAAGCCACAAATCTTGAAAAAAAAATAAAGAAGCATTGAAAATGAAATAGGTCTCAGCTTTGATTAAGTTAAAGCCATTTGCTTTGCTAATGGTATTGTATAGCAAAGCAAATGACTTTAACTTAATGAAAGGCGACACCTATTGCATTGCAAATGCTTGTTTACTTTGCTGCTACTTTGTGCCCACTTATTGGCTTCCGAGTTCTTCGTTATTTTTTCCTACCTCAGTTTCACATATTTTTTGACTTTGGTATTTTCTTACTTATCTCTTCAACTTTGCTCTGTTTCGTCATGTCTTATTGCTTTTGCACTAAATTGGGCTCTTACTTCTTTTTTGCAGTTCAAACTGTTATTTCTAACTGATGTCATTGAAACTGGATACTTGGAATGTTAGGGGTTTAAGCTCTTCTATTAAACAACAAAGAGTCTTGTCTCATTTAGCTAAGTTAGGTGCAGATATTGTTTTTCTGCAAGAGACTCATCTTTCAGATACTGAATCCTTAAAGCTAAAAAGAGGTTGGGTAGAAGAAATGTTCTCCTCTCCGGGACATGGTAAGCGTAACAGAGTAATGATACTTTGTCGCAAATCCCTCTCATTCTCTGTTTTATCTCAAGATTCAGATATCCTTGGTAGATGGTTAACTGTTAAACTTTCCCTAAAGGGTGTTCCAGTCTCTCTTCTTAATGTTTATGCTCCCACTTGTGGTGAACCCGCTTTTTGGCCTACACTCGCCAAGCAAATCACTCATTGTCTGGAAGATAACTTTATTTTAGCTGGTGACTGTAATCAGCCTTTTGATCCATTCGTGGATAGGAATTCTAAAGTCTCCTTTATACCCAATAAGCCCCATAAAGCTTTTGTTCATGCTATTACCCAACACAAACTCCTTGATACTTGGCGCTTATGTAATCTGACCACCAGAGAATTCACTTTTTATTCCCCATCACACCATTCCCAATCAAGGATTGATTATATATTTGTATCCCATAATATTTTGCAGTCTGTTCCACGTGCTGAAATTGGTCCTATTTTACTGTCAGATCATGCCCCTGTTTTAATAGGCCTCAACATTTTACCCAAAACTACAGGTCCTAGACGGTGGCGTTTTAACAATGCACTCCTTTTAGATCCGAATTTCACTGCCTCTTTTATTAATTTTCTGATGTATTTTTTTAAGATAAATCAAACTCATTCCTTGCCCTTCTCTACCCTGTGGGATGAATTTAAGGCTTCTGCACGAGACTTCATAATTGGCTTTGTTGCGAAAAAACGAAACATTGCTCGTCAATCAACTAAGGCTCTCTTTCAAGAAATTAAGAGACTGGAGCACTCTTATTACACCTCACATTCAAAAGACAGCTTAAATGCTCTTATAAATGCCAAGTTGCAGTTTAATTAGAAATCCACGGAAGATGCTTCTTTATATTTATTAAAGTCTAGTGCCAAATTTTATAGGGGAAAAAACAAAGCCGGGAAAATTTTGGCCAATTACTTGAAAGTTAGGGAAAATAAGCTGAACATTGATTCTACATACGATGCAAACTTAGATTTAAAGTTTAAAAATGTTGACATTTTAAATAAATTTCTTGCTTTTATATATCATTGTACGCTTCTGAAACACAGGCTACTGATCACTCCTTGTTGCACTTCTTCTCCACTATTCCAACACCTCAAAACACTCCCCTAGAGTTATCTTCACTGGAATTAGATCTAACACAGCAAGAACTCTTTGACGCCCTTCACCTTCTCAAAAAAGACAAAGCGCCGGGACCTGATGGCTTTGCTGTTGAATTCTATTTGCATTTTTCTAAACTTCTACTGCCCAAATTATACTCTATAATAACTTCATTTGATGTTCTAGGTAGGTCTTCAGGTTCTTTCTCAGAAGCACACATCTGTTTTATCCCCAAAGACGGTAAAGACCCTCATTACTGCAAGAATTATAGGCCCATATATTTGGTTAATATTGATTATAAAATCTTCTCTAAAGCATTGGCCATAAGATTAGATCCCTACTTGCCAGATATTTTGGGCAAGAACAATCTGGTTTTGTTAAGGGCCGTTTCATAACGGATAATACGCGACTTCTTTTCAACGTTTTATCTAAATCCTCACATTTCCCTTGCATTAGATGCTGAAAAAGCATTTGATAGAGTTGAATGGACCTATTTGTTTCATACTCTCAAATGGTTTGGTTTTGGCCCTAAATTAATTTCTTCAATTTCTCTCCTTTACTCTAATCCCCGTGCGGCTGTTTGTGCTAATGGTTTGATATCCTCATTTTTTGATCTAGGAAGAGGTGTTCGTCAAGGCTGTCTGTCCTCTCTCTCCTTTTCTTTTTAATTTGGCATTGGAACCTTTTCTCGCTAAGCTGCGTCAAAATCCAAATTTACACGGCTTTCACACATTGAATTCTCACATCAAATTGGCAGTGTATGCAGACGATGTTCTGCTATTTGTGTCTAAACCAAATGAGTCAATACCTGCTTTTCTGGCAGAGGTACAAGCTTATTCTAGCATCTCCGGGTATAAACTGAATAATGATAAATGTGATATTTTACCTTTAACAAAATATACATTCAAATCAGATTATATTGCTTCTAATTTTACATGGAGTCCTCATCACATTAAGTATTTAGGACTATATGTAATGTCTTCCATTTCGGACACGGTATCACTATGCATGACTAAATGTATACAAAAAATCCCTGACTTAACCTCTAAATGGCATCCCCTTTATTTATCATAGTGGGGTCGGTTAGACACTATTAAGATGATGCTATCACCAATAATCATATATACTATTGCTAACTTGCCGGTTTCTATCCCCACTAAATTTTTTAAGAAGATTAATTCCATCCTTTCTTCATTCCTTTGGAATAACAAGAAATCCTGCATGTCTCTTGCTAAACTGATTTGTCCTAAATCAGAAGGAGGAGTAAACTTTCCCGACTTTCCAACATACCAAAAGGCATTCCTCTTACATCAAGCTTCTTTTTGGTTACGAGATTCCACAGAAAATTGTCCCTTATGGATAACAGTTGAACGTCTTTTCTTATCTCCCTTCTCATTTGATGAGTACCTATCCTTTTTGCGCAAGCCGCAAGCCCTATCGACTCCCATTATTAAATTAACCTCTAAACTTTTGCTCCCTTTGATCAACTCACAATAGATTCTTTCTTAGATTCCACTATTTGGCATAACAAATACTTGCTTATTCGGAACAAACCGTTTTATTGGAAGTCATGGCGTCAGAAGGGAGTAATTTGGATTCATCAACTATTTTCACAATCGGATTTTATATCTTTCTCTTCACTCAGTCAATCATTCAATTTACCGGCTTCATTTATTCATAAATACACTTTACTTAGAAAAGCTGTGATGGACACCCATGCTCGATTGCACAGAATATTTCCACCACTTCTGCCCCCCCTTGCGTCTTCACACATTGTAAGAACCGCACTCAGAGCTTCCACCATATACATTTTCTTACATAGTACTGATACTGATACTGTCAGGCAGAAATATAAAACTGAAGAGGCGTGGGAGCGAGATTTAGCATCTTCTTGGCCAGTGTGTCTATGGGACAAACTATGGTCCAACATTCGTAAATCATCTAGAGCTGCTAGCATAACACAAACATTGTTTTTTGTTTATAACAGACTTTTGTTTACATTGACTGTTTTAAGTAAACAATTTACGACTGTACCTGATATCTGTTGGTCATGCTCCTCCCCAAACGCTGACTTATTCCATATGTTATTTTTGTGTCCTACTGTTCATAATTTTTGGAAGCAAGTCTGGTTCCAAGTTAATTTGATTTTTGGTACTAAGTTTCCTTTCTCCTATACTCATATCTTCTTAGGCAGTCTCTCAAACTGCTGGGTGAATGTTACGTTAAATATCAAAATCATTGATTTGTTATTAGCGGTTGCATTTCAGCAAATTACGACAAATTGGAAAGATTTTTCAAAAATCTCCTACAGGGCAAGGTGGTATGCTGTATGTCACAATCATAGGTTAGATACTTCTTTTGTGTATCCTACACACTTAGCAGCAAAGCGGTTGGACTTATGGTCACCCGTTACAACATACTTGGATGCTTGTGCTCATAGGTTTTTCCATTTGCAACCTATACATCAGGAAGTTTCTAAACCCCCTTGAATCCCCTAATTGTTCCTAAATATTCTGCTATTTCATTACTATTATATGCCTCATTTGTATTATTCTACTACTCCTAGTTTTCTCTTTGAGTCCGATTTGTATAAATGCCTATTGTTATTGCAGCATTTTCCTTTTTCTGAAATGTATTTAACATTGTGAACTATGTTGTGACACCTTGTGTTTTATTAATAACATTTTCTGAACTTAAAAAAACACCACCTTCTCAACTTTTGGATGCAGCTACCTTCAGAGTGCAGGCTCCTGCATGAATCTGCGCCCTTGCCTCGATCATAGCAAACGCTCTACATTTCATCACAGCCTCAGCACACATGGCAATCATCCATGCATGCGGCAAGACTTTTTTGTGACACAGATTTCGATCCGAACCTCAGCTCAGTGATCTGGAGGAGCACACCATGTGCTCCCCTCTTACTGCACACTAGTTAGCCGCAAATTGGTATAATAAAGTACACATAGTGGTGGAAGTGCTAGTACAGTAGAGACTAGACAGGGTTGATTTACCGGTCTCTGTCATGGAGTGTCACCTACTAGCCTCTCCTGCACTTTTTAATTGGTTTGCTGGCCTCCAAAAATTGAGTATTTTGTCCATTCCATGTGGAACATGGATTCTGCAGGTGAATGTATCACTTCTGTGTGTAGAGAATGTATGTCGGGAATATGTCACAAGTGGTACCTAAGAGGAAGGATGGAGTGAGCCCCAGACAGCAATGTGAATTGGCTCCCCCAGGATGTCTTTTGCATACGTTAGATTTTTGGGTGTGCAAAAGAGGCAGAGAGCCTCTTTGATGTTTAGGGGGTCCCCCTGCCCTTTTCAGCTCCATTGTCCACTGTAAGAGCTATTCCCACAAGTTAATATATAGTTAAGCAGGTCTCCTCTCTCTCTCTCTCTCTCTCTCTCTCTCTCTCCTCCCCACAACTTCCTATCTCTCCCCCCACCAACACGAAACTATCGGCTCCACTGCACCTTCCTGCTGACACCTCAAATCAAAGACTACGCCTAGATCAGTCTGAGTGGAATAAGCAAAGGACAGAACTGCCCAGGCCAGTTCTCAGAGTTGGCTCTTGTAAAAGTCAAAATACTGTCTACAGCTTCTGTACCATGAACTCCCCGGCCAGGTTTGGGACCAGAAACCGGGGGGTTTCTATCAGCCTGCCAGAGAAGGCTGTCTTAACCCTGCTTCAAGGAAAAGAGCTGACCAACAGTGCAAGAGAGAAATCAGAGGGGGCTTTTTTCAAGGAAACTGCTGCTTAGAAGAGGAGGTTAAGAGAAGGAGCTGAAGCGGGACGAACCAAAGCCGTCCACTGCAAATCTGGGCTCGGACCTCCACCGCTCCGTGGAGGGTGAGGCCTGGAGGCTGAGAGCCCTGGAGTGATCCTGCAGCATGCGCTGAAGCAGCAGCACTTGTGGCCTGAGGGTGCCAAGGAGCCCGACCCTGCGCAAGTTCCACCAGAATGATCAAGCGCCATGAAGCATCAGGGTGCTAGAGAGTCCTGATCACATCCTGTATCTTTCTACAAAAGAGCCTGAGTGCCAGGAGATGTGGTATACAGATGGAGGGGACTTCAGCCAGGCCAAAGTACTCCATGATCTGAGCCGGGGAGGCACCTAACTTGATAGGGGCAGAGATGTGTGATTGGCCTTAGGGAGAACCCAAGTGGCAATATCCATCAGTCTGCAGTCCAGTCACAGTCTCTTGTTCATGCGGTGCTGGCCTGCTGCTGCTTACCCGAGCCAGTGCACTAGTCACAGACTGAATGCATCATGTATACCCCGGAATAGGCATTGCCACCCGCTCCTGGTGGGCCATGTGGAGGCATCCCCCACCCGAAGCAGCACGTTGCCCGGCAACCCAGGAAGACCTGAGTGACTGCTGGCGCCGACAGAATTAAACAGAATACAATAGAATGCGCAAGAGGAATCCGTTTCCTTTCAAGACACTAACCTGGAGGTATCCTTTGTCAATTTCCTTTCATGTACAAAAGTGCATTTGAGTCAAAGGGCTACAGAATCTGCGCGGACTAAAGTGGTGTGGAATTCAGAGAATCGAAGAATACATTTCAGCAAAACGTAATCTGTACCTAAAAAATGTATAAAAAACCAAATACATGCAAACTGCAAATACCAATACAAATGAAACTATACAGTAAAAAAGCATACGGTAAAATTATGACCGTATAATTGCACTCCATGTCCGTCAAAGAAATTGCTTATTCGCCAAAGCCACCATACATTGACAAATACTGCTATTCTCCTTAACAGTTCCAAAAACGGAAACAACCATAAAGGTACCTAACTAGAAGATAAAAACATATTTTTCATCAGGAGAAATGCATTTGAATATTAAACTTCACAAACGTGTTTCGATCAGGCTCAGTTTGCAAAACAAGAGAGCAAAATATGGAACACCTACCAGACGGAACGTCTTCGTCTCTGCTTCAGACAGCCTGTTATCGACTGTACCAGGCACGCTGTGTCGGAACCAATACTGTGATTGCCAATTCCCAGAGGATATATGAGAGGCCCTCTCTGTTGCTCCCTCTCAGCTCCCCTCATTCCCCAGCTCCAAGTTTGGCACAGAGTTCCTTCACATCTGGGAACGCATAAACACAAACTTAATCTGCCTGGAACTGCTGGCCCTAGGGACATAAGACTGCTCTAACATTCAAGAACTTTTGCTATTAACCGTTTAACTTTCTGTGTATGTTTTTATTATTTTTTGTTTAGCTCTTCTGTTGAGGGGATTTTATGTGACGCTGGCTTAAATCCAGGGGGTTTCTGGAGCACTTGGAATAGACCCGGAAATTGCATGTCACGGTTCTACTGTACATTATCAATTGGAAGAATATGTTGGTACCCTTAATATCCGGTCAAAATATTGATAGACAAAGTATTGAAAGATATTGCACAGAAAGAAGTGTAGAGTTACTATTCTTAATTACACACACACACACACACACTCACACACACTCTCTCTCTCTCATATTCACTTAAAAAATAAAGGGTTACAGAGACGTTATAGTTAGGCTCACATTTCACTCATACAAAACCAGTGAAATTCAGCAGTTATAGTTACGTGAGCTAACTATAGCATATTCCTTGGCGACGAACTGCCTATGACCTCAAATATTACACCACTCATGACATGGTCAGTGATGTCATTGATTACATCACTGAAGCACTCACACAGCCACTCAAACTCACATAAACCTCTCATACACCCACTCACACACCCACACAACCACTCACATACCCATTCACAGGCCCATACAAGTACACACACAACCTCTCACTCACTCATAAAGTTACTCACACAGCCAGTCACTTACCAATACAGGCACTCACAGAGTCACACACTCACCCAAATAGCTACTCACCCACCCACTTATTCACCTATACATCCAGTCACTCATCCACTCACTCACACATACAGGCTCTCAACATAGCCACTCACTCACCCATACAAGCACTCTCACATTCCCTCATGCTTGAATACTAACACTTACATACCCATTCCCACACCCATACAAGCATTCACAAAACTGCCCACTCACCCATTCATCCATTCACATAGACACTTACTTTACAATACAGCCACTCACACACCAACTCACTTAACCAAACAGCCACTCATTCACCCATACAGCCACACACACAGCTGAGTCACTCACTGATATAGCCATTTGGACACGCACTCACTCACCCATGCAGTCACTTATACACCCACTCACAGACCCATAAAGTCACAGACACTCCCACTCACTCAGCAACATAGTCACTCACACAGCTACACACATACCTACTTATACTCCCATACAGCCACTCACGTACCCACTCACACATCCATACCAGCACTCAGACACACACTCATACACTGATGCACGCAGTCACACAGCTACTCACACAATACATGTTACAAATAGTATCACTCAGTAGTACAGAAAGCATACTATTTTAAATGTTGTAGTAGCCTGGTATATATGTTTAACACTTATAAACTTTTAGAAAACACTCACACTCACTGGATGATGTAATCAGTAATGTTATCAGTAATGTCATGAGTGATGTCACTGACCAATGCATGAGTGATGTAATATGTAGGTCATAATGCAGTGCATTGCAGGGGCATAAGTTATAGTTAGCTCAGGTAAATATAACTGCTCAATTTTACTGGTTTTACATTAGTGAAAAATGAGACTAACTACAACGTCTCTGTAACCTTTGTTTTTTTCAGTGAATATATATATATAATAGTGGAGAAAAGTTGTTGTAGAAAAGTGGGAGAGAGTCAAAGAGACTCTTACTTGATGCCCTCACACATCCCGAAGGATGTCTGCTTCATCATGGGGCGGTGCTCCTCGTAGGTCTGGCACTACAATGCCCTACGGGTCACCCGCAGGGTCACTTTGTAAGAGAATTTTTGGGTGATCTAGCCGTATGGTGTGTGTGGGTCAGTGCACAGTGTTCTGTGAGAAGTGAAGATTTTAAAAATGACTAGAGGGTACCTGAGGTGAATCAGTTTAATAAGGGAGATCCCTCTGTCATAATCTAAAAAACCAAGAGGTTGGGTGCTGCTCGAGGGTGGCTATACCCCTCTGTAGCTGGAAAAGTGTGGTGTTTATTAGAAAGCATATAGGGGTGACATGTTTCAGGCGTTTAGGTGGTCTCAGGAGGAGATCCTTCGTGCTTTTTTCAGGACCAAATGAATTTGGCAAGGGTAATGGGGAATAGTGTATCACAGTGGTCCTATCAATTCAAGTGCTGCCACTTGGAGGACCCACATTACCTTATACACCTGGCCAATGTACTGTGCTGGTGTAGCTAGCCTTTCCACTACCATGGTCTGGCTAGACCCGGTGTCCCTCAGAGCAGTGACTGGGACCCCATTAACTTTCACCTGATGGAATTGATGATGATTCCCAGCCTTAGAGATCAACAGTTCACCCTCTGAGTCTTTCCCCCAACTAAGGGACATCATGGCATGGTCTATGACCTGCCCCTGGGCACTATTTTCCCATAAGGCTATGTTGGCCACCCATGTAGTGTTCCCACCAGTGGGTGATTTCTTTGGACAGAGTCCCCCTGCTTGTGTCCTAACAGGGAACAGTCAAATCAGCTGGGCTGAAAAGGGGGGCTCCCTGGCCCACCGCCCACTGGAACCAATCCCCTATTTCTCGGAAGGGGCATGGGACATGTCTGGGTCATCTTTAGCCTCCCTAACCTTCTGCTGGGGGTAACCTGAACCACACTTCTTGGGGTCACTCCCAGGTACTTTCTTCGACACTCTGGTGCTAGCCCAGATGTCCGTCTCCTCAGCAAGCTTCCGTGGGTCAGGCAGGTTACTGTCAGCTAGGTGCTGGCAACTCTGTAAAACATATATTGAGCATGTGCTCTCTCATGATTAAGTTGCACAACCCAACATAATCATTAACTCTGCTGCCCCGCTCCTAATCATTCAGTGTCTTGTGGGAATAGTCACAAAATTTAGCCAGGATTGGTTGGGGAGCTTCTGGCTGTTCCTGAATCTTTGGCAATACTTCTCGGGGTCAGCCCAAATTTGGCAATTAAAATGGCCTTCATAGGGTTATACTTGGTTTGGTCACCAACCTCTAGTGTAAAAAGTGTGTCCCTTCCCAGACGAAGCATGTGTTTTCACAAACCCCCCTTCGCCCCAGTATGCCTGGGGAACCCTGTGTACTTTCAGTGCAACTTCATAAACAGAAAAACATAACTTGGCGCCAAACCCTTGGGTATGCAAACCCCATTCTCTCCTTCGAGTGCTGCAGGTATGCTGCCACTATCACTGCTGGAATCTGCCTGTCTGATGTTGATTTCCAATGCCTTTAGGCTCTTCTCACAAGCCAGTAACAGCTTTCTCTCCTCCAAGCCCTTTCAGTCTTTTTCTCCTATGCCTCCATTTTTAATTTATTTATCTGCAACTTGTATTCTCTCTCTTCTGTCCTCTCCACCAGGTTATCTAAGGACAGGCCGTGAGAACATAAACTGCTCCCTGCTCTGACAGGAAGCTGGTGGTTCCTTAGTGGGCAATTATCCAGCCCATCACCCTCAGTTGTGGCTTCATTTGATACGGAATGAGCTTCTGCCCAGGCCCTCAGTGGTGTTTGAAGCTCCATCTTCCTGGTAGTGCTATTAGCACGAAGTTCAGCTTCCTTTAAAATATTTTTTAGCTGGGTCACAGTGTAAACCTCTAGGTTGACCAGCTCAAATTACATGCTTATGGTTGTAGATCCAGCAGCTAGAGAGATAATTTTAAGTAAAAATCAAAAATGGGAGAATTTAAAATTTGAATTGTTCTTGGATGTGGATTGGTAGTGAACACAAGGAAATGATAGACAGGTGGCGAAGTGAGCTAAAGAATAATAATGGATTCAACCCAGGTCTATGACTGGGGGTGTGTGTCTAAAAAGTTTTAGCGCTCCATCCATCATCTCCTTGTGTTTGCTTTATTCACCCTAAGTTGGCACGGTATAGGTCCGTTGCTCACTTTGCCCCTGGATTCAAGCTAGCCTGGCTGATGAGGGGTGTTACCTTGAAACCGGTCCCAGGATGCTTGTTTCCAGTCCAGAGAAGACCTGGCTTGGCAGTTCAGGCTGGACTGTTCCCACGAGGCACAGGATCAAGACTGATTTGCATCTAGCCAGGTCTGAACTGTGGTGGTGAAGTGAGCTAAAGAATGATGATGAATTCAACCCAGATCTGTGACTGGGGTGAGTGTCTGAAAAGTTTCAGCGCTACACCCATCATCTCCTTGTGTTTTCTTTGTGGATTGGTGGTGTACACCCAGTTACTGTATGGCACTGCACAAGTCCTATCCTCACAGCTGATCACCAATGTTAGAAATTGGGTTCCTGATTGACTGGGGTATAAACCCTGGTCATGCAGTTCCCATAATCCTAATCAGGGTAAGGCACAAGCACACCCTGAATTAACCTGTGCTCACCCTCTGGTAAATTGGCACAGAGAAGTAAGGCTTAATTTTAGAGGCAATGTGTAATGTATGTGTTCAATACTTGAAGACACCACATTTGAATCAATTATATCTTGCATATGGAAATTACTCTTATAAAATGTAATAAGGTAATCCCAATGTTATCCTATGGGAGATATAGGCCATGCAGTAGTGAAAACGAGTTTTTCACTATCAAGGCATTTAAAACCTAAAATGATATGTCCTGCCCTTTAAATACATTGCATCCTGAGCTCTGGGCTGTCCAGGGTCTACCTTAGGGGTGAGTTATATAACAAACATTTGCAATGCAAGAGGTCTCGCATTTGCAAGAGTTTGAGCTATCAACATTGTAAATGACTGATTTTTATTTATGTGTTTTGAAAACCTGCAAGCGGTGCTTAAACAGGCACTTTGTATTTGTAGTACTTGCTTACGAGATTCAAGGCTGGCAGTAAAAGAAGCATAGTTACAGCCAGCCTTGCTTCTCATAAGAAACAACTATAAGTACAAAGTGTACGTTTACGCACCGCTTGCAGGTTGCAGGTTTTCAAAACACATAAATAAAAGGTATTGTCATTTACAATGCCAATAGCTCAAACTCTTGCAAATGCAAGACCTATTGCATTGCAAATGCTTTTTGAGCTGTAAGACGGAGGTGGCAGCAGCTATAGGAAGTAGGGACCGTGACACCAGGCTGTGTGTTTCTAAAGTAGGAGGGAGAAGGAGACAGCTGCAGCCAAAATAGACCCCAGTCTTTGAATGCACAGTAAACGTGGCAAGATAAAAGAAAGATTTACAGCCGTTTACAACAGAGCATTTGGGTTCTTTTTAGGTCTCGGCTAGCGCGGCTGCGCACATGCGCAGCTCGCTCGCCGAGATTTAATGTTTTGGACGAGTTTCAGTAAATGGCTTTAAGCCCTGCCCCTCTTTTCCATTTGCTGGCATCACCGTTTATGTTAAACGGTGGCCAGACATTGGAAAAGAGCTGTGTGTGTTACCGCCCTTTTGCTTCTTCTGCCGTCCCACTTGGACGGGCTCGCCTGCTTTCCGTTCAAGTCGCAAAGGATTTCTTATCTTTATGGGGCCATGCATTTAAACACATGGCCCCATAAAGACAAGCTCCGGCGCGATCCTCTTTTGTTTTCGGGACCGCGCTTTTTTGTCTTTTTTAAGACCTGTGCCCCATCACATGGCAGAGGGAGAGAGATTTAATAGAAACAGAAAAATGGCGACAGTCACATTGGGCGAGTGTTGCTGCCTTCATTCGAAAATCAGCACTCAAATATTTCAAGATGAGAACAAAGGTGCGAGACGGCAGGGACATCGCAGGTGGGTCTCAAAAGGCGTGTGTGAACTCGGACCCGAGCACGAGCGTTGCAGAGGTGGTGGCCACAGAATACGGGGAAGTGTCTCGTCTGGAGTGGGTGTGTTTGCGAGGGTTATGGCAGGGCATCGCAGCCTGTGCACCAGGGTCCATCATCCTCAAATGCCAATCCCCATATACAAGCGGTATTAACAATGCTGCATTGTGTGCACCGCCACACATCCCTTTTATTTAAAAACGTTGGTCGCTAGCTGGTGGCAGAACACCGCAAAGCCAGCGCCTCAGCATTTGTGGAGCTGTAAAATGTTTCCATGTGCATATCTTTTTTTTTTTTTAGATTTCTCATTTGCCTGTTTTGGTGCAACACTTTTCCAACATTGTGCGTTTCTTTAAAGTGCCGATCTCTGCGTATTTTTTAGTTTTTTTGTTTCTTTACCGTGTTGCGCACTGTTATTTTCATGAACAGATCCTGGCTCTAGTCACGTCCAGTCAAGTGATTGTAAATAGAGCCGAGGGTTGTTTACATCAGGCAGCCAGCGGGAGGAGCCCGGGGATGTGAATTCCACGACTAGGCTGTGGAGCCCAGACCGGGAGGAGGGGCCAGCGCGCGCTGTGCTGCATCCCACTTTGGTGCCCTGTATTATTATAGCGCCTAGTGCCTTTGGCTACGTGCTGAACACAATGACTGCTGCCATTTGTTTGTTCTAGTGCCCCTCCCACCTCGACCCTCAGTCTCCTTGGGCCTTCTGTCTGGGGTTCTAGCGGGAGGTCGTCCTCTGATAGTGGTGTGTAAGAGGAGCGGCGCTTACTCATATTAATTAGCCACAGACAGGGACTCCAGACAGAGTGAGAGCCTCCTAGGAAGAGGGGGTGGGGAGGGGTGGTGCTGAGAAGTGGGTAAAGACGAACCATCCTTGGAATAGAACCCATGTCATTCCCTTCTCGTCAGCGGGTAAGCTATGCTAGGGTGAGTCAGTGGCATTCAGCACCGGGGCAGGCGTGGAATCTGCCGTCTTGCATCTCTCCTTCACCTCTGTGGCCTGTCTCACCTCGCTTTTAGGCCTGGCCCAGAGATAGCTTTAGTTTTTGCTGGCATCATCCAATAAAAAAAATTTAAAAATACATATTTACAAACATCAGTTGAGTGGATTGCGTTGGCCGCCTTCCTTAATTGTTATGAACAACTGTCTTTCACATGTTGATCCCGCCCACCACAGCCTTGGAGAATGGGACAGTCTTTTTCTGTCAGTGACAGCATTTAACCTCATCACCTGTGCACATCAGCCTAACAAGTTGTGCACTTCACTCCCATGACTAGTCAGATAATACTTGATGCAGACAATGCTTTTTTCCTCTTTTTATCATTTTATTTGTTTTGTAGTCATTTTTGCGCGTTTATACTGTAACTTCAGCTTGCAGTAATTATTCGGGTGCAGTGGACCCCTGTCACCCGGTGGCCACTGCACCTGCTGCACACATGATACCTACTCCGCAGCTGGTGCTAATTTTAGCCTTCCAGCTGCCCGACAGAGAGAGCTTCGACTCAATTCTGACTGACATCTTTCCAAAAGAGCGGGTTGGTTTAGGGATTGCACTGAGTAATCTGAAAAAACAGAAGCGCCTGGAAGCAGCATTTATTACAGCAAAGCGCTCGTTCTGTTGTCTCTCAGTCTTCCCAGAACACCCCCCCTGCAGCGGGGTCTCAGCAGGATGTGGACAATGGCATCTGAGTTACCGTGATAAACCATGTTGAGCCTGTGTGGCAGGCACATGAAGTAGTGCATTCCGGGAGTTGTATTCCACTTCAGTTAAACTGAACAGATTTGACATGAAGGCACCTGGTAACCTTAGCCAACGGGGACTCCATGGACAGCCCCGTAAGAGCGCGAGGCCATGACACACCCTGGTGTTCCCCACTCCCAAGGGCTCACCACTGCTGGCATAGAAACCCGCTCTTCTACTGACTGGGGAAGGTATGAAGCCGACGTTTGCTGGATTCTCACATAATGGGCAGGAAAAGGTGAGGGTTGAATGCCCTCACCTTGCCTCAGGAGTACTTTATCACAGGGAGCAGAGCCGGGTTTTATTTTCTGGACCATTCTCAGCAGCGGGCAGAGGATGTCGTCGAGTACAGTTTAAAAGATGACAGTGAGTAGTGTTTCTGTACAGTGTGTTTACTCCGAGTGCGTGTCTTTTTAATATTAAACTCAGGACCCGCTCTCCCTTCTTGTGCACGTGAAGTGAGCTTTGCTCTTTCTGTGACCAATGAATTGGGGCCTTTGTCATCAGTGTCTCAGTAGAACCCCTGCTGGCACTGTTGTTACAGTAGTCTGACCCCCTCCCCCACCTCGAACCGCCCCCTCCCCCCAGCACATCATCACATTGTGAGTTTCAATTCCTCTAATCAAGGGTGTGTGTTTGTATTATATTTACAAACCCTGCAGGTGACTCCAGAGGCTGAAAACCACCAGGGCACGTGCCTCAGACTGGACCTCAGAGTGGCCCCTGGAACCGTGGGAGGCTGAACCGCCCCCTCCAATGAATGGCCTCCCCCTACTACACAGAAGCAGGGGTGGATTTCTCTGTGTGCACAGAGGTTCACTGTACCTCCAAAGCCAGACCGCGTGCCCTAGAAATTCCTGCCCCCCCAGCCCGAGGTCAAGAATGTACCCGTAGGGCACCAAGACAGCGGAGCCAGTACATTAACTTCTTTAATGGCTGCCCACATCTCGACACTAGTACCCCCCAACCCCTGTGCCAAAACCACCGTGAGAAAAGGTCCCATGTTCTTCCCACTGCCACGTCTTAAAGTTGATTCTTCTCAGTGCTGTAACTAATGTCCGTGGCTTTAAATGTGCCTACATCCCAGGATGATGTAAGTGTTCTCCTTATTTAATGATCTATCCCAATTATAAAGCGCTCTAGCGCCTTTGGGCAATATCCGCGCTATATAAAATTAATTGAATGCATAAATGAAGGGTCTCTCCTCCGACCCAAAGGCTTCGCCTCGGGGTGTGCTAACCCCTTCACTACTCTTAGTGGGGGCACTGGGGCTTCACAGACCCCACTTGCCCTTGCACTGATATCAGTCCCACTGCCCCCAGTTTTGAGCTCCGCCCCTCGCTCTGTGGCTATCACATTTAATTTGTCTCTCTGTCTCCTCTCCAGTGTACAACCCCCTTCATCTCCTCCTTACCCTCGACCCCTAATTAAAAGCAGCCCCACAGAGAGCTGCTTCACCAACGGCTGAGCTCATCTCCCTCTGCCGGGAGGGGTCTTCATTAATTCTGGTGGGAGCTGGGGGGGGTCTCCCCCGGATGAGAAAGTAAAAGCGCTCCGGGCTGCCAAGAATGCCATTTGTCAGCAAAAACAGTCTCTATTGTTTGAAAGGAGAGATATTTCTGTCCAGGGGAGGGCGTTGGGATCCATCCATCCATCCATCGAGGAGGACTGAGGCCGGCACCCTGTGTCACTCATGGAAGATGAGGGGGAGGGGGGGGAGAGGGGGAGGGGGAGAGGATGGGGGTCGCAGCATAGTTGTTTCACTCAGAGGTAAACGGCCTCAACCAATGGAAGAGGTGTCGTTCATTACAAAGTAGTCTCACTCACTAGAAAAGGCGTCACTCAATGAAAGGTCTCACTCACTTGAAGTAGGTCACACTCGCTGCAAGGTGGTCGCACTCACTGGATGGTGGGTTTACTCACCCACTACACTTGTCCAACACCATGAAGGTAGTGTCACCCCCTGGATGTGGTCTCACTCGCTGGAAGGAGATATCATTCAGCATAACATATCCAACTCGACTGGAGGTCGTTTCGTTCGGAGGTGGTGATGGAGCAGGTAGAACAAAAAATTGTCATACCTCCTCTATTTTGCATGAAAAGACTAACTATATAACCTACTGATTATAATTTACTAACTGGTTATTGTGTGAAATTAATTCAACCTTTTGCATACACCAATTACACGTGGGAAATTGCTATTTGCATGGCAGAATAACTTAAATAACTAAAATACGTACGCATATTAATAGTAGCATATGTGGTAATTAGATATCGCATGATTTATGTTGCTTACGTGATGTTTGCATTCCTGATTGGATCCTAAAGGTAAATATTATCGCCTTAAATGTCGCTATATGCTAGGAAAATACTGATACATAAAGGGATTAGTGAGGGTATAACATTAGAATCATCATTTCTTTGTATTAATTATTCTTTTGGGTTTGTTTCGCTTAAGTTGACATTTGGGCCTACCCTAAAATGGTGTCGAAAATTAAGTTTAGAAGTGAGTGCAATGCCTACTGCGCAGACTCGGATGGCTCCGTGAACTGCTTAACGACCTGAGCACCCAATGTCCGCGGTCAAGGATAGGCTCTTGGTGGACTGCCAAACTTCAGTCAGTAAAAACTGGATTAAATGAACAATTGGATCACACAAGCTAAACTAAAACATTGTAACATAAGGACAAAACGCACGATATGGAAGTGAACCAGCAAAATCCATGAGAACTCAATTAAATAAAATCGGACGGTTTCAATCAACCAATCACAGACGTTCTCCGCCTAAAAATGTTTCATGTTATCCCGAAATTTATTATAAAAGAGTAGTAGAATAGGGAGGGGTCTGGCATTCGGCGGTTACTATGACTGCACACCCTCTTTGACCCCACAAGCGATGACAGATGCTTGCACGATTTCTGGTCCTCTGGAGGTTTTTGGGACTGTAACGTGCTGAGCAAAGAACTTTCGGACTTGAAGCTTTGGCCTGCTTTATTTGGACAATTTAACAGCTAATTCGGTTATGCAGAGCCAAATGAATTAGAGAAAAATCCAGATAGCAAGAATAGGTCAATATTATGACATGCAATCTGAATTAATTGATCTAGAAATTCTAAAACCTTTGATGAAACAAATGCTAATATTAGATGCAAACAAAATTTAGATAAACAAATATTTGATTAACAGAAATTACGAGTTTGTGGTTCTTCGTTGAAGAGAATAAGGATTCTTAGTCTAAAATGTGTTTTAGCTGGTTCTAAATCACCATCAACCAATCCAACTAATTGGTCCGTCAACCAAGTGGGTGGAGTGCCTTGATGTTTCGGATTAGGAATCTATACGTGGCGAATGTTAATGTATATTCTGTAAAATAACTTTTTCTTCCCTATAGGTCATAAGGTACCTCCCCACATGTCCAGGGAATTCATCATCCTACTGTGTGCAGATATGAATGCGTTTGTGTGAATGTTGGTGTTATGGGCCCCACCAATGAATGCGTGTGTGAATGAATAAGTGTGGTAATGGATCTGTAACGCAAGGAGGATCTGTAAACTTGTTTGCCCCCTTTCCGCTGGATCAGTTTTTCTGGTAGCAGAGTTATGGTTTTATTGCATTGGTTTGATGATTATTACTTATAGATTTGATTATTTCTTATTGATTTTCCTATTTTAGAAAATTGATTATTGATTGTGGATGTTCAGATAAGTATTGGTTCATGTATTAACACTCTATGTTGAGTCGCGTTGCGTTCTATGTTGTTTGACGACTTCTGGGATGTAGGAAGTCGAATGTAATGATTCCGTAGTAGGGCAGACTGTACGCTGCTCTCGGGAAAGACGGAATTATTGTGCCCTGTAGGTACACGGAGAAAACGTATGATGATTGGAGTTGCCCAACGCATTGTCTGGGTTCGATTTGGTAACATCTTCGTGTGTTGCCGTTAGGGATATTTTCTGTATGAAAGAAGTGTATGGGTAGCGAAGCCACCTGTGAAATTTTGGTCTTAAGTACCAGGAGTCCAAAAGGAAGTCTAATTACGCTTATCACTGGGAGGGTAATAGGCGTTCCCTAAGCTTGCTATAAGGATACAGTAGAGGGAAGTGCTACTTTATTAACAAGTGTAATAATTCTGTAGTAGGGCAGATTGCTGCGCTGCTCTCGGGAAAGATAGAATTCTGTATGAATGAACTACATTTTCCGTATGAATGTATGTAAATGAAATAGCATTCAGGTTAATTGTGAAACTCTGGTTTTAATTCTCAGGAGCATTGGGTCTCCAACAGGTGTTTTATTTCTAGAGAAACGGTTAGCTAATGCTTGCTAGAAGGGTAAGGTAGAGGGAAGTGCTACTTTATCAACGGATGTAATGATTCCATAGTAGGGCAGATTGTTGCGCTGCTCTCAGGAAAGACGGAATTCTTGTGAAAAAGGTCAAGACTATCCTTTTGTTAGCGAAACAGATAATGGTGGCGATTTGATGTCGTTACTAACAGAATTTTAGTAAAAAGTGAATGTAAAAGTTTTCCGATAAATTTTGCAAAGGAGGGGTCAGCAGAAGCAGGAGTAGTGAGAAAAGTTGACGTTGGTGAGAGTCGCGCTGGGATTGGTTAGTCAGTAAAGGACGAACACGCTCCTGATTGGTGCGTTAGTGTGCGCGGCGCTAGGAGTGGAGAATTACAGGGTGACATAGACGCCCCGGATTGGTGCATTAGTGAGAGTCGCGCTGGGATTGGAGAATTGTAAAAGTGACATAGACGCTCCGGATTGGTGCGTTAGTGTAAGTCGCGCTACGATTAGATAAAACAAACATAATAAAAATATTAGAAGAAATCTAGCGATACAGAAAAGAGAAAATGATCTATTACAATCCACCAGAGAAAGAGAAAAAGTTATGGTTCGGAAAGATCAAGAACTTATTTAAAAAGGATAAACTGATTGTGACTAGAGAGGGACATTTGATTCCTCCAGCGAAATCACCTGCATCCTTTTATGGTTGCGCAATATGGTTATCATACATGTATTTGGTTAGACAATTGGGCAAAGTATACAAAAAATAATGGAGTTTTATCATTTCCGGAACATGGTTCATTCAATTTAGCGGTATTGAGAAATTTGAGAGAAAGAATGATGAAACTAGAAACAAGACCTAGACCAACACAGTTTGAAGCATTGACAGAATGGGAAGATGAGATGTATGACAGAGAACGGCAACGGAGTGGCGGAAGGTACAGATATATGTTTGGTAGACCGTGTGAACAAGAGAATCATGATGATAGAATGAGGAGATGGCGAAGTGCAAATTTGACTGATGGGCTGTTCCCTATGAGAAATGTTGAAGAGACTACTAGTAGAAAATGTACAGAAAAGAGAAATAATACAGGATCAGAAGGTTATAAGTATGGTGTGCATGAGTCAGAGGATGATGTTCTTGAGGACATGTTTTATGAAAATCCACCCCCGTATCAACCAAATTCCACATTATTGACACCAAGTGCCCCAGTAAAAGAATCACCACAAAATATAAAGTTCGATTCAGTACCACATGAGGTAGGAAGAAATAATCCCTTCAGAGAAACAGAAAATACTCAACCTAGTAAAATGTCAAATGAAAATTCAGCTGAACTAGCCAGAACTACTTTAGAGTTAACTGAAAAGATCAGAGAATTAACAAAAAATTTGGAATCTGTAACTGCTCCTGTAACAATAGGACCTGTAATGCCAATTTTTGATAAACAAAAGGATAGTGAGCATTGTCTGACGATTCCTTATAACAGTAACAGAGAAAATGAAATACAAAGAAGAGATACAAGAGAAGATTCATGGGGACAAGTGGTAGGAATTTCCGAACAAAGTACTCCTAAGAATTTGACAGTAAATCAGAGTCTAGCAAATAGAGCAATAATGACGACAGAATCAGTACCAGGATTACCAAAAGGTTTAGAACAGACACGAAATGAGATGACTCCGGTAGGTCCTACTTCTGATTAATTAAGTGAATGGCTAAGGAGTTTACAGCAAAAAAGATGCTTAGCCTAGACCTTTAGATGTGTCCAAATTAAAAATAGTGTTAGAAGAATTAATAGTAGGGACTATTCCTACGGAAAAGTTAAAAACCTATCAGGATGAAGAATTAATGTTTCTATGCAAAAGTATAATGTGGACAGTGAGAAATTTACATGAAAGATTTGAAGAAGTAGCAAGTGAAATGGTATTGACTTCGAAAAGGTAAGGTCATTACAAAAACCATACAGAGTAGATTTTTCGGAAAAAGACATTGAAAATTTGAATACTACGGGACGAACAACTCAGATTAAAGACTTAATTATTTTACTAAGAAAATGGGGCGAAGTAGACAAATAGAAAAGTAGATGGCTTCGAAAACAAGATGATGCAACAGATAAAACGTTTGCAGCTTACCCAGTAAGAGAAAAAGAAAAGGCAGTAACTGAATGTCCCATGAGAGAGATTCCAGGCGGAGGCTATGTACATGTCCCCTGGACCAGACAAGATATTTTGTCATTTACCAATGATTTTGCACGACTGCGCGAGAAGCCAGTAGAGTGGTATAGGCAGGTAGACAGGTTTGTAAAATTATCAAAAGTACTGTGGATTGATTTGAATAGTTTATTTGACATAATTGTACCAGCAGATCTATGGACAGAATGTAAAATTACAATAAGTTGGCCTACCCAAGAATACCCTAGAGACCCAAAAGCAGGTGCCCCTGATCCAGAAGTAATGAGAAAATATGAACAAGTAATTACCTTTCTGAAAAATAAAGTACCTCCTAAAGAAACTGATTGGGTAAAGATTGATAGAACTCATCAAGAAGCAAAGGAATCCGTACACGCATATTACGAAAGGTTGATTCTTGCCTTTAAGCAGTATAGTGGTGATGAAAATTTGAGTGAGAAGGAATTGAGTCATTTTGTATACTGATTTGTGTATGGGTTGCGACCCGAAGTAAGTGAAATGATTAAACAGCATACAGTAGATTGGCAAAATAAAAAGATAGATGAAGCACTGAGACATGCAAAGTATTTTAGTGATGAAATTGAAGCAAAACAGCGTAAATTAAAGGAAAAAGCCATGTGGGCTCAAGTAGAAGTGGCAGAGAGACAGGAAGCTCAATTGATTGAACAGGCAAATGGAGCGGGCATGAGACAAAAACCTAGTATTGGAAAAGGGAAAGGACAAATTAGTCTAGATGAAGCCAAAAAGAAATGGACTTGTCATAATTGCGGAAGAATAGGGCATTGGAAAACGAGTGTAAATTTCCCCCAAGTGCTAATGGTGATAATGCATCATTGAATTCACAGGTGCAGAATGAGGTGAGTTGTCAACCGCAGCAACAGCAGCAGGTTGTTGCCCAACAGAATCAGGCGCCAAAACCGCCTTTTCCAGAGAGCGTAAATCCTCAGAAATACAGTAATGAGACAGGATTCTACATGAAGAACAGGTAACTAAACCGCCGCGCGCTAGTGCTGTCTCGCAGTATTGGCTACAACGTGATGAGTGAGTCAGAAGAAAGTTGGCGGTGCCGAGGGGATGAAGAAGAGTGCATACTTGGCACAACTCTAGAAGTAGACCAGACAGGCCCGTTTGTGGATGAAAAGGTAAATGACGAAAACATTACTTTCCTAGTAGATACTGGTGCTACTCGTTCAACTGTTAGGTCAGCTGATCTTCCTCTCTTGGATGAAACGATCCAAGTAGTTGCAGTATCCAACAGACAGATAAAAACGTATCTCACTGAACGAGTTAAAGTTAACATAGGGAAATTTTCTGAAATGCACCGTTTTGTCGTGTGCGATTCAAGCCCTGTAAATTTGTTAGGGAGGGACTTGCTGTGCAAGATGAACTGCACAATATTCTGTACTCCGGATGGTATCGCTTTTGAGACTCCTGATGAGGACGTACTGTATAAAATGACTATAGCTAATATGGAACCTGATATTACCGAGGCATTTGCTGTATTTGACTCCGAGGAGTGGCCTCAAGAATTGAAAAAGACAGTAAAGACAGAGTTATGGGATTTCACAGGAGAAGATGTGGGATTGATGAAAAACGTAGATCCCGTAAAAGTTGCTGTAAAGGAAGGAGTAAGTTACCCAAATATTCCACAGTACAAATTGACACCCGAGATAATTGCAGGAGTCACTCCTATAATTGACAGAATGAACAAGGTATTTTGAAGGAAATAATGAGCAGTCCATGTAATACACCAATTATGGGTCTTAAAAAGCCTAACAGATCTGTTAGAATAGTACAAGAGCTAAGAAAAATAAATAAAATCGTTGTATCATGTTGTCCCATTGTACCAAATCCATCTGTGATTTTGTATCAGATTCCTCATGATGCAGAATGGTATACAGTGATTGATTTGTGTCATGCTTTCTTTTCCATTCCATTGCACCCTGACAGCCAACAGATTTTTGCGTTCCGGTTTGGCGAACGTATTTTGGCATGGTGCCGAATCCCACAGGGGTATACAGATAGTCCCTCAATATTCAATCAGATATTGAAAAAGTCCCTAGAAGATTAAAAAATGCCCGAAAGTTCGGTTCTGGTCCAATATATAGACAACCTGCTTGTGGCATCAAGAACTCGAGAAGCTTGTGTAGTGGATATCATTGCATTGTTGAATCATTTGGCAGATGGAGGACTTAAAGTATCCCCATCAAATTGCAATTCTGTCAGAAAGAAGTACAATATTTAGGCCACAAAATTAAAAAAGGACTGAGAAAAGTAACTGCAGACAGGATCAAAATAATAAAAGGAATGAGAGCCCCAATGACACAAAGAGAAGTGAGAATGTTTCTTGGAATGGTTGGATATTGTCATCAGTGGATCAGTAACTTTTCCCTGATTGCAAAACCTTTGGTACGCTTGACAAGAAGTGATGTGAAAGATCCCATTGAATTAAATAAAGAAGAATTGACGGCTTTTAAACAATTGGGAGATAGTTTGTGTGACGCACCAGCACTTGGCATGCCTGACTATGAGAAAGAATTTGAACTCTATTGCAGCGAAAGAAATGGATGTGCGCTTTCTGTGTTAATACAAAAACATTGAAAACTGAGGAGACCAATTGCATATTTTTCAGCTATATTATACCCTGTAGCTGTAGCATTGCCTGGTTATTTGAAAGCTGTAGCAGCCACTTGTAAGAGTCTGGAACAGAGTGAAGGAATTGTGATGGGATATCCTGTGAGAGCGTTTGTACCTCATGATGTGGCAATCCTTTTAACAAGGAGCCACTCTCAGTTCATGACGCATAGTCGTCTGACTAAATATGAGAAAGTCATCCTAGGTGTAACGAATGTGAGCCTTGTGAGATGTCTGAATGTGAATACTTCAACGTTACTGCCTGATGCTGAGAATGTGGAAGTCAGAGACGATGTGGCTCATGACTGTTTGGAAGTGCTTGATTTCTGTACCAAACCACGTCCAGATCTAAAAGATGTACCTTTGACAGAAAGTGACTATGTGATGTTCCTGGATGGATCATGCTTGAGAACGGATGAGGGAATTTTGAGTGCAGCGTATGCAGTATGTACGGTAGCAGCTGTATTGGAAGTATCTTGCCTGAAAGGAGTAAAATCAGCCCAGGTTGCTGAACTTTTTGCATTAACAAGAGCATGCAAGTTGGGAAAGAATTTGAGACAGACTGTGATAACTGATAGTCAATACGGCTTCGGTGTAGTGCATGACTTTGGGCAAATTTGGTGCCAAAGAGGGTTTTTGACATCGAGTGGAACTCCTATAAGGAATGCTGAAGTGGTTGGAAAATTGCTTGAGGTGATACAGCTGCCTAAGCAGTTAGCTGTGGTAAAATGTGCGGCCCATTCTAAGTCAAATGACTATATTTCAGCTGGCAACCAATTTGCCAACGATATGGCTTCATATTGCGCATGTAGTCAGAACTCAGTTAATTGGGGAAGAGAAACAGAAATGAATTAATGTCCCTTGTTGTTTACTAACACTGTGAATACATGGGAAGAAGTGAGGCAGTTGCAGGAAGGAGCAGGAGATGAGGGAATGAGACAGTGGGTAAAAGCAGGATGTGCACCACGGGAAACAGATCATGTGTGGGTTTATCGGGATGGAAGACCAGTCATGCCTGATAGCATGGTTTGTACCATGGCACGGATGTATCATGGACAAGCACATGTAGGAAGAGATGCTATGATCAGACTTTTCAAACAGACATGGTATAATGCAAAATTTAGACTTGTAGCTGAAAGCCTTTGTCAGAGATGCCTTATATGTCAGCAATTCAATCCTGGAAGAAAAACAGTGGTAAGTCTGGGAACGATAGGTCGAGAAGGAGGGCCTTTCACCAGAATGCAAATTGACTTCATTGAAATGCCCCCCTGCAACAGGTTGAGGTATGTTCTAGTGATGGTTTGTCTGTTCTCTCGATGGGTGGAAGCATACCCAACAAGAAGAAGTTGTCGAATTACAGTAGCCAAGCTATTATTGAGAGAGTTCATTTCTAGGTTTGGTTTTCCAGTTTCAATTGAGTCAGATAGAGGAAAACATTTCCATAATGAAATCATGAAATTAATTTGTGAAGCATTGAATGTACAACAGAAACTACATTGTGCCTATCGCCCAGAGGCTTCTGGTGTGGTAGAACAGGTAAATGGCACCATTAAAAACAGGCTAGGGAAAATAAGTTTAGCCACAGGTTTGAAATGGCCTGATGTCTTGCCTCTAGTACTCATGACTATTAGATCTATTCCAGATAGGAATACAGGCTTAAGTCCCCATTAAATCGTCATGGGAAGAGCAATGTGACATGTTTTCAAACCAGTCAACAAGCTATTGCCTATATCTGATGACTTGGTGTTGGATTATTGCAAGGGGTTGGCTGATTCCGTTGGGTCTGTGTTTCATCAGGTTGGATCGGATGCCACCATTCTTGAAAAGAAGCCAGCTCATGATCTGAGCCCATGTGACTGGGTGAGAATAAAAGTGCATAGAAGACGAAACTGTTTGGTCCCACGGTGGGGTAAACCACGTCAGGTGATCCTGACCACGACGACAGCTGTAAAATGTGCAGGAGTAAAGAACTGGATTCATTCTAGTCACACCTTGCGAATCCCAAATCCAGTGGATAACAAGGAAGGAGAATACTTTGAAGAATCAGATACAAGTTCTGAATCAGATGCTGAAGAAATAAGAACAAGACAAACTCCTGAAAGGGGGGAGACAGAACCAAGTCCAGCTGTTGCACCAGAGAATCTACCATTAAGAAGAAAATTGCAAATTTCTGACACCAGCTCAGACACTGAACCAGTACAAGCACCTAAGAGTAAAAGTAATAACAGTGAAGAGACTGTCAGAGAAATTCTTGATAAAGAAGTCCCGAATGAAAATTCGAGAGAAATTCCACCTGAAATAACAGGAATAGATGGTAAGGTACCAGATACCGAGAGTGAGGGAAAGGTTTTTGCCGAAGACCCCCAAGGAGTTGTAGGGAAACCATACATCCAGGTAGAAGAAGGGACAGCTAGTCAGCAGGAAGATTGTGTGGAAGAACCACGAGGCGGGACAGAAGTAGGTAAGAAAAAGGAAGTGGTGGAAAGAAAGACTACTGAAAGCAAAAGTCAAGTTGGAACTGAATCAGAGGACAGTGACAAAGAAATACCAGAAGGTCGAGTTCTGAGGAAAAGAGCATGGAGAACTGAGAGAAATGAAAAAGGAAGTTAAAAAGGCCAGCAAAGGATGAAATCTGGCCAAACAAGATAAAGAGATTGAGATACAGATTGACATAAGTTAATTCATCTAGAGCTGAACAGGTGAATGAAGTGTCTAGCCAAGAGAAATCAAAAGACGTTGAACAAACACCATCAGAAGAAAGTAAGAGAACGAAAAAACCTAACCAGAAGTATAAGTCACCGGAATGGTCGTATGTGGCACTTCCTGAAGTACGAGAAGAGGCAGACAGCCAAGGAGATCTAGAGGTGACTATACCAGAAGTGGTTAAGGAAGACGAAGAACCGGAAATCCTGAGAGTTATCTTGTCCGACACCGGGGAAGAGACGGATGTTCAGGAAATTCTGAATCAAGATTGTGAAAGGAAAGTAAAAGACGATCAAATGCCAAACTGAAGAGACAAAAGTGCTCTGAAAGGAGAAACTTGAAATTACTGAAAAAGACAAACTAAAAAAAAGAACCAAGTAGGTGCTTAGAGCCTTGGGTTAGACAAAACTAGTTGTGAAGTAGAAGAGGCTAAGTCAAAAGACACTGACCATTTTTCGAAATGGCAAACACAGAAAGTAGAAAATCTAAATGTGAGTTCCTTAGAAGATGGTGCAAAATGTGTTGTTGTTGTACATGATTACTAATGCTTCTGTGGAGTGCGTTAGCTTTAATGGTTTCATTTAAGGTTACATTAGAAACAATAGAAGGACATAGCGAAAATAAGACTAATGTAGAAAAGATTCAAAAGATTTATCCGACTAACATAGATAGAAATTATTTACATAAAGATAGGTCCATAACTGATTTCTAACAATGTTTTTTCAAAATTATTATATGAATATGTGAAGACGATGGATGTGAGGGATTGATACGTCTGCATGCAGTTGCCTGCATCTGTATCTGAGGGAGTGACATACCATCACCTCCCAGTAACATATGGAATAACATGTAGTGTATTAGCAAGTTTGTTCTACAAAATAGGGAAATTAGAATACTATTTTTCAAATGTAGATAACATATTTTCACAAGTACCTGTAGTTAATAAACTGAATAAAGTAAAACCTGCTAAAGTATTAGGTGAATTCTTCTTAGAAACTAAAGAATTAACATTAGAGTCGATTTTTAGAAATAATTTAACTTTTGGTCTGAAAAGAGAAGAGAAGACTTTCTTAGATATGGTAGAATAAAGGAGATTAAAAATGCAAAAGAAGGTACCTGAGGGAAAAGAAGAAAAGACAGTCTGGGATGTTGAAAGAGAAAAACATTTGAAAGGAGAAGCTAGTCCAACAAGGGCTTTAGATTGGCCTCAGAAAGGCAAGTTGTGTATTAGAAGGAATCAAACCGCATATGATAATTACTTTGCAGGCACAAGTGATTGCCATGATACTTATAGAATCATGGGTGGATGGGGATTTAAAGGAGGAAATGATCCGGTTTTTCCTGGATTATATTTTATCTGTGGGAACAAAGCTTATTATCGATTAACTGATCACTGGTATGGCACATGTTATCTAGGCCTGGTTTTCCCAAAGATATTTCATGTGGGAAGAGGAAAAGATGGTGCACATGAGATAGGTAAACAACTAACATGTAGGAGAAGAGAATCTTGGTCAGAAATGCCAGATACCAGCAGTGGGAATATCTCTGAATGCACATAAAATTAGAAAATTATCAACAGTAGTGGATCACTTGTCAACAAGCACTGCTGGAGGATTTTTATTGGTAAATACTGAAATGGTTGCCATGCGAGCCATGGTAATGCAAAATCGACTTGCCCTTGATATAATTTTGGCAAAAGAGGGTGGAGTCTGTGGAATGCTGAAAGTTCAACATTGTTGTACTTACATTCCTGACGAAAGTCAAGATTTAAAGACATACATTAGGAATATAACTGATTTGCATGAGGAGACTGTTCCACTGGAGGCTGAAGGTATTTGGGAAAAAATTGGGGAAAGGTTTTCTATTATTAAGGACTTTTTACTAAAACTAGGTAGTACCTTTATTGGTAAGATATTATTTCCAGTAACATGTGTGATTATTTTAGTATTCATCATCATCATCAAGAATCTTTATTTCGGCAATATTTCAGCCATAAAAGAGCACAATAAAAAGTATGTACAATATAAAATACAGTGATAAGACAGAACTACAATTTCATGATCAAGTGTACACCGAATCTACTAGCCACTATTTGCAATTATAAAACTCCTTTTGATCCAAATAGCATACAAATAATTCGAAAGTGCAAACACAATATGACCTGCAGTATCAGATTTAAATGTCCTTAGTGCATCAGAACATTTCTTGAATCCTAAATTTCTGCAGATAGGTACTATCCATTTCTTCCTTAATCTACTATAAAGAGGACAGAAAAATAAAATATGGCATTCATCCTCGTTATTCATACCACAACCTGGACAATGGGAGTCCCTGGACAGGGACCATTTACTAGTAAGGCATGCTAAAGGAAGAGAGCCAAACCTCCATTGTATGTAAAGCTTCCTGGCCATGACAGGAAAAATTACGTCCAGATAGTCTTCGAATAAGTATGCAGATTTGATCTCTAAGAATGATTTTACCATGCTACCATTCTGTGAATTATACAGCCAGACATTAGAGCATCGAGATCTGTAAAGCTCAGTAAATAGATTCCCTGAAATCTCGCTGCAGGCTGAAGCTGGATTAAGCCACATGTCGATAAGGCCCATTTTCACAAGTTCATCTTTAATGTAGGAGAGCCAAGGAATATGCACTGCCTTGCCAAAACTCAGAATTTCTTGTAATTCAATTCTGTACTGCAGGAGCTCGGGGGTCAACCATATCCTCCTCCAAAACCTAAGGGGTTTGATGGCTAGTTCCTCCTGAATAGGGAGTATGCCCAGATCGAGTCTCAGCGGTAGGAGAGGTGTACTTTGGGGGAGCGAGAGCAACTGCCTCAGAAAATTATTCTCTGCTTTGATCAATCCAGGTCTGACGGCATGCCCCCACAATTCCCCACCGTACAGTGCTGCCGCTCTAGCCCTCGTTTTGTAGATTTCAAGGCCAGGGCTAATGGGTTTGTAAGTGAGGCATTTGACATTTTTAATATTCCCCCCGCAACTTGGGTCAATTTAAGTTGTGATTTGACAAGATGGGGGGCCCAGGAGAGATTTTCACTTAGTGTAACACCTAAGTATTGAAATGTATGAACTCTCTCTAGCGCAACCGAGTCTAAAGTGGGGGGTGGTCTAGTGTGTGAGGAAGGGTTAAAAATCATGTATTTAGTCTTGTCTACATTTATCTGTAGACCATGTTCACAGCAGAAATTGTTAAAACCTTCCAATATGCGTTGGATCCCCATGGGTGACTTAGATAGAAGCAAGGTGTCGTCAGCAAACATTATAGCCGTTACTTTCTTGCCTGCCAACCTGGGTGCATCATTATTAGGCACTGCGTCCAGGTAAGATATCAACCCATTTACATATAAGCAGAACAAGGTAGGGGCCAGGACACAGCCTTGCCTGACTCCCTTGCTCACCGTGAACCTAGCAGACAAAACCCCTCCTCTAGCACACCTGACCTGAGCAAAGTTCTGGGTATGTAGCCTCACCAATATCCCCAATAGGGAATTGGGAACTCCCAGATCTCGTAGAACAACCCAGAGTTTGCCCCTGGGGACAGTGTCAAATGCAGAGCGTAAATCGACAAACACCATATAGAGGCTGTCACCCTCTATTACCACAGTTTTCCAGTACAGCATAATTAATCGGAAAATCTGATCCATGGTGGATGTTTTGCTTCTAAAGCCGGCCTGGTATGGCGAAAGGATTTCATTCTCATCGGTCCACTCCTGCAAACGATCTAATATAAGTCGTGCAAATATTTTTTGGGGGACGTCAATGAGGCTGATGGGCCTGTAGTTAGCGGGGAGCAGGGGCGAACCCTTTTTATATATTGGTATAATTTCCGCTCCCAGCCACGAGCCCGGAACCTCTGCACCATACAAAATGGAATTGTAAAGTGCGCATAAATACGGCGCCCATATCTTTGGCTGTTCTTTGAACATATCCCCTGGTAGCTTATCGCTACCTGGTGCTTTGCCCGTTGCTAGTTTTCCAAGGGCAATGGAAACATCCTCTACGGAAAATTCCAGAACCTCGGCGTCCCCAGGAGAAGGTGGATAAAAAGACAGGAGATCTAGATCGGAAGTTGCTGCATATAAAGATTTGAAGTGGGATTCCCACACCCCCGCATCTAGATTAACTTCAATTGCGTTACGGGGTTCCGCACACCCTGAATTCACAATAGCCCAGAATCTTCTCAGTTCCTTATTGGCAAGTGCAGAGGCTAAGTTCTCCCATCTCTCCCAGTCCCAGTCTTTATAGGCAAGCCTGAGGGCACGAATCGTTAGCCTATCACTGCCAATTTTAATGGCGTTAATCAAATCAGATTTGGATCTCCTACATGTGGCATTATACCATGAGGAAGTGGTAGTCCTGGGCTTCCTGTTAGAAGTGGTAGGGTTAAGAACACCTGCAAGAGTGTCAACCAAATCCTGGTGGAGAATAAGCAGGTTCGCCGAAGTGTCCGAGGACAACCCTTGGGCCCAGATATCACTTGCCATTTTGAGCAAGGGGAGGATGGATGTATATAAACTAGAGAGTGCGTCCCTCCTCTCACGCAGAATCGCCCACTTTACCCTCCTCCTGTTGTTAGTAATAACCAGGCCTGGGTCAGTAGTCGGTTTCATGTGGGCTTTCGCAGGTTTGGGCAGTTCCATATTCAACAACAGTGCGTTGTGATCGCTGTCCGTTCTATTCAATACCTCCAGATCCACAATCCTTGACCACATCCTGGACTGAACCATGATGTAGTCTAGATGGGATTCCTGATCTTTTTTATTGTAGGTATACTTGGAGGGAATATCTGAGGGCATCCGACCATTAACCGCCCTAACTGAATTATGGAGAATTAGGGTCATAATCTGCATGGCCAATGGAGTCCAAGCCTTTGCAAAAGTAGACCTACATTGAGGGATTCCCCAAAACTCGTCTTCATCCAATATTGACCCCTCATTCAGCCCTTGCAAAGGCTCGTAATGGCAGTTAAACTCTCCTGCAATCACATAGTGAATGTCTCGATTTAAAGATTCAAGAAAAGATGATAATTCCCCAATGGTGTTAAATTCCTTTGCCAAGGCAGTAGGTCGGGAATACACATTCACTAGAGCCAGTTTGTATAGATTGGGCCATATCAAAAGGACGCATAGGATGTCATCCGAGTTACTCTGAATCAATTCCACCCTACAGCCCAGATGAACGCCGACCCACGTTGACAAACCACCGGAGGGACGGCCCTTGCCTCCCCATCGAGCTAAGATATTATAGGCCGCAAACCCCACTCTATGAACCTCCTCCCTGGCCCAAGTCTCCTGGAATAGGATCACATCAGCAGTGTCGACAAAAGTACCCCATGCTGGACAGGCTAGCTTATTTTTCAAACCCGCCACATTCCATGATATTAAATTCATGTACTGTGGGTAGCACGGGGGTTGTGGTGAGGGGTCCAGTAGGCGGAGAGAGCCACACTGCTGGTATCTTTCAGATGGCCGGGGAGCAGCAGTGCCAACACTTTCTGGAATGACTGGTAATTGCTGGGGATCAGAGGTCAATGTAGAATTCTCAAGGGGGACACTACTACTGATCCGTACAGGGGTGGAGGGGCTCCCCTGGTTGCTAGGTGGCAAGATCCTTTCCCTTATTAACTCAATAGGCTCTGAGCCTGTAGTACTACCATCCAGTGAACCCAGTGCCACCTGTTTATACCTGGCCAGTCAGTCAACCTGATCGAGGCAACTGAACCTATTTGAGTAAAGGGGATAGGACCATTTTAAGTCATAGGGGGCTTGCCTTGGTTGCCCACCACCTCCCCTATGCGAGTGCGGGATATAGGTCCAGCCAGTTTCTTCTGGCCTCAATTGTTCATTGGGGTAGAAGTAGGAGAGAGGGCGCACCCCAATTTTTGTGTCTGAGCGAAAAGTGTCCCAATTACTGATATAATCTGCTGTCCATGCGTCCCGAAAATTAACTATGACGCAATCGCCAGGTATATTCTTAGGGGTGCCCCCCACCCAACTTACCCTTCTGGCCATAATAATCTCGCATCTGGCATGCAGAGGCAAAGGCCTATGAGTGCCAGTGTATTACCTTATTTTTCAGGTTGGGAAAATCTTCAGTACTGGGGTCATTAATTTCAGGAACCCCAGTAAGAACAACCAGGTAAGGGCTTGCTTCCGGGGGCAGATCTAGTCTCAGGGAGGGCCTAGAAGCATCTCCCTGAATGTGCTTCTGTTCCAACCTCCCATTTGCACTATCTTTGACCGAAGGGGCCTTTCCTGTGATAATACAATCTGTGTGATGATCGTTGGGGGGCCTGGCTTGATGTTGCACTTGTGGGGAAATATGTAAAGTAACCGGGGCTGGCTGAGGTATGACAGGTGGAATAATGGATGGCCGAGTGTCACGACAGACAACAGAAGGGTCAAGCACTACCCCTCCATCCCTAGCAGTGGAACCACATTTACAAGAACATGGGGGAGGTGATTTGTTATTAGCACCATCTACTAAACCCCTTATTTGATGTTCAAGCTTAGCGAGAAGAGTCACCATACCCTCCAACCTTGATTCCAAAGGACCCAAGAGGGTACGCAGCAGTAAGTCGAGTTGTTGCGATGGTATTGCATCCCCAGGTGTCTGTGTCAAAGGGGTAGGAGAAGCATGTGCCTGTACAGGGGGATCCCCAGAAGACTTAGAAGAAATAAGGGCTAGGGGTGAAGAACAGCTTCCCAGGGTTTCTGTTTCTATGGCCACTGTATTAGCCTCTGGAACTATGATGGTATGTTGTTTTGTTTGTTTAGCTCCCCCTAACTTAGTACTGACTTTTCCAGAAGATTTGGGCTTGGTCTTCGAGTTCAGCCCATCATTAATGACCCTTTTTTTACGCAGGATCGGTCCTTGTCTGGGCACTGGGGGGGATAAAATTCTCGAGTTTGTCGTGGGATCGTTACCACTCGAGGAATCACTGTCGGAGGTATCATCCACAAATTGGGTGAGAGGTAGAATGGTATTGCTAGCACCTGTACCATTAGGGGTACGTGCAGTTGCAAGAGGGCCCAGAGAAGATCTCCTAGCTAGGGCCAAGTCCTGCGACACTCTGCGCTCCATGAGTACAATACCCTGATCAATCACCGAGTTAGCTCTTACTATAAAATGATCTAGAGTGCCTGTCAGATTACCCTTGGACACATGATTCCTACCCTCTTTGGCTGCCATTTCTCAGGTGCTATAAACAATCAATCGTGGTAGTTAAGCATCAGTATATCCTGCAATGGACCAATGGAAAAATAATTGACCACGGTTGATGTTCAATACAGTATGATAGGTTAAAATGAACACATACGGCTTAGTCCGCAGATGAAAGAGGAGGGGCCCGGTCCGGTCTCTCTCGGTCTCAAACGGGCTACAACGGGCCCGCCCTTGGCCCGGGCTTCGCCCGCGCTGCGCCCCGCACGCGTCCCGCTCACGCGAGGGGTGGTAAAAGTTAAATAGGCAGGAGGATGAGTCGGGAAGAGGAACCAGGTGCAGGGAATCAGCAGTTGAGAGAAGCACCCTGGTCCTCGCAGTCCCGTGGGAGAAAGAGTTTCACTTTAAAAGCCCCGTGCCTTTAAAAATATTGCAGCGTGCTGTCCTCGCCGGGATCCTTTAGATAGGAGAGTTCTTGCCCATCCAAAGCGTGGTACTGTGTCCTGAGCCTACGAGCGGCACCCGCGAAGCGGGGGCCGCGAGGCGTAATGTAGTGGCCGAGGGAGGAGTCGGGAAGAGGAACCAGGTGCAAGGAATCAGCAGTTGAGAGAAGCACCCTGGTCCTCGCAGTCCCGTGGGAGAAAGTGTTTCACTTTAAAAGCCCCGTGCCTTTAAAAATATTGCAGCATGCTGTCCTCGCCGGGATCCTTTAGATAGGAGAGTTCTTGCCCATCCAAAGCGTGGTACTGTGTCCTGAGCCTACGAGCGGCTCCCGCGAAGCGGGGGCCGCGAGGTGTAATGTAGTGGCCGAGGGAGGAGTCGGGAAGAGGAACCAGGTGCAGGGAATCAGCAGTTGAGAGAAGCACCCTGGTCCTCGCAGTCCCGTGGGAGAAAGAGTTTCACTTTAAAAGCCCCGTGCCTTTAAAAATATTGCAGCATGCTGTCCTCGCCGGGATCCTTTAGATAGGAGAGTTCTTGACCATCCAAAGCGTGGTACTGTGTCCTGAGCCTACGAGCGGCACCCCGTATTCATTCTGAGATTAGGATGTCTATGTAGCAAAAGAAGAAAATTACGAAATAACATAAAAGAGAAACTGTAAAGAAAAGAGAGAAAGAAAGGAAAGAAAAAGAATTTGAAGAAGTAGAATTATGAATGGAAAAAGAATATGTATAGAAAAACAAGAGAAGAAGAGACAAGTGAAACAGTAATGTGATCTAACAAAATATTAAGAGAATTGAATTCATTTCTATTTATCAAAATTTTCAAAATTTAAAGGCAATGTGGTGATGTTAAAAAAATCACCAAAGGGGGGATTGATGGAGCAGGTAGAACAAAATTGTTGTATACCTCCTCTATTTTGCATGAAAAGACTAACTATATAACCTCATATTGGTAATTGACAGTGCTGTACCCGCCTGCCGAGAGTGAGAGTGGAATTGTTGAGTGCTTGTCCTGCCTACCTGTCACTGCTGCTGGTGCGGTGTAGGGGGAGTGTCATTTTTAAAACATTTTTAATTTGGGAAACGGACTGAAAACTTTTGGGGGCATTTTTAAAGATTTCAACTCTTCTGGGAAACTGTAGCGAATAACAGTGCTCTACAGGGGAAATTGTGGGGAACGGAGGCCAACTGTGTACTTTGTATTTCTCCTTGCGGAGGGGGCAGTTGAAAGTTAGCACTTTCCGGACGTACCCGAGTCTGCCATTTTTTCCTCCGAGCGCGGTCTAGTTGTTAAGAGCTGGCGCCAATAAAGAGAGACGCTGCGCGAGCGCGCTCGATCTCGTATTGGTAATTGACAGTGCTTTACTCGCCTGCCGAGAGAGAGAGTGGAATTGTTGAGTACTTGTCCTGCCTACCTGTCACTGTTGCTGGTGCGGTGTACGGAGAGTGTCATTTTTAAAACATTTTTAATTTGGGAAACGGACTGAAAACTTTTGGGGGCATTTTTAAAGATTACAACTCTTCTGGGAAACTGTAGCAAATAACAGTGCTCTGCAGGGGAAATTGTGGGGAACGGAGGCCAACTGTGTATTTTGTATTTCTCCTTGCGGAGGGGGCAGTTGAAAGTTAGCACTTTCCGGACGTACCCGAGTCCGCCATTTTTTTCCTCCGAGCGCGGTCTAGTTGTTAAGACCTGGCGCCAATAAAGAGAGACGCTGCGTGAGCGCGCAGCGGACGCACGCAGCGGGCGCGCCTAATGCAAGCCCGTCTGCACCCGTCAGCATCCCGGAGGAGTCCGGAGCCAGAAATGCTGCCAGGGACTGGGCTCAACAGGGGAAGCCGTTGGTTTATAGCACTGTGGAACTCCTGGACATCAGAGGCCAGGTGAAGCGATGCCGCCAGATTGGGACAAAGAGGGGGAGCGAGCCGCTGGCGGCCTGCCAGGGGTGTAAGTGGGCAGTGGACCGATCTGGCATAATTTCGGGGGATGTTAATACCATTATGGCAAGCCAGGACCCAGTTTTGGCCCCGGGTACCTGCGAGAAAGTCCCTCTCAAGCTCCTTCTCCTGAACACACGCTCCATGAAAAAACATGCAGCCCAAGTATATGATCTACTGGTGGAGTTTAGCCCTGATGTCATGTTCGTAACCGAGACTTGGTTAAATGATGGCTCTAATCCAACAATAGCAAGGGCTATTCCATTAGGCTATCAGTTTCTGAGGAAGGACCGTCCTGTAGGGAAGGGGGGCGGTGTGGGTATTATTTTTAAAGCATCCCTGTCCTGCGCCACCCTCCTTGTCCAGGATATTGCCGAAGCGGAAAGCCTCAGTTTTGTGCTAACTAACAGCCTCATGCATCAAGCCAAAATCCAGTCGGTAAAATACCGATTCGCTAATAGCTCCCGGTATTGAGTCAAAAATACCCAATCCCAATGCATCAACCCAAAAGCAAAAATCTCTATTTAAGGAATCCTTAAATAGCGATTCCTTAAATAGCGATAGCATTTAAGGAATCCCAAATTGAGATTCCTTAATTTAAGGAATCTCAATTTGGGATTCCTTAAATGCAATGCATGAAAGTTAAAAAATTAGCGAATTCGCTAATAGGGGGAGCAAATTACCATGAAGATGAACTGCATGGTAATTTGCTAAAAGTTTGAAAAATGCACTTTTGTGCATTTTTCAAAGTTTCATGTTGCGCACACACATGCCCTTAGAGCATGTGTGTGTGCAACATATGTGCACATATCAATTTCAGGGGTGCAATAGGGTGTCATTTTGACACCCTTGCACCCTTGAAATTGCATGAGCAATTTGCGAGAACCTACTGGTACTCGCAATTTGCTCATGCAATCTCCAATTCATTCCTATGGGTCTGGAGGCCCATACAAATGATTGGGACAGGATTCCTTAATTGCTACTCGCAATTTGCTAGTAGCAATTAAGGAAAGTTAAGGAATCGCTATTTGAATAGCGATTCCTACATGCATAGCCTTTTGCTATTCCTTATTAGCGAATCCTTATTTTTCGCTAATAAGGAATCGCAAATGCCAATGTTGATGCATATGCCCCTATATCGGAGCACCAATCCATTGCGGGCATCCTGGTGTATAGGCCACCGGGTCCGGTGGGCGCGTTCATTGAGTCACTCACTAATGTTACATCCCTCATCTCAATGAAATATAAACATTGTCTCCTATTAGGAGACTTTAATGTCCATATGGATGTACCATCCGACCCTGATGCCAGTCGGCTGCTGGAATCTCTAGCGAGCCTAGGCCTGTCCCCTTATAACCACCACCCCACCCACGTAAAGAGGCACACATTAGATCAAGTATTTTCCAATGTAAGGATGGAAGTAGAGGCCCCCATACCACTGATATGGTCTGATCATTTCCTCTTGAGCTTCAAAATGTTAAAGTTGGCAGCGCAAGCCCAACATAGGGAGCTGCTCTGCCCTGTCACTTGTAGACCCTTTAATAAGGTCACATGCAACAGCATAGAGAATGCCCTTGCGAAGCATCCATTTACAGTGAGCGGAAATCTGGAAATTGGCACTACTGGGCTGCAGCAATGGCTGGAGGAACAGGTGAGGGTATTGGCTCCTCATAAAATGCAGAATGGCACAAGTAATCGTGCCTCTGCTCCATGGTTCACAACGACACTAAGGGAAAGCAGAAGTGCTTGTAAGCGCCTAGAAAGAGACTGGCGTACCAAATATAATCACACTGACCGAGTGATTTACAAATTAGCTTTAAAAGCCTATTACAACGATGTCAGGGTGGAAAAGAAAAAAATGTTTACATTAAAAATACAAGGGGCGGAGAATAAAAGTAAAGACATTTTTAAAATTGTGAAAGATTTCACATCGCCTTGTGCTGTACGTACGACATTTACTTCCACCCTCAGTTGGGTCCATCAGATGGCATGCTTTTTTCATGATAAGATCCATCTGATCCAACACTCCTTTGCCCCTACGGGTCCTATTGAAGTGGTTTCGCCGCACACTGTTCGCCCACTGAGGTCGTGCGGGGCACTCTCCCTTTTCCCACCCATCTACTTAGAAAAATCCCTCGACATCATGTATTCTCTGAAGTCGGGCTCTCCATCCGAACCTTGCCCAGCTAGGATTCTGAAGAAGCTGGCGGAATCCCTAAACCCAGTAATCAATTCAATTCTTAACTCCTCCCTTAGATGTGGAATAGTACCTAAATGTTGGAAGAGGGCCAAAATTATTCAGTTGCTGAAAAAGCCTTCAGCCGATCCGATGATCGCATCCAACTACAGGCCCATTTCCCTGCTGCCTTTCAATTCAAAGACCCTGGAGAAGTACGTCAACCTCGTACTAACCGACTTCATTGAGGTTAACCATGTGCTGCATGAGAGCCAGTAAGGCTTCAGAGCCTCTCTTAGTACAAAAACAGCCTTATTGGAGGTCTCTGAAACTATCAAAGCTCAGCTGGATAAAGGGGGAAGTGTTTTTTTAATACTACTGGATCTGTCTGCGGCCTTTGACACCGTGCCCCACGACTGGCTTTTGCGTAGGCTGGCAGAGTGTGGGGTCGGGGGTATGGTATACCAATGGTTTTCCTCTTTTCTTTCAGAGAGGCAACAAGAAATTTGGTCTCCGCCATTTTCAGCGAACATTACCTCAATGCATGTGGGAGTTCGGCAGGGCTCCATCTTGAGCCCTACCCTTTTTAATATATATATGGCCCCTCTCGCTCTTTTAGCGGAGCGTCGTGGAGCAAAAATTATCTCCTATGCCGACGACACGCAACTCCTGTTCACCTGTGATAAAGGAGCGTGCTTTCGCGGGCAGGAGATAAAAAAATGTCTCACTGAGGTCTTTACGTGGCTACGACGGAACCAATTGAAATGCAACTCGGAAAAATCGGAAATCATTTTTTTCGGTTGCTTCCCCAATGAGGACTGGACGGAGTGGCGGCCCAGTGATGTGTCCCCTCCCGCAGCGCCAGTTAGCATGGTCAAAAAATTAGGAGTTAAGTTGGACTTGGGCCTTACGATGAAAGCCCAAATTCAATCAGTCGCCGGCACCTGTTCCGGCCTGATAAGAATGGTGAAGAACTTTCTCCTTCTCCTACCGTTAGAATCTCGAACGATCGTGGTGCAAGCCTTGATTACTTCAAGGCTGGACTATGTGAACATCATGTATCTGGGACTGCCTGAGTACCTGCTCAATCGGCTGCAGGTTGTGCAGAATGCGGCGGCCAGAGCGGTTCTCAGGGTTAACACCAGAACTCGTATGTCGCCCCTCCTGGAAACCTTTCACTGGCTCCCGGTGAGGAAAAGGGTTCAGTTTAAGGCCTTAGTTCTTGCCTACCGGGCTTTCCATGATACGGGTGCTGTGTATCTGAGGAACAGGATCCAATGCTACCAGCCACAACGGGTCCTTAGATCCGCTAAGCAATCGCTCATGGTGATCCCTAAGTTAAAAAAATCCCGGATTCGAGGAAGGGCATTTCAGGTGCATGCTGCGCGTATATGGAATGAACTACCCCTGCATTTGAGGCAATTACAGGACCTGTTGTCTTTCAGGAAACAACTGAAAACGTGGTTATTCCAACAGTAACTATGGGCAAGGGGAGTATGGGCTGAGGTCTACTGTTACGAGAGTAGCGCCGGGACACTCCGTGTGATTATCCGTGCGCTTTACAAATATATTATTTCTTTTCATTTCATAACCTACTGATTATAATTTACTAACTGGTTATTGTGTGATATTAATTCACCTTTTGCATACACCAATTACACGTGGGAAATTGCTATTTGCATGGAAGAATAACCTAAATAACTAAAATATGTACGCATATTAATAGTAGTATATGTGGTAATTAGATATTGCATGATTTATGTTGCTTACGTGATGTTTGCATTCCTGATTGGATCCTAAAGGTAAATATTATCGCTTTAAATGTCGCTTTATGCTAGGAAAATACTGATACATAAAGGGATTAGTGAGGGTATAACATTAGAATCATCATTTCTTTGTATTAATTATTATTTTGTGTTTGTTTTGCTTAAGTTGACATTTTGCCTACCCTGAAATGGCGTCGAAAATCAAGTTCAGAAGTGGCCACCGTCTCGTGAGTGCGATGCCTACTGCGCAGACTCGAATGGCTCCGTGAACTTCTTAACGACCTGAGCACCCAATGTCCTCGGTCAAGGATAGGCTCTTGGTGGACTGCCAAACTTCAGTCAGTAAAAACTGGTTTAAATGAACAATTGGATCACACAAGCTAATCTAAAACATTGTAACATAAGGACAAAACACACAATACAGAAGTGAACCAGCAAAATCCATGAGAACTCAATTAAATAAAATCGTATGGTTTCAATCAACCAATCACAGACTTTCTCCGCCTAAAAATGTTTCATGTTATCCCGAAATGTATTATAAAAGAGTAGTAGAATAGGGAGGGGTCTGGCATTCGGCGGTTACTATGACTGCACACACTCTTTGACCCCACAGGCGACGACAGATGCTTGCACAATTTCTGGTCCTCTGGAGATTTTTGGGACTGTAAAGTGCTGAGCAAAGAACTTTCGGACCTTAAGCTTTGGCCTGCTTTATTTGAATAATTTAACGGCTAATTCGGTTATGCAGAGCCAAATGAATTAGAGAAAATCCAGATAGCAAGAATAGGTAAATATTATGACATGCGATTTGAATTAATTGATCTAGAAATTCTAAAACTTTTGATGAAACAAATGCTAACGTTAATTGCAAACAAAATTTAGATAAACAAATATTTTAATTTCTTAAATTACGAGTTTGTGGTTCTTCGTTGAAGAGAATAAGGATTCTGAGTCTTAAAATGTGTTTTAGCTGGTTCTAAATCACCATCAACCAATCCTACTAATTGGTCCATTGACCAAGTGGGTGGAGTGCCTTGATGTTTGGGATTAGGAATCTATAGGTAGCGAATGTTAATGTATATTCTGTAAAATAACTTTTTCTTCACTATAGGTCATACATGTCCAGCGGATTCATCATCCTCCTGTGTGCAGATATGAATGCGTTAGTGTGAATGTTGGTGTTATGGGCCCCACCAATGAATGCGTGTGTGAATGAATAAGTGTCGTAATGGATCTGTAACGCAGGGAGGATCTGTAAACTTGTTTACCCCCTTTCCGCTGGATCAGTGGTCTCACTCACTCAAAGTTGGCAACACTCATAGTGGTTTCCCTCATTAAGGTCTCTGAATCAAAAGTGATCTTATCCGTTGGAAGGTGAACACAGCTAAATGCCCCCCTCCCCCTTGTTGTGTGAGACTCTTCCGTATTAATATATAAGGGGAGGGGGCGCTTAATCTCAGGATTGAAGGGCATTGGCTGAACCGCGTGTGTGTGGGGGCGTTCTAGTTCGGAGACAGAAGGGTAGTGCTGTAAGAACGGAGGTTCTTCGACGGAGCTGTGTCTGTACCCTAGAGTTGGAGAGGGGGTTCCATTTTGAGCGATAGAAGCAGTAGTGCTGTAAGAACCGAGGTGCCTCGACGGAGCCATGTCTATGTCCCAGATCTGTGAGGGGTGGAGTTGGTGTCAGTTGAGCAACATAAGGGGTAGTCATCACCTGTGCACATCAGCCTAACAAAGTTGCGCACTTCATTCCCATGACTAGTCAGATAATACTTGATGCAGACAGTGATTCTTTCCACTTTTTAGAATAGCGCGCAGGAAGAAAAAGCGGATGGGATGAGAGAAAGCAACACGGAGTGGGGGGAGCACTTGTGGGAGACCGCTAAAAAAACAAGCATTGAAAATGCAATAGGTCTCACCTTTGATTAAGTTAAAGCCATTTGCTTTGCTAATGGTATTGTAGAGCAAAGCAAATGGCTTTAACTTAATAAAAGATGAGACCTATTGCATTTTTAATGCTTGTTTTAATTTCCTTCAGAATTTGACCAATTGGATATACTCAGTTATCATTGCTGGAGACCTTTGGACCCTTTATGGAAACATATATTTTCGATCATGAAACGATCCTGATGATGACTCATTGATTTACCATAGGACTGAAACATCATTGCAATTTACATTTGAACCAAGGAGAATATTTTTTAAATGTTTTTTAGAATTCTGTGATTATCCTATGCTAGGTTTCCACCTTAGCATTGTGTATTCGTCACAAGCAATGAAGAGTACTTTTGTTGTTATTTAAATAGTAACTATCTGAATAAATATTTTATATTGATTGTGCAAATAGACTACTTCTACAAATTGATACTTATGTACAATCGGATCAATACAGGTCGACTGATAAAAGCAGTGTGATTAACTAATTTCCAGGGGACCCATTTTGCACAATATAGTATAATAGACCCAGGTTTTTGTTATATAGAGTTACACTTTTCGACTTTTACAAACGGATACATAATGATGGAACCAAACATGGCACAACATCCACTTATAATGACATTAATCATTTTTCACTTAGATTTAAATCGAAAAACAGTGAACCTCAACCGAAACCCTAATAAATATTATATATTTATAATAATTACATTAAAATAATGTACCATAGTCCCAACCCTAACCTAGCAAAAGTCAAATATTTAATATTAATTAGATTAAATGAAGTTATTTCAAATAAAGAAATATGGTAATTATACCCATTCTATTATAATATAAATATTTAGCTACTTTTCCACTAGTTATTTGCTCACTCCAAGTAATGGTGTCGATTTAATGGTAGGACACATGTTGAAATGGCTACAGAGCCAGTTTACAAATGAGAAGATAGCTTGATCTTCTTAAGTCTGGCGTTACCCACGACCTTTTGCTTTTAACATATAGTCTGCCCTCTTCACCTATTGGTCTGTTGCAGTGTCATTCACATTTTGCTTCTGCCCACCACAGCACACAGCATGTGGCAACGATTTATTACACTTCAGCCATCAGTAAGCCAAAATGAGTGACGGTATTCTGCTCTTGCACAATGTGCACACCGGCCCATGTAGTCCTCTGCAGTGCCAAGGACTGCTGGTGCAATGTGTGCTTTTACTTAAAAAAATAGATATTTTCAAGTGAGAAAGGTCATCATCCAGCGCCAGACAGAATGGCTTTGGCAATGCTTGTTTTAAACCGAATTTTGTGAATCTGCACAGCTATTGAATTGGCAGTTTTAGTGCTAATTAAAATACACATTTTCTGTATTTTTTAGTTTTCGTAAAAAATGGCACTTTAGGGACGCAGATTGTTTCATGCGCGTATTTTATGTGTAAATAGCAGCAGGAATGGAAAACAGAATGAATCAAAAATAGTACATATTCTGAACCGTCACATCTATGAATCTCCACATATTCGCAGAAGTAGCATCATCAGAGAGGCAAGCTCCACCAGCAGCATCCCTGTATCTTATTATAAAGTATTGAATATGCGAATAGCTCCTATCAGGTTAAATAGTATTAACACACTGACAGGTACTTTAACTGCCCAGTAATGGCGCATATTCAAACATCGCTTCCTAACAAAGTAACAATTCAAGTACACACATAAAAGTTGATAGATTTCACCAATCTCACAATTTTACGAGCAATTGTCACCTTGTTTAAAAACACATTGTAAATGTCTAAACATCATTAATTAGCAGCTAGTGTCAGCAGCTGTATGTACAGTCCTTTTTGCAACAGTTTTCTGTAGGCGAAATATACATACAGGTTTTTTTTATAAAGGTCATACATTTTAAAAGGAATCATTAAAAGTGATCACTAAACTCTACTGAAAAAGTAATGTCTCTAAAGACATCTTATCAGCACGCACACTTTATTAAAACGCATCACGCTTGCAGCATGTTATTGCTACAGCAACAGTCACTGAACCTCACACTTCACCACATGATTCACAAAGAACGTAGCAAGTGTATGCCCATAGAACTACTCCTAAGAACGGATGTAAATACACAATGTATTGCAATTCACAGACATTGGCAATAGCGCTCTAAGAGACCTACACCAATTGCAGCTTTCCAGGCGCGCTGCTTAGAGTGTCATGTGACCTTTGCTATGTCATCAAATCCAGCTTGATGGTCAAAGGCACATTTGGGTTCCATGGGGAGTGTTCCGTGCCCCTTCCTACCTTGGAAACGGAGTTAACCAATTGATTTTTAGAGTAAATCTTTGAATGTTTTTAGGTTTTAAGGGTCGGAGAGGAATTTGTTAATGCCAGGAAAAACACATGTTTTTGGGCATTCACAAACGCTCAAGGAAAACCACGCTTGGAACCTCACACTCCGCATAGAATATATTGCTGCGCATCTGAATGCAGTCCTATGGAGGTGAGCTTCAGATTTCCCAACACATCATCTCCTATGCGGCTCTGATATCACGTTCACAGTAGAGCGTTTGTATATCAGGAGGCAGGAAACAAATTGAAAACACAAGTTCTCCCACAGAACAGATAAGGAAGAAAAGCGCTGTGAAACTGTACTTTACCGGTGCTCCTCAGCCTTGCACAGAAACAACATGTCAGCAAATCAGTCGAGTTAGGAGGCAGCAAAGAAGAGCGACAATGGAGAGAACCAATGGTAAGTAGCAGGAGGGAAAAAAGTGTTTTTTATTGATTACAACAAGTCTTGCACACAGCGCATGCGCGCTGTAGCTCGACCTAAAAAGGGGATGTTTGGGCCAGGTCAAGGTGGCAGTGTCAAGTGCACACACAGGCTCTACAATGGCAGGTCTGAGGAATGGTTAGAGGGCTACTTAAGTGGGTGGAACAAACAGTGCTGCAAGCCCACTGTTAGCATTTAATTTACAGGCACTGGGAACATGTAGTGCACTTTACAAGGGACTAATAAGTAATTTAAGTATGCCAATTGGGCATGATCCAATAAAACCAGGTTTAGGGAGAGAGGACAAGCACTTTAGCACTGGTGACCTAATCCCAGCAAAAAGTAGGTCGGAAAAAGAGGAGGAGGAAGGCAAAAAGATTGGGGATGACCCTGTAGAGAGGGCCATTTTCTAACCGCACCATATGGTCTCCTTCAGCAAGGTAGAAGGAGGCATGTGGGCCGCCTCCAATGACAGTATCTCTGCCTTTTCCAGGTCCCTCACTTCAAAGTAGAATGTTAATGAAGACGGGGCTTGTGTTCCTTCATTGAGATCCAGAGGTTCATGGGCTCCCCCAGAGATATTTCCAAAACTGCTTGTCATGGTTATGATTTCTTGGACAAGCAGTCCCACAGCCCTCAGGGGAAACATTGTACAGTAAAAAGGATATCAATGGACCCGATGGGTCAGAGGGGTATATCTACAAGGGGATGGCACCACCAGAACATCCCTTTTAGTGATGTTCTGGTGACGTTATGCCCTTCTCCATATTTACAAAGCAGCGTTAAGCCACTTTTTATGACCTAACGCCTCAATGTAAATACGGCCCCTTTCCACGTATCACTTTGCATGAAAGGGACGCGCAATGGGTGTTGCTTTTGGCATTCCACCACAACGCACATTGTGTTTCGACGCTGCCCCAGATTTAGAGGATGTCTAAATCTGAGACAGCATCATAAACTTACACAATGCAATATTAAGCGTTCGAATGGCGAAACGAGGACTAATACTTTTATTTCACCTCGTTTTTGCTTTTTCTATATGTTCGGCATTCTCCAGCACACATAGAAGAAACAAATCACCATTATAGATTGTTTATGTGCAGAACCTTCCCTCACACCTTCCCTCACATAAACAGTAATTCTCTGCAATACAGATGCAAGGGTGCCTCGATTGGCACTAGGCAGCCAATTTTAGCACCAGTGCTAGGGAAAACACAGAGGTGCTCCATATTGTTGTAAATACGGCACAACCCTGCGTTTTGGAAATGTCGGAGCGCGGCGCTGCGACGCATTTGGCACCGCTCCGCCCTCCAAAATTTCATTGTAAATATAACCCACAGTGCACAGAATTTGCTCTATGTTGCTCCTGTTGGTGCTCTTCAGATACCAGAAGTGCTCTTGTTGGACTTCCTGTTCCCGACATTGCAGATATTATTTCTGGATGACTTTTTATAGTCTGCGAACTACTGTTTCCTCTAATTCAATAACAGCGAGCTGTAAGAGTTTGGACCTACTCTCCAGTCCAGCCCTGTTACTCTCCTGTCCTTGGGTATTCTTACAGCAGCAGCCCACAGCCCTCAAGTTTGACCCCTCTCTCTGTATGCGCATCCCCAGCATCCAAGGTCTTCTGCCCCATGCAGAATTCTTGTGCATCCAGAAGCAACATGTAGTACATACTCCTAGAGAACCCAGAATCAGAAACAGTCTACAAAATTTCAAGGTGACTCCCTTCCTTCTACGTCCCCAGAAAGTCCTCCCTCTACTGACCTTGAGAGGGCGGTAGGGAAACTAATGCTGCTAGCACGGGAGACACTTCCTCAAAAGTAGAAGTACAGAGAATCCTCCCTGTCCAGACAGGGATTTGTAATGGCTACACTTCTCCTTTTCTTGCTCCTCTTCTTTTGAAAGTGTCTTCTCTGTGCAGACGATTAAAATGGAGTTGAAGAGTTCTAAGGAAGTGGGAGCCCCTACTTAATCCAGAGATGCCACATCACCCTCTGCCTCTGACTAACACCTCCAGGGCACAGCCCAATGTCTGTCCAATCATCCTGCATTGAATTTTGTAATGAGCAAAGACTGCACCTTGTAGGATGAATGAGACAGGTCTGTCTCAGTGAGCCACACTTGGCCCGAACAGGTCTTGGTTCTTCCCTGCAAGCTTTAATGAAAGCTCCTGTGATGACTAGTGCCAGAGGTCTGCCTGGCCTCCCTCTGCCCCATGCAGAATGTCCTGTAGTGGTTGTCAAGCAGAGACAGCAAATTTGCCTATAGAGATCTCACCCCATCCCCTTCCTCTACTCGGAAAAGGCTAATCTCCCTATTGTTCCAAAGGGAGCTTTGATTTGACAGATAGCCAGAAAGGTATTTAACAGTAACTAGCATGAATATATTTAAGACGTGCTCACGGAAATATGTCCATTTTCAAAAGTATATAAACAAACAAATTTAGAATACAAGTGACTCAGGATAGGACCTTATAACCCACAATTGATAGGGAATGACATGTCGATCAATTTCCTACCTTGTGCTGATCAAAAGTTATATTTTAGAAGTTCTTTACCCAATGTGAAAAAGTTTAAACACTACAGATTTTGTGCTCCAGTTCAAAAGAAAATAGCCTGTGTCTTGGCTTCCCAATTGTATTATAAGGCCTTAGCAGGTAATTACATTTTTGGTCAATTCAACCACATTGCTACCTGTGCGCCGGTGCCAGGCTGAGTTAGGCAACAATCTTCGTTGCACAGCCTGCACACTTGACATAGATATTTGTACACTAGCTGCATATGGAACTTATGCAGACTTTTCCACCACTTGTGCCATAGTGGTTCTTATTTGAAAAGATGGGCACTGACTGATACTGCTCATATACATATTTAACAGAAGTTTACAATGGGTGAGACTCCATTAAGGACACACTCACAGAAGAGGTACAAAGAAAAAACATGGGTATTCTCACAGATCAGATTCTGTTTCCCTACATGCGTCAACCCTAACTGAAGGGTATGATGTTTACTTTTTTTGTTGTGCAGCTGTCCCATCGCATCCAATACTACTGATAGACATCACAGCGCCAATATTTGCCATTAATATGTATGCACTCTCTGATCCTGGATGGTTTTCTTCAAGAGTAGAGCAAGATTGGAGTTCTTTAGTTACTTGGTCAAACACTCTGACAGTAAGGACAATTTGAAAAATGTGGTCATCATGCAAGTGATGATGTTAGGAAATTCCTTTGCTATTACCTCTGACATTACCTCTACCTCTATTGAAAGTAGTTTTCAGCCTTGTTAATTAATAGGGCCTTAATTCTGTTTAACAAGCAACTTTTTTCTCCTCTTGTGTGTTTATTCTTTCGTCTAGTTTTGCTACACAGTTAAGAGACTTGCATGTCATATACTTTCTTGCGAAAAATATGCTAACTATCTTATACTTATGAATTGCAATTAACATCCTTGTGACTAGGATGTCTGATATTAGGAAGTCTTCAGTGAGAAAAATGATTTCCTTTGGCTGGCTTAGGGCAGGAGTATTTTATGCCCAATGTTATCTTTTCACATATTAAATCCTTGTCCTGTCATCAGTCAATGCTTTTTGCATATTGATTTGGCTTGTGTTAGCTTATAGTGTAGGCTGTTTTCTATGGATATGTCAGTCAATTTTTTTAAGTCAGTGAAGTTGGAATAAATCAAGGGTGATACTTGGCTTTAGCTTGCATTCTCTGAAATACCTGGTCGTACATGTCAGCAAAGGAAGAGCTGACGAACTAACAAGATTCCTCATATATAACCTATAGCCCCAGTACAGCTTTGAGTAAGCCATTTCCCCTATCATATCTTTTGTGCCTTATTAGAAAACCTGGGATTTAAAGTCTCCAACATTATTACCCTGTTGTCCACCATGCCATCTTCGTTTCGCACACTGATAAATCTCATCAGCTTGTGTTATACCAAGGCCCATAGGGCGCATAAGTGTGGTTCAGATCATTATTTCACTTTACTAGAAAGGTGCAAAATTACATAAAGGATTTATTTTGAGGACACACGGTTTAAATTGAATGTGGTTAGGCACACGAGAAACCACTTCAGAAAACACCACCGCTATTGCATAATGACGCCAATTCGGCGAAGACTGCAATTAACAAATGGATAACTTGAGGCGCTCGATGATGCAGCCCCATGGACCACTAAGACTCCTAAGAGAGGGTCTAAATCAGCACCCTGGTTTAACGAGGAGCTCAGAACAACCAAACAGGGTGGCAAGCGCCTAGAACGGAAATGGAGAATTGCCTTCACCAAAGAAGCGAAAAAGCTTACAAAACAGCTCAGAACAAATACCATTCCCTCCTCAAAAAGACGCGCTCCATGTACTACAGAGAGAGAATTGACATAGCAAAACATTGCTCCAGGGAATTATACACCACGCTTAAAGAGCTCTCATCCCTGGAGAGAACATTCACGGCACCTCACAGCTCTGTTGAGAGATGCAACATTATTGCAGACTACTTCCACCCCAAAATATCCACTATATATAACACCTTCCCTGAGGAAGCCCGCAAGGACCTTAATGAAACCAATGAGGAAGCTACCGAGACAAGCGCATCGTCCTTACTCGAGTTTCTCACCCCCCCCCCTATACTGGCGCTCAAGGAAATGGCCTTACAAATAAAATCTGGCTCCCCCGAATGACCCAGCAGCACCTAACAGAATAAAGGAGGGCATTGCACTAATAATCCCCAAAATACAGATACTAATAGACACATCCTTTAAATGTGGAGAGGTGCCAATGGCATGGAAGCACGCAATTGTCATGCCTCTAAAGAAAAAGCCCTCCGCAAACCCTGAGCTACTGGACAACCTACGCCCCATCTCCCTACTCCCTGATATATCCAAACTCGCCGAAAAGGTGATGAACAAATAACTAGTGCAACACATCAACACACACAACCTTTTACATCCAACGCAGTCAGGTTTTAGAGCATCCTTCTCGACAGAATCCGCTCTTCTCTTTGCAACAGAGACCTTGCGAAGACAGGCGGATGCCGGTCAGATGGTGGCCTTGGTCCTACTGGACCTAAGTGCCGCTTTTGACACGGTTTCCCACAAACTTCTCATTCAACGTCTAAGGATGTGTGGTCTGGACGGGGCTGCACTACAGTGGATGCGGTCCTTCTTGAAAGATCGTAGTTTCCAAATCGCACAAAATCCCCATCGATCTAAAACCCTACCACTTCACCAAGGGGTCCCACAGGGATCGATTCTGAGCCTCACCCTTTTTAACTTGTACATAGGACCTCTGGCTAAAATTATAGACAACTACAAGATCTCCATGGTGTCGTATGCTGAATACACACAGCTTGTGGTGACTATGGCACAAGATGAGGGCAAATTAGGACTACAATTCTCTTCATGTCTCAATGAGCTGGCCTCATGGATGTCCAACAACTGTCTTAAATTGAATGGAAGTAAGACAGAGGTCATGATTGTTGGAGAATCCCCCTCCATCTGGGATACAACCTGCTGGCCGCAAACACTGGGCCCTAGCCCTGAGCCTAAAACTGAGCTTAAAAACCTAGGATTGTGGCTCGATCCCAAACTCTCTTTTGGGTCTCAAACCAGAAAGGTGGCAGAGAGATGTTTCAGCACCTTGTAGATGTTGAAGAAAACCCTAGACTTTCTGCCGGTGTCAGCCAGAAAACCATAGTCCACAGTCTGGTGACATCACAGCTAGATTATGGAAACGTTCTATATCTGGGTGCACCAAAAGATTGCATGACACCCCTCCAACGCTTTCAAAAGGCAGCGGCACACCTTGTCCTCAATCTTCCCAGCCGCTCTTCAACGACAATAGCCCTTTACTCCCTCCACTGGCTGCCTTTCCAGAAAAGAGTTCTTTTTAAGGCCTTGTGCCTTTTGCCACAAAAGCCTACAGGGGAAAGGCCCCAGCTACCTACATGACTTCATCACCCCTTACAATCCCAGTCGCCAGCTACGCTCAACGGGAGCACACTTACTTAAGGTCCCCAGGATAAGGAAAGCTAGGATGGGCAGACGATCCTTCGGCTACCTGGCGGCCAAAATATGGAATACTCTCCCTCTCTGGCTACGTGTTGAGAAATCTGAACCAACCTTTCGCAGTAGACTGAAAACCTGGCTGTACAAACAGTAGCTCGATAGTCTTTAGTTTTCTTCTTGCGGATGTGCTTCTAGCGCAGGGACACACCTTTTGGGGTAGCCAGGCGCTCTACAAATGAACCATCATCATCATCATCAAACACATTAGTGGGATGATAAGATACATCAAGAAGATTGTATGCAACAATATCTTCAAGAACAGCAGGTAGCTAGCATAACTAGCAAAAGCAAGCCCTCTATGTAGAGTGAATAGGTCACTTATAAGTGAAATTTTGCCTTTTTTGGTTGTTTATGTATGTTATTGCGTAAATGGGTCAGTGGGGAAATGTAAGAATTATTCAATGAATGGATAGATGAGTGAACACATGGATGAATGGGTGATTGAGTAGCTAGATGTTTGGAGGGATTGGGTGCATGAGCACATGGATGGACGTCTAGAATGATTGGTCATTGCATAAGTGAATCAACTGCGAAAAAGAAGTATGTGGTAGCAGGGTGGGAGAATTGGCAGTATGTGGGGTGGGAAAAGTGAATGGGTGAATGGATGGATTCCAAACACCCTGCATACACTCTTGCTAGCATAGCGTCCAGTAGAATAGACCACAGTCAAAAATAACATGCTTCATTATGTTTATAAAATCATACTACAACAAACATATGTTACAAATGAGTGCATTTTGATAAGAGTAAATGTGAAAAAATAACCCCACAACAAATTCCACACATTTGTGCACTTTGGACAGGTGAAGAATGAAGACAAAGGCCTCTTACAGTTTTGCATTTTGTCGGCTACTCCTGCTGGCTGTATTCTTTATGAAATGGTGGGCGAACCCAAGGGTCAAGCCCGCTGAAGAATTTACAGGCAGAATGTGCATCTTTTTGCCATTCTCGATGTGTTCTTTAGGCTTTGCTCACCCAAGGTAGTGGGGGGTCTCTGAGGGCCTGCATGCATATCCTGGGCATGGGGGAAAACTCTACAACAGGAAATGATGGCACCGTGATGGGGCAGGACTTCCTAGTCACCAACTCAATTCATCATGGCTGCGGTCTTATAGAGTACAATAGTCCTTTGCAAAACCATTATGGATGTAATGCTTTCATGGGCCCTCCTGATCGTTTCTATAGAGGGCGTGTTCCACCTTTGTGTTGTTCATCACTAGCTAGAAAAATGGCTTCTGGAGGAAATCACCCTATCTTCCAATCATGGACCTTCAAACCAAAGCGACTATTTGTGCATCCGACATTTAGGTGAGAAAAGGTATGTTTTTTCTTCTCTTGGGATACAGCATACTTTGTGGTGCTTTTTCACTTCCTGTGCACATTATAAAAGCTAGAGGTAGAAATGGAGTGCTAAAGATGAGCTATTGAATACACACACAGTGGTGTAATTCATAATAGATACGAAACACAATGTATAATGAGGCTCAACCATCCTCAAAGGGAGAGCTACAGAGGGGAACCTGTGAGACAGCGCTAACCTCCAATGGCGGCCATGCCCAAAGCATTTGTCAGTCATGGGCTCACGGTTCTTTCCCTGGCTCCGGGGGCAGCTCAGCATCATGTGACTCTTGGGCAATAGCTCACTTAATCTCCCTGACGGCCCTCTATGCTTTGAAACCTTAAGGGGTGATATGTTTGCGACGACTTCTTTGTTCACTTGCTCTATGCCCAAAATATGCAGTTTTTCCTACAGGCGATTTCTTGAAACCAGATTGAGGGCAGGTGAAAAATCTAAAAATGCTACAACCAAGGGCATTCTTGTCACTGTGCTGGTTTTACTAATCCAATGTAGGAACGTAAAAATCTAGTCAATCCTTGACAGCCCTTCTCTGAAGCCACTTTCTATCGGTGAAAGGATACTCTCATTACAGACTGTTTGGACGATTAACTATGGAGCACGCTTTGTAATTCCGATTTCGTTGACTTGCATTCTGCGTCAAACCAACCCAGTTGACTAGAATTGTTTTCTTTGATATTTGAAGATGCAAGATCATGATACGATTGGGGTTAATGATTTCAACAAAAGATCATGGAGGGATAATATAGTCTCCCCACATGTTGCATTCACTAGCCGGGTCTAAAGGTCCGCTGTTGAAGAGTCCTGCTTCCAATCATGCATTTTGAATTGAACACTGGTGTTCCATTATATTCTCAAGAGTCCCCCCAGCTGCCAGTTGTGCTTTAAATTCTGTATTTCTCTTGGCTCAGACCCAGCATGGTTGATCACTTCTTTTGTCAGCGAGGTAGCAATCAGTGAAAAAATTTAACATTGTCATTTTAATATTCTCAGATTCTCTACAGTTTATAAAATAATTAGATCAGACCTAAAACATACTTCTAAACACTGCACCTTTAACCCAACCACACAAAACTGGAGGAAACAAAAGGAAGAAGAAACAATATTTTAGTGGCATCCTTAAACATCAAAACAGAAGTAGAATATTCCTAGGCCAGTCTTTCTTACTGCTTCCTTGTGTAACAAAGTTACATTGTGTTGGCTCCTTCAGGAAGAAATAACAAGCATTGGCATAGCCAATAGGTCTCGCCTTTGGGACCTTATAAGTGTTTAGCCATGCAACAGTTGCATAACTAAATACTTATAAGGTCCAAAAGTGAGACCTATTGGCTATGCCAAGCGGCCGCGAAAGTGAAAGTGATCGCGATCAAACATCAAAGCGGCCTTGCGGCCGCGAAGGTGATAGTAATCGCGGTCAAGTACGGAGCGCGTGCCCGTGCACCTGCACTGTAGCTCTAGGCTGGCCTGGTAGCACTTTTTGGAGCCCTCTCAATAAGTCTCGCCAGACCAGCGCATGCGCTGGGTCAGGCGAGACCTAAAAATGACTTGTTCTCTTTCACTTTCCTTTCTTTGAATGACATTTTAGTTTGTGATTTTGCAAGTATTTATCAGTGTTTATATGTTTACATTCATTTGGGTTGTTTCCATTTTGGTAGGGTGTTGTCATTATTGTAGGTTTCAACTTAAAACACGATAGCCTATGTATATATCAGTACTTTTCTTCACTTCTTTTTGTGACCATTACTTCTGTTTTGAGGCAGCATACAACAATGTCTCTAGCTTGTATGAAAATATTGCTAAAATTCATGGCCATATTTACCACATTTATTAGAGGAATAGTGTTTGTGATAGAATTGGTATATCTTTGTTGAGGTGTGTAGTGTAGAAATGTTGCCATTCAGGCTGCGACCAGAAAAGCAAACACATTTTTGTAAGAGATGCTCATAGAAATGGGAGACTATCTGTGTGACAGCACAAATTAATACCAAGACTCAGCGGGGGCTGATAGCAAATTTGAAGCAAGTTAGAAGAAGTTGTATATTACTTGGGGGTATATGTATCAAACGATTTTGTATTCGCAAACGCTGCGTTTGCGAATACAAAATCGCAAAACGCGATGTATGAGCCATTTTCGCATCGCATTATTAAGGAATCGCTAATTTTGCGATTCCTTAATTTTACATAAGCATTTAAGGAATCGCAAATTGCGATTCCTTAAATGCTATGTAACAAGCACCCAAGTTGTGCGATTTCTCCTTAAGAAATCGCAAATTACCACCAACTTCAAATTGGTGGTAATTTGCGATTTCTTTGAAAAATGCACTTTTTGACATTTTTCAAAGTGCCATGTGGCGCACATACATGCCCTTAGGGCATGTATGTGCGCCATATGCGCACACATGCTCGTTTCAGGGGTGCATCAGGGTGTCCTTAAGACACCCTTGCACCCTTGAAATTATTCTTAATTTGCAATTCTCTAATTGCGAATCGCAGATTGAGAATAACTTCCCATTCATTCCTATGGGCCTGCTGGCCCATAGGAATGAATGGGAAGGTATTCCTTAATTGCGATTTCGCAATTTGCTAATCGCAATTAAGGAATAACAAGAAATCGCAAAATATTTGTGAAATTTTAAATACATCCCGTTTCGCGATTCTCAAATAGCGATTCTCAAAAAATCGCTATTTGAGAATCGCAATAACGGATTTTGATACATATGCCCCATGGTCTTGTAAGATTCTTGGCCTCTCACAAACAATGGGGCTCCTGAAAAAAAAAGGGAGAATGTGGAGTGGGGGTTTGCGGACACGGCTTTTTGGTTGCAAAAACCGTGATAAAAGAAAACTAACATTAGCACAGCTAAACGTTTGGCGACCAGTGCCAAACCTTTTTGTTTTGCCAGCCCTTGCCTTCCTTGTTAGCAGTTATCCTGCCTTGAATGATTTTAGTTTATTTCACATTGCAAATCATTTCATTATTTTGTTCTCAGCAATATTTGTTTTTATATAATCATGATTGATGCACGAAAAGCCATTGACTGAATGCACTAAATAAACATGAACTTGAGTTCTTTATCTTCTTTATCAGCATACTTGTTTTCATCATACTTCTTATTGTTAGTATCTTCTCCTTTAGCTTCAAAAGTTATATAAATACAAATGATTCACATTTTGTGTGACCTTAAATTTAAAACATTAAACACTTCTTTTTATGATATCTTAGTTTGCATTAGTGCTTAATTAACCCAGAACAGATTTCCTAATCACAAACATATCTTTTTCAGTTTTAATTCCTTTTCTTTTTCCTTTGCCCTTTCAAGTTCAAAAATAATTTTGGGGATAAAATAAAATCAGTGATCGTGCTCTTTTCATTAAAATATTGGCCAAATAAAGGCCCCACGAAACGTAATTTGTAATTTCTCTTCATTCACTCAGATAAACCAGGGGTATCAAATGTCTGTTCAAGAATGGGAATTCCAGGCCTGAATATCAGGCTGACTTCTGAATATGTAAATTAGTTCCATTGAGTATTATTTTATGCAAACCTGTGTTATGTGGCTATCCAAAAATATGGCAAAGATTTTGCCCCACTACATCAACGTTGGGCACCTCTGGGAAACTGGGTCTGGCATTTGTGTTTTTTTGCATCCATGTCATTAGGAACATTATATTTCATCACAGCTCTAGCACCTACAAACCATTGCAATCTACCAGTGTAATGCAGCTGTTTAATTCAAGCGAAGCAGGACTATATTGTGGTGTTAAATGAGTGACCAGGGCTGAAATAGGGCACCCACGGTCATAGTGGATCGAACGGAATCGCAGTTGTCGATTCTGTACGGATGAGCTCGCACTGCCGCCGGGTTGGGGTCCTGCTCTGCGTGTGACGGTAAGATTGATTGGCTGATGCCTTCGCAGCACATAAGGGAAGCTTGAACTGCTGCTGTCTTTGCTCAAGCTGCTTGTCATGCAGAAAACATGCAGGCCTGTTCAGTGTCCACTAGGGGCCTGCTCTGTGGGCCAGACGCAAGCTTACAAAATGTTTTCAATAAATAAAAGGCTACACTGGCGGCATTTTAAATTAGTGTTTTAATTTGCTAGTGGCATTGTTTCAATCTGCAATATTTTACAGCTCTCTCCTTATCCAGAGGTCTGTATGACCCTTCATTTAACAATAGATGAAACATTTATATTCTAAGTTATTAAAAGATGGCTCACATGTTGTACTTACAAAGAACACGTCCAATCCTTTAAGACAAAGTACAAATTTATTTTGAGCGAGTATCTGTCGATACATACACCAGGCATTCATAATGTGAATAAATGTGATCACAATTACATGCAATGCAGAGTTAGCAAATAACTAACAGGAAGAAGGTGCTATCCTATGACAAACAATCAAATTCACTGAGATGTTGCCAGTAATATCACATACAAGTCCTTATGTGATGCCGTGACACTAAAGCGACAGCTATAGGCCTCAATCCACTTTGGTTAAAAAATATATAAATAGTAACTTAAGAACTGCATATGTTACACTTACAAATGTGACTAAATTGCAGCATTTAGCCTACAGGTAAACAAGTCTGTTTGCACATGCCTTGCACAGTTGCAACTCTGGAATAATCTAAAATGCATGTGAAATATATGGGCTTCACAAAGAAAACGGAATACGGCTATTTATGCACTTCTACTCATACAGCATTTCTGCTGAGTTTTTAATACTCATTCGTTGGCTTAAGAGAAATTACTGAATTTCGAGTATTTTTTTGTGACGTCAAATGATCATTAAAAAACTCTTCAGTTTGAAACCATCTTACAACATATTACACACATCCTCTCATTTCTGGTTGCATTGGTTTATTTCACCCCACAGTTCAACTTTTTTACACCACCCATGCTCTCTCTACCTGCCTTCCATCATGTCGACTGCACCTCTTTCTGCAAAGTGCTGTTCCTAGGAACGTCCACCCCTGTGCACTCAAATCCAAGAATGCGTATGTTACAGATGCAGAACTGAGACCTTTCAGACTCCTGGCTCTGTGAACTGTGCATAATTTACACTCGCTTATAATATGGACTACAAATTACATATTACCATGCTCATGCATAAACAATCATGCATGCAGCATACATACTAATATTTGTCAGTTTGATCAGAATCTCAATAAGACTAAGCATTTATATCATGCATCAAAAAGCTGGTATTTTAACAAACTATACAATTACATACAGTTAAATATCTGTAAACAATCTGCACAACAAAGTGAAAAAATACATTTAATACAATTTTCAATTCATTACAAAATATTTGTGTTTGGACTCTACAAACCCCAGAATGGACACCTAGTGAGTCATCAGACTCAGGGATGTCTTGATAGGCCGGCGGCCATTTTATGTGCCTAGTTTCAGGGAGGTGGCAGGGATAGATAGGGGAGGAGACTCTTGGGGCATCTAAACATCATCCGTTGTGCATAGCTCAAGGGGAGTTGGATGTAAAGTCATGAGGTAGGTCAATTTGTGACCCTACTAGGAATCGCTCATTTAAAAATGAATTCTTTAGTATATTAGAAATCCCAATTTGGAAATCACAATTCCTAATGTTAGTACATCTGGCCCTTAGTTCCCTGGAAACATTGCAAGGCTTAGGGTGAAGAGTCGCAAACGCTGTGTTTGACTGGTGCATTTATGGTCAATCATCTTGCAAACATCACTTATGGATGTCTGTAAAGAGTATAAGCCAAAGAATGCAGGCCGCATCAATGCCAGATTTTTACAATAACCACCAAATAAATATGTTTGATTTAGATTAATTTCATGCACATTTGTCTTGAGAAAATATGCGGAATAGCTGAGTTGATTCAAACACTCTTTGACTATGCCTCCTGAGACCCCTGGGCCGATCGGCAAAGAGTTTTCTGTGTATAGTATAAACTTCTCCTGACTAACTTCTAAAATTTCCAAACGTAAGTCAAACCTACTCATGGAAAAAAAAATTGTGCCTCATGCTCTAAGTCACTTCTGTGTAATATGTGTATGACATACGCTGTTACTGAAGGGATCTCATGCAGGTGCTACTCAACTATTTTGTTCGGATATTTGCTTGTTCATTCGCATACTGACAAATGGACACTCGATGATTTAAGATAATAAGAGTTGCCAACTGAAAAAGGATTAAAGGTTTTATGAATACTTCATATTTGGAAAACCACATACCCCAAGTCACCAGGATAAAACTGGCGAAATTTGTGTTTAAAGAAATGGCCCAGTTTTGGGGGGAAACTCCCAGCAATCAGTGTGAATCCCTAAAGTAATTTCCTGTTGCTAAGGAAAAAACAGTAACTGTGCAATAATTACACAGCTGGAAATTACCACTTCATGCAGTATTGGAAGTTCTGGTTGTGGAAGAACCGCAATCAGGAGACCTAAAAATCCCTTAATGAGGCCATATGTGTAGGAGCTTTCTCTTTGGCGTAGGGTGTTTGTCTGATGGAAATCAGTTCTCCAAAAATCCACTCTCCAAAAGTCCACCAGTCTTGGCTTTGTCAATGTTTCAACGAGCCACTTATTACCGTAAGGTGACTAGATGACTCCATGTTCTCATGGACACCATGTCCCAGTCCTTTCACAATTTTTGTTAGCTGGTGTGGCAGCACAGCTTCATCAGTTTGAATGAACATGAGCTACAACATCCAAGGCCCTTGTTACATTATGGGGCACATTCCATGTTTGCCCCACAGCCTACCTTTAAATAAAAGCGCAGAGGAGTGTGCAGTATTACCATGAATGAACTGCTCCCAGGGCAGCTGCAAACTGAAGCTGCCCCAAGGCAGCTCATTCAAGTGAAATACGGAGCGGCTACTTCAAAGGTGCTCCATGTTTCACTGTGCAGGCAGGCACCCGCCTACACTTTCAAAAGGTAAAAGAGAGGCCCTTGCAGGGGGGTACAGTGAGTGACTACGCCTGCCTACAAGTGAGTGTCTGGGGGGGTCCATGGGACTCCCTTTTTCCACTACAGAGGGCTGCCTTTAGGAGGTGCATTGAAAGTGCGCACACATTGTTTTGACGCACTTTCAGTGCACCTCCTAAAGGCATGTTTGCCTCAGCGCCCAATTCCCTAATATGGCATGGGCGAAGAAGCAAACTGATTCCCTCAATCGCATGGGGCGGCGCCCCCATGAAAATGAGAGGATGCCCTCTTATAACAGCAGTGGCGCTACATGTGCGTGAGCACTATCTGTATTACAGACAGGTCCGCACAAGCATCTGTGGCTCCTGTAATACCATAGTGCCCGTGGATGCGCAAAGCAGCCGCACATGCCCTTTGTGACTCCAGGGTGCTCTCTGTAATACAACCCAGGTTGGGAAAGGAAATCGAAGGACTGGAAAATGGTGTTCTTGATGGCATGGAACCATCTGATAACCTACCTGATAGCAACATCTTTACTTATTTGACTCAAGAACAAATGGTACTCGGTTTGGTTAAAAAAAAAAATATGGCAGCAATGTTGGAGATTTTGGACAGCAGTTACATAAAAACATTAGATAAGGAACTGATGGCTTGATGCTGAAGTAAACCCTCTTTCAGCTGGCGCATGGACGATCCATCATCACCCAAAGACACTCTTGGCCGGTTCTTCCTTGGGTTTGTCAAACACCGTCTCCCCTCCAGTGCGATCTCTGCTGAAGACGGAAGGGGCTGTTGTTCCGCCTTTCTCTGAAAGAGACAGAAGGAAGATGCAGGTTCATTTCCGCCAGTGGTTAAGGAATGCATTAAAAGTCAGAACCAAATCTCTGGCCCTGGGGATAGGATTGTACTGAGGCTTCAAACCCTCAAAATTCTTTTTAACCTCTGGAGAACAGATTCCGTGGGCAATTTCGCAATTTCCAAATCAAATGAAAGGGACTGTTTGGCTCTTGGAGCCTTGGACCTGCATCTGCGTCACTACTAAAGGTTCATGATGAGACACACAAAGCGGACCGAATGTGGACACCTCTTGCAGCACACAGGAGCGTCCCCTGAGGCTGAAGACCTATTCATGCACTTACTGGACCAGTTCTGGACATACACTCGTACCTCCAGCACCTAACTTTGGCACTCTGAACAGAGCACAGGGGGCTGTGTGGTTGAAGGAATTTTACTACGCACAGGTAGGCCCTTGTAATGTAGCGTAAGCCCGTGCCATGTTTTTGTGTTGGGTTCTGCCATGTGGGTGCAAGTGCAAAACTTTAGTTAATTTACCTAACTCTGTGACTGCAAGGTCATGTGAATATTACTGGCTGTAACACTATTTAGTCACAAAACCCTTTAAAGTCATTGCACAAGAAAGATATGCACTATTAGACCAGGCATCCTCGGCATGGTTCCCCCTTCCTGTTTTTGCGGACTTCGTTTTTGCTGGCCTTAGGACTCTGTGCACTTTAGCACTGCTAACCAGTGCTAAAGTGCTTGCGCTCTTTCCCAAAAACATGGTAACATTGGCTTATACCCAACTGGCATATTTAGATTACTTGTAAGTCCCTAGTAAGGTGGCACTACATGTGCCCAAGGCCTGTAAATTGAATGCTACTTGTGGGCCTGCAGCACTGGTTGTGCCATCCACTGAAGTAATACGTTAAACATGTCTCAGGTGTGCACTTTTAAACTGCCATTTTGACCTGGCAAAACAAACCTTTTGCCAGGCCCAAACTTTCCTTTTCAGGTCTTGCCTAACATCACACATGCGCTGTTGCTGCGAGGGGTATTGTATGCAATAAAGGGCTTGGAGCACCACCTTCACTTACCATTTGCAGGCTCAATTCAGGGGCGGCCTTAGGCATGTGCAAGCTGTGCACCTGCACAGGGCCACCAAACCCCCCAGGGGCCACCACGAGGAATCGGATACAATACATATTCGTGGCGGCCCCTGGTAGGGATTTGGCGCATGAACGAATGAGGCGTGCTAAATCCAATGTGATGCACGCTGAATGGTTGTTCTTATACTCTTTTCCATTCTAACCCAGTCTCGTCTTTGTGTGGGGTCGGCCTTGTTTCGGGCTCTTCTGGTAGGTCTTGTGCTTGTTTAGAACTTTTTTTCCAGGAGAATCGAGCTTGTTTTAATAGTCCAGATTTGGCACCTCCGGAGGCTCGCATGCGCGCGCATGCGCAGTGCCCGCGAGTCCCGCAGCGAAGGGGTTACAGAAGCACCACGCATCACTGGCAGCAGGAGGGCTGGCAGCACCCGTGGCCGGCGTGCAGCGAGCAGCACCGAGACCGGCCGAGGCCATGCACCGGCGTGCCTAGAGACCCTGGGCAAGAAAGGCCGCCTTGCAGAGGATAGCATGCCAGTGTGCAACCTTTGGTGCCAGCTGCGAGGTGAGCAGCCCGAGGGTCAGGGCAGGGGGAGGGGGAGTGAGGAGGTCAGCGTGTGCCACTGCAGAGTGAACCCGAGGGAAGGTGAGCCATTGGACGAGGGTGTGGGGAGCCCTGGGGAGGAGGGCAGATCAGGCGTAGGAATGTATCCCAGCCCGTGGGGGTGAGGAGCCGGGGGTGTGGGGAAGGTTGGGTGAGGATGTTATTGTAGATGGTGTGTGCTTTGGGTCTGGGTGGAGGTAAGCCATGTGAGGTGGCGAGCTGGAGGTATTCTGGTGGTCATGGGAAGGGAGGGCATGATGAATCGTTAGAGAGAGCCTCTCTCTCACGATTCATCTCTGAGAGGGCGCGGGTCGGAGAGGTGGTCTCCGTACGCCAGGGGTAGGGAGTGGTACAGATCGGCGCTGTATGTTGAGGGAAGAGTGAGTCAGGAGTGCAGGAGCGGTGTTTACTTGTGGCTGAGGGGAGGCATGGTGACTTTTGGAGGTGTAACTTGGGAGGCACGGTCGTATTGGGGGGGAAGAGGAGAGCAGGGTACGAGGTGTTAGACGTAATGTTAAGGATTCATTAAAATGATTACAATTACTTATCAACAATCATCAAAACAGAGTATGAAGCTGATACTTGTGATCTAATGAGTGGATCTGCCTGCACAAATCTTTTAAAACATCGAGTGTTCGAATGTACTTGGCATTTGGTTATGTCTGGTTATATGGTGTTGAGGCAGACATGAAATGCAAGCACCTATGGATGGACGCCTGGAATAGGATGGCAGTGCCTACCCATGTTAACTCAATCTAATGCCCTTTTGCAGAGACCTTGGTAGGAGACTGGCTTCTTAATTATTTCTTTAATTACATTCCAGTGCTTGTCATGTGACTAGCAGAGAAAACTAGTTTAACTAGTCCTCAGTTTGCAATTGGTGAAGCAGCCTTCTCTGCCCATACTAGGGGCATAGTTACCATTGGTTCAGCAAGTACATTGGTACTGAGACCCAAAACCCTCAGGGGCCCATTGAACCCTGATAATTGCTATATTTTACTTCCTGAGCAGCAGCCAAAGGGGCCATTTTCCTTGCTTATGCCACGGCCCATGGGGTCGTTGGTACGCTGTGCTAGTGATTTGTACGTCTGCTTGAAAGTTGTCTCCTGACTGGATGTTCCAAGCACATTAATTTTGCTTCAGTGAACCTCTAGTTCCTTTTCATAGCCTTAGGACTCACTGTAATTAATCCTTGTTTAATAGGTGCTCTGAAAGCGGGCAGAACTGGTTGCTGGAATATGGCACTATACAAGAAACCTTAATTAAATATATTGTATTTTGTCTTTTGACAATGTGGTAAAGTGGACGAGTCTTTGGTTACCTGTAGGCTGTCATCAGGTTCAGTTAGTGACGTACTGAGACAGGTCTCTGTGTGCCATGATTTCAAGGTAGCTTACTCTCTTCCTGCTAAGGTCACTTACCAAATAGATCATGAACTATTCTCCAGGCTCTACTGTTCTCAGTGGACTGAGAAAACAGACCTTGTATGCCAAGTCACATGATCTACCCTATAGTTTTATAACACTCTTCAAATAAACCTTCCATATGTGGCTAGTCCTCATAATGTGTCATACATGTAGTGGGAAGGGTAATTACTATCAATCAGTCAGGGTTTGTAAAGCTCAGCTGCTTCACACATAAGGGTCTCGAGACGGTTTGGGATTCATGCTGCTGGATCATGCTGCTTGTTGGTTGAACAGCGAGGTCTTGTGGTCCTTCCTGAACTGCTGGAGCGATGGTGAGGCTCTGAGGGGGAGGGTCTTCAGGTCTTCACTGCCAGGTGGGAGAAGTAGCGGCCTCCACTGTTTTATCAGCGGCTGCATTGGGTGGCTGCTAGGGAGATGGTTCTGGAACATATTTTCCTGGTAGGTTGGTGGAACTTCACTCGTTCATTAAGGTATGCTGGTCCTTCATTGTGTAGTCCAGGGAAGACATGGCTTGGCAGTTCGGGCTGGACTGTTCCCATGAGGCACAGGGTCAAGGCTGATTTGCATATGGCCATGTCTGAAATGGGGTGGTGTGGTGAGCAAAAAAACGATGGATTTAGGCCCAGATCTCTGTACTGGGGTGAATGTATGACATTGTTCTGCATTCTGTCCATCAACTGTTGTTTTTGCAAGAAAATAAAAATGACACATCCAAATCTTTCTGCAGCCGCCACTGCTGATTGTCTTCTTTTTTTCCTTACCCACTGCTAGCCTCGCCCGCTGCATTGCAAGCAAAATGAAGAGAATTCGAGTACACAAATCTGGTTATTCGAAACGAAAGAGAAAGGTGGCTCAGCAGGCTTTTGTAGTGTCACAGGAAGGAGCAATCCTGAACTTTATCACCCAAGGGAAACCTAAAGATGGAGAATCCTCTGGCCAGAGTACTGCTGATGTACTAGGTAAAACAGGCGCTGACGACCATAAAGAAGAACAAAAAAATTATGATATCCATGAGCAGAATGATACTCATGAGCAGACCAATGAAAATGAACAAGGTGACTCTGAAATTGATACAAACATGCAGCAATTACCAACTCAGGATGAGGATTATTACAAAAGACCCTCAGACAGAGAAACTCAAACATCATTCATCGGTCCATCAACATCTGGCATTCTGAAGGAGGTTCAGAGTTTACAGACGGATGATGCTGGTATTGAAAAGGAAGCCAAAGAGCAAGACCATGTTACAGACCCGTGTTCTGAATATGATTTATGGGATTGGAGGGATCCTACTTTGTGGCCGAACTCTCTTACGGACGCGCAACGTGTTTTTCTTGTTGAAAGGGGTCCCTCCAGAGACCCAGATTCTAAAACAAAGTATCCAAGTGATGAGCACTCAAAAAGTAAACGTTGTTTTTCTGTTACCATGTTACTGGTCATCTAACGCCTTTTCTGGACGTTTTATTAAAACACCTTACTGAGCTCCGCCCCGCCCGGACCCCCTCTTCCGGGGCCCCCTACCTGCGCTCCCTGCACAGGGCCACCATGAGCCTAGAGCCGCCCCTGCTCAATTGTCACTCTTTGTTGCTGCTCCTATTTGGCCACCATATGCCTGACCTCACTTTGTTTTATTTTTCTGGATGATGGACTAAGTACCATTTATTTTAATTTAAATAGTATCCTTCCGCTATTTGCGCTGTGCTAATGAGAACTTTATTTTTTACAACATTTATCTCAGATCACTATTTGTATTTTGATACTTTTCACTTTTTTGGACAACATTTTTTATAGATCGGCAAATCTTTCTAAACTTTCACTTTGTTCTACGTGACTGTAGTTGAGTTCATTGTCGGTTTGTTTGTTTTTTGTGCGAGAGTGCATGTGATTTAAGGCTTCAGTGCAACTCACACCCATATTGCAGAATCTCTCGCACTCCTCTCCACATTTCTCCTCCTCCTTCTTATCTCTGCCGTTTTTTATTTTTTCTTCAGCAGTTTTGTATAGTGACAACTGGACAAGAAGGTATTGAAGTGGTCTACCTCTTTTTTAGGCACAGGGAGATTAAGTAATTTGCTCAGACTCTCAGGACATTGAGCCAGCCAGGCCTGGGACTTGAAACTGGTTACCCTGTTCCAAAGTCGACAGCTCTTACCATTATGCCACATCCTATCTCGTTTATCATTCAATACATTAGGTTTGCATTTGGATTACCAGTAAGCATTGTTTTAAACTTTACCTTTGTTCTACCTGACTTTTTATGGAAAGGATTATTAAAGCAGTCCATGTGAAATCAGTGTTTGTTTTTCTACCTTTTTTCCGATCTGCATTTTTTTTCCAATTCCACATTTTTTTCTTCAACCTTTTACTTTTTTAGTTGTCAGTTTGTTTTCAGTGGCACCAACCATTAAAGCAGTATGTGTGACATTCCAGCAGTAAATACAACGTAAACACCGTGCAGTCATCGCAGCATTGGCATTAAACAGTTCAGTAGTAGATTAGCTTTAGCATGCCAATAAACACATTAATTATTCATTACATTAAGTTCCCAACAATGAAGAGATGTCATTCAACCCGGAAACCTCTACATGTAGATGGGTGTTACAGCATTCCCTTGTGGCATAAACATCTAAAATTCAATGTACACCCCACAGCAGTATACCACTCATCCCACCCCAGTTCGAGCTTGCGCTGCCTGGGAGTCGTCCGCAACAGATTTGCCTAGTAGGTATTGTCGAAATGGACCCCAAATATCTTGAGGTGCACATTTTACAGGCATCAGTGCGTTATAGCTTTCGGATTGTGTAGAACAATACGCTAAGTCAATGTGCCATTCCGCTATGGTAGGTAAGGGACCCCTCATCCATCTCGTGGCCACTCTCCGTTTGGCCAAAAGTAATCCAATGGCTGCCAACCTGCGCACTCCTTTTGGTATCTGTCTATCAAACCCAAGCAGAGCCACCAACGGTGTTTCGGGTAGTGCATGATCCAACATTTTAGACAGGTCATTGAATTCCTCCCTCCAGAACTTTCGTATTCCCAGGCATTCCCATGCTAAGTGCGTAAAGTGTGCATCTGTGGCGGCACACCTCATACATCTGCCATCCTCCCTCAGGCCATACCTGCATAATCTCGCTGGCGTGTAATAAATACTATGACGATATTTAAAATGAAGCATTCTATGTCGACCGTTCAATGAGATCGATTTGATATTGTTGAAGCACCAAGACCACTGTGCCATAGTGATTACTATCCCACGTTCCTCCTCCCATTCCAGCTGAAACTTTAGTTTAGCCTGTACACCCTGTTCTTTGAAGAGTGTATATCATATTGTTACTCCATGTTGTGGAGATCGAGTTTGCAGCAGGTATGTCAGCGATTGCATCCCTGTCGGTTCTTGCATGGCTGGGCCTAAAAACTCACGTAAAGCCCTGCGAAACCTGTAATATTGAAAAGTATCCACCGCCGTGACCCCCCCCGCCCCCACCTGTGCGCTACCTGGTCCCATGTTTTAGCAATCCCTTCGTGGAACGTCACCCATACACTTTATGCCTAGCTTGGCCAGAGTGTGCATTGTGGCATTGTCCTCCTTAAGTTGAATTGAACTGAATTGAAACAGCATTTCTAAAGCGCATGGTTACCCGAAGGCATCCCAGCGCTACTAGCGGCTCAATCACAAACTCCGAGCAGTGTTAAGGGAAAAGTAATGTTTTAATTTGTTTCCAAAAGATCAAATAGTTTGGTTGAATACAGATCTGGAGGAGCAAGCCATTCCAGAGTTTGACAACATTATATGAGAAAAGACGACCGCCACTTCGTACTCTTCTGATTTTCGGTACTGCCACCAGATGTTTATTCTCTGACCTCAAAGCCCTATTAGGACGGTACGGCAGAATGATAGAGCGAATAAAGGGCGATCCCTTGCCTGAAAGTGCCTTATGTGCCATGCACAGCGCCTTAAACTGGATATTCTCCTGAATAGGAAGCCAGTGAAGTGTCGCCAAAGCGCTCTTGGCGGAAAGGCACTTTGGAATATTCAGGAGCAGGCGTGCTGCACAAGTTTGCACAATTTTTAGTTTTTTTGTCGAGGAGAAAGGTGCTCCCAAATAAAGGGCATTTGCATAATCAAGCTGGGAGAGGATCAGTGCTTGAACCATAAGTCTTCTGGCGAGGAAAGGTAGCAAAGGGAGGACTTTACGTATCATCCTTAAAATCTCATAGCAACTGGCTGCGACTTTCTGCCCTTGCTCCTTAAAATCAAGATTACGATCAAGCCAGACACCCAAGCTCTTGATCTGGAAGCCAATCGCACCATTGCAGAGGAAATTTGGAAGAGTATATTAATTTTATCTGATGCTTGTTAGCTATTTTAGATAATTGGTGTCCGGTGCAGTTCACATGTCTATCGTGCGAGGAGTGATCCGTGAAGCCCCGGTCAACAACTTTGGCAGTGGGGCAGGGAAAACCATAGTATTCTCTATGAGGTGGTGCTCCAAATTATTAGGACCATGTATCCATCCATGGGTGTGCAGCGTCTGAGCAGCTCTATAATACCGTTCCATGTCAGGTGCATTCAGCCCGCCCTCCGAATATGGCTTTGTTACGGTATCCCACTTAACCCGCGGATGTTTCCCTGGCCACACTAACCGTGTCAGCAATGTACGCAGATTACGGAAAAAGGACTGGGGCAGACTGATGGGTATATTCACGAAAAGAAATAGAAAACGAGGAAGCACTACCATTTTCGTCAGGGCAACCCGACCAACCAGAGACAGCGGGAGCTTGATCCATTTTTCTACCACCTCTGTCAATCTGTGCAATGAACACCCGTAACTTTCTGACAATACAATCTCGGCATCAGTGTGTATTTTTATGACCAAATACCTTACCGGGTCTGTGGTCCATTCCAGTGGCTATGGGGTCCGCACTGGTATGGTGACGTCAGTTAACGGGAAAATAATAGACTTATGCCAGTTGATATGGAGTCCTGAATGTTGACTAAAGCGTTCCACTTCATGCAGCATTGGAACCAAGTTTTGTTCCGGTTTGCAAATATACAATAAAGTGTCATCTGTGTATGCAGAAATAGTAAGGTTGTAGTTCAAGGACTGAATACCTCGATATGCATGGTATTCACGCAGTGCGCATGCTAGTGGTTCCGCCACCAGGGCACACAAAAGGGGAGAGATGGGGCACCCTGCCTTGTATCCCTAGTTATTGCAATTGTCCGAGACAACATTCCATTGATCCTTACCTAGGCCACAGGCTGTGCATACAGCACCTTTACTAATTGTATAAAAATATCACCAACCCCCAACCTTCGGAGGACTGCATATAAAAACCTCTATTCTACCGAATCGAAAGCTTTCTCGATATCAATGAATAATGCTGCTGCCCTGACCTGAGGGTTAATACGCGTTATGGTTCCGAATAGTGTGCAGAGTCCTGTGTAATACTCAGTGAAAGCCTCCAGAATGGCCGGTGTGCTATCTACCAGTTCGTTTTTAGCATCATACACACTTGTGATGTGACTATCGCCCCTGTGAGGTCTGACTGTCACCGCCAGAGTGGCGCTGGGTCTGTCACCCTCCGAGTATGCCCTGGCAACGGAACACTTCCCTAGATGCTTAACCTTGTCCTCAGCCAATTCATTATATTCACTCATTTTTGTCCTAATCTGTGCAAGTATCTATGGGTCACCAGTGTCATGTAGCCTGCCCTCCAGAGTCTTACCCAACCAAAAGAACGTTGAAATGCTCTTTTTACGACACTTTGGAAGAATGAACCTGACGCCTGAGTCAACTTCCATAGCCTGTATCTTTATGCCTGAGTTTCTGCGGACCCAAATAAGTACCCCACCTAGCGTGTGATGTGAACCCGGATGCAATACATATACCATATCCTTATTTGGGATAATAACCCAGTCTTAGGGGGTGGGTGTGTCTCCTGTAAAATTGCCCCATCTACATTGTGTCTGTACAAATATGCCACCACTTTACGTATTTTTCTCTGATCATTTAGACCCCTGACATTCCAGGACAGGAAGCTAATGTCAGCTGGATGTTTAATGGGTTTTGACATGTATTAACTTACTTATCCTGAGCGACCTACCGCTGAAAATACATGCTGCATAGTCTAACACACTGCAATTTTCCTGTTGGTACGCACAGATTGACTGGAATGTAACATAGAAAAAACCCCTCAAATCCCACCCACACCATATCAAAAGAAGTAGACACGGCAATAGTAGTTCACCCACCTCACCCCCCACCACCCCTGAAAATTACCCATCCCCAACAGAACAGTTTCCCAATAGTAGGTACCCAGGTGTAACACACTAAGGCAATGGCAGCCAGACCCGTGGTGTTATTAGATAGCCTGCTGCCGCCCACTCTTATCATTGCCAACTGGGCATTTAGTTAACAATGCTACGTCACACTATGGTGATTGTGCAATAACAGTACATCTCAGTGTAATTACAGCATAACGTTTACAAGTTAGGCATTACAATGTATGGTGTATGTCCAACATCCTCTGTAGCAGAATGCAGAGTCCCTGAGACATTTACGAAGCCGGTGTACCTGACCCCGGCGGACTCCCCGGCTCTGCGCCCCCTAATGGGGCAACACTCTCCGCCAACGGTGACCGAGTTAATCTGTTTGTCTTTTCTGCGCTGTACTTTTTGAGGTCCAGCTGCAACTGATTAGGGTCAGCGTACATTTTGGATTGGCCATCGAAGTTGACCCGGAGCCGTACCGGATATAAAATTGCATAATCCAGTTGTAGTTCTCTTAGTTTGCGCTTCCCAGGGTCAAATTTCTTTTACAAGACGAGTGAAGTCCGGAAAGAGGGACAATTCAAAGCCTTCATATTTAAGAACTTTCAGATCTCTTGCGCGTCTCAGAGTGGCATCCCTGTCTCTATAGTTGAGTAGTCGAGCAATCAATGGTCGGGGTGCCGCGTCGGGGGGAGGTCACGGGCCCAACGTATGGTGTGCCCGCTCGACTACAAAAACTTCAGAGAATGTTTCACAGCCCAGCAGTTGGACCAGCAGCTTTTCAACCAGTGTTTCCATGTGACCGATGGATGTAGACTCCGCCAGGCCTAGAGTTTGCACACTGTCGCGCCAGGAACGCGCTTTGAGATCTAGTTTCTACATTTGTTTCTGCGCAGCCCCCATTTCGGTATGAGTATCTTCGGCGTCAGAGATCCTACACTCCGCCATATCAATCCTTTCTGTGTGCTTGTCTACCCTTTCCTGCAGTGTTGTGTGTGATGCTCCTGGGGACTCTGGTGACATTGCGATAACAACTCGCAGCCCCCCTATCTCTAATAAATTAGCTTTAACCCACCCACAGACTAGGGCTAGTAAAATAATTGTAAATCCCCCTAATGCCAAGAGGAAACGAGTTGGGGGGTCCCAGGGAGGGAGGAAGGCCAAACACCCTAATGTTATGTGAAAATCTCCAATGGGAGCAACACAGGGCGAAGTTCCCTCATCTCCTAGTGGGAATATTACTTGCCATGCAGACCAGCCCCAATCGAGTAATATGATTCTCGAAATAGAAAAAATGGTCCGTTCTTTGATTCTTCCCGTGCTGGAAAGGGTTAAGCTAGTTAGTGAGACGGTTGATAGATTAGAACAAACTGTTCTGGATAATTTTTGCTCACTCAAAAATGTTATTAAACTAGCTACCAAGGTAAGGGACAATCCTGTAGGGGTGTCCTCTACCCTTCCTCCTCTCCCGCTGGCATCCTCTGCTAATGAAGTAGTGCATGGGGTTTTACCCGAGGTCGCTCTCCCCAAGGCACAGGTCACTGATAATTCAAACTTTAATAACCAATGTACTGATAATTTGGGAGACAATCTTCCGAGTGTACCCAGTATTAATGCTGGAAAAAAGTCTATGAACAAAGAAAGGTCCTTGGAACCTGGGGTCAAAAACAGTATATTGCCTAGGGCTCATATTCATCTGCCCCCTGCCTGTACCCCTTATGTTGCTGTTCTGACTGGAGTCCCAGAACTAAAGGAAGGTGTTTTGGAATCGTACCAACAACTAAAGAACAAAGTTACGTTTTGGTTAAATAGGAACAGACCGCTTCCTAACCACTTGGATGGAAAGATCCTTTTCACTAGAAGGGTTAGTTGGGTAGGTCCAAGACCCAAAGATGTCCCAGGGGACTCTATTATTGTCAACTTTGGAGATAGTCGTACAGTGCATTATATTTGTGACTCCCGACTGGCTTGCGACCAGTCAAAAATTGGGGTACATGATCTTGTTTTTTTTTACAATTCTTACCCCAATATTCCTGTAGGGTTTAGACCACCTCTGGAAAATTGGGAAGCAAATGATCTGTGCTCCCCAGTTGCTTTTGCCTGACCGACACCTGGGCCGCAGTCATTCACTGCACCTCTTAATCCAAGTATCCCTGCTGGAGGGCCTAAGTTCAACGAACCTCTACGTTACTCCCCTGTTACCGGGGTGGATAAGATAGTAGATGTAGTTGTAACAGCCCCTGATCTGTCTATGGAATCACAACATGGACACGAGCAGTTGTGTGCGCACTCTGCTCATGTCCAAGGTCAAGGAAGGGAGGGGGGGTCTATGGTCTCCTGGAATATTGCAGACTTAAAATCAAAAATGGATTCTCCGGATTGGCTAGGCTATATAGGCAGCTTTGATGTCTGCCTTTTCCAGGAAACCTGGTCCTGCGAGCCTCAGTTCCTACAGGGATTTTTGAACTTCTATGTCCCCGCAATCCAGGGTTTAAGGGGACATCCAAAGGGAGGACTGGCAATCTGGGTCCGACAGGACATATTTCCTAAGACTTTTGCAATACCTACTGGGTCCAAAGATATCCAATTAGTCAGGGTGTCACTTGGAACCCTCGGTGATTTGGACATCTACAATTTGTATTTGAGGGACCCCAATAGGACAGGCTCCAAGGTTTTGGCTCTCTTGGCCTCCATTATTGATCAGCACTCAGGTGGGAGGCGAATAGTTGTAGCTGGGGACTTCAATATCACCTTCGAACCGCTCCTAGACCCTGACTCTGGGTGGGGCAACGAAGCTGTGGAAGACCAATTGTGGGGGGTACCTGCGCTCGACCTCAGTCCAATTGAAAGGTGGACTGAGATTATTGTCCAGACTAATGCTCTCTGCTTTGAGCATGGTTTGAGGGCCCTGAATGGGAGGACGCCAGGTGATAAACAAGGGGCGAAGACTTTTGACAATGGTCGACATTCTAGCAGGATTGATTATGTCTTATGTAGTTTGCAACTATGGCAACCAGTTTTAGATATGGTTGTTGAGGTTAGAGTTGAGAGCGACCATAACCCTATCTGTGTTGCGCACAGATGGTGGTTTAGTAATCGCTTAATAGCCGGTGGAATGGTTCCGTGCCTCCCTGAGGTAACTCTAACAAATAACATGCGTAGACTTAAGTGGGGGGAGCTCGAGCATAACATCCTGGCCATTGCCGATATAGATAACAAATTAGTTGATTCTATTGTTGAGCTTGAGGGTATGCTATTCCAAGACCCTGGCAATATTGAAGTCGCTGCATGCCATGAGAAGTTGTTTGCTGAAATAGGTTCCTACTTTACGAAGCCCTTGAGGAACACGAATAAGGCTCCAACTAAGAAAAATAGATGGTATGACGGTGCTTGTAGAGAATCTAGGTCCAACCTAGTGAAAGCCCTGTCTAATGGTGGACAGGAGTGTATCCGCTCCGCCAGACTAGCATACAAAAAAGCTGTAAGGATGGCCAAAAAAAACTGGGATGAGCAACACTGGCTTGATTTAAAAAGCGCATGCCATACTCGAGATTCCCGGCTATTTTGGAACATTCTTAAGTGGGGCAGTGGTGGGCGCCCTGATAGCCCCTCCAACTACGTTTCACAGGCAGAGTGGGTACAATATTTCAAACCTCAATATGCTTGTAGCATTTTGTTCAACTTCGCATGGGTGCCAAATTATGTTTTTTACTCCCAGGGTCCCTTTTGCATCCAAGATGCCAGTAGGGCTCTATGCTCAGTTACCAGTGGACGTGCCCCCGGCCAGGACAGGGTTCCTTCGGACGTCTTTCTCCACAATAAGGATAATTGGAGCAAGTATATAACCCTATTGGCTAACGCTGTGGCTGCAGGCGCGCCAGTCCCAAAATCTTGGAGGGGGGCAGTTATTATACCTGTATTCAAGAAAGGCGATAGGATGCTCCCGGGAAACTATAGGCCAATTAGCCTCATCGATTCCATTCAGAAGGTGGTAGGGAGGATGGTCCTGAATCAAATACAAGAATGGATGGATGATAATAACATTTTGTCACCCTTCCAAGCTGGCTTTCGGAAATTAACCAGCACGGTGGACCAAGTCTTTTACTTTGTCCAGCTCCTTTGGAAGGTGGTGACATTGGGGAACGGCAGTCTTTATGTAGCTTTTGTTGACTTAAGGGCTGCCTTCGATCTTGTTCCATGACACCGGCTGTGGGCAGTCCTAGAGAGGCTAGGTCTCCCCAAAGAAATTTTGACTATGGTGATACGTCTGCACGAGTCTAACTATGCTAGGATTCAGTGGGGTGGGGCGGGAGAAGATACATCTGAGTTCCCGGTTGAGCGTGGTGTGAGACAAGGTTGTACTATGGCACCCACGCTCTTCTCACTTTATATTAATGGGATAGTTGAACTTATGCTTTCTGCTAATACCGACGCTCCTAGGTTGGCTGGTGTTTTCATCCCCATATTATTGTTTGCAGATGATACGCTTATCGTATCCAGAACATCTAGCGGTCTGCAAAAAGCCCTTCGCCTGTTTGATGAGTTTTGCCTTGATCATGGTTTAGAGGTTAATGTGGCAAAAACGAAGTTTATGGCCTTTAACCCTCATAGCAGCTTCCAAGGGAAAAGAGTGTCCATGAATGGGCAACCCTTAGAACTAGTGACCAATTTTACGTATCTTGGATTGCAAATTTCAAATAATAATAATTGGCGTAGACATCTTGGAATGGCCTCCCTACGATTTAAGCAGATAACTGGTGCTTTGACCAGGGAGTTTAGTAGGTCATTTACGAAACCAATAAGCCCGGTTTTGCAAGTTTATGAAGCAAAGGCTCTAAACTCTGTCCTCTATGGGGCGGAACTTTGGGGCTTTGATCAGCTAGCGACTTTGATAAACGTGGAGCACAAATTCCTGCGTAGGATTACTGGCCTTCCCCAGAGCACCCCTCTGATCCCACTTAGGTATGATCTGGGCAGGAGGTCCATTAAGGATATTGCAAGACTCCGTCCGATTTTATACTGGCGGAGGCTTTGGACTACTCCTGAACTTTCCCACTATGCCAAGGGCCTGAATGACATTATAAAATCTGATGTTTTTCACAAAATTGAGTGGCTGAAGAACTTACATGCGTCTTTAAAAGACATGGGTATGGAAGGGCTGTGGACCGACCCAGCTTCTGCCCAGTTTCCATCAAAAAGTTCTCTTAAAATAGCATACTGGGAAAGAATAGATTCCCAGGTACTGAGTAAAGCAACAGGGATGTCTGGGAACTTTCTGGAGTTCAAAGATTCCCCCAATCTTGAACAATACTGGGATGTGGTGACTAAAGTGGGTGACAGGAAACTCTATTTCCAGTTTAGAGCTGGTTCTTTGCCTCTTAGATTTTTGACTGGAAGGTGGGCCATGAACTCGGAACTGCAGTGCCCTGCATGTGGGGCTGCGATCGAAACATCTCCCCACTTCCTGTTTGTCTGCCCGGCATTTGCTATTCCAAGGCGTGTTTGGCTTACACCAATGTGTAGATCTCTCGGCACAAGGAGCAGCACTGTAGCTTTTCGCATTTTGCGCACTAGCTCTTTGACATTAGTCTCTGTCGCATTGGCAAAATACCTGGGCTGGGCATGGGCATTGCGGAGAAAATCAATTAAGCGCACCCTTGATGGTCCCTAATGAATTCAGTGTTTGGGCTTTCCCTATTTCTAAACTGTATCAGGGAGAATTTTAATTCAAAAATCTTTTTATTACTATATGTCAGTCCATTGAATTGTTTAATGTTTTTTTAACAAGACTCTTTTAATAAGGTATTTTAATGTATTTATTGAAATGTATGTTTTTAGGTATTATGTCTGTGTCTTTTATGATTGTATTTTTTAAATCGAATAAAGACTGATTGATTGGTTTGCACACTGTCGCGCCAGGAACGCGCTTTGAGATCTAGTTTCTACATTTGTTTCTGCGCAGCCCCCATTTCGGTCTGAGTATCTTCGGCGTCAGAGATCCTACGCTCCGCCATATCAATCCTTTCTGTGTGCTTGTCTACCCTTTCAGACATTCTGTCCATGCGATACACCAATGAGTCCATCTTAGCGTCAATGGACGTCAGGCTTCGCTACATTGCCCCCAGAATTTGCTGTAAGTCCCTGTCTGGTGCAGCAGGGTCATCTATCTGCTCAGCCATTGTAGGGTCGTGGTCTTAGTCTCTGTGCCTAAACAATTTAAGTTGTTCAAACTGAAGTTTCAACTGAGTTTTGTCACCTTTACCCATATCCCCTGTCATTGGTATTACCACGTTGATTCGGTAACAGTGGTATGAGCCCCAGACCAGACTGTCAATTTAGCAAATGTTAGTGGGTGGACTGTGCACAGCACATGCATCAACCATTGTTGCGAGCGCAAACGGTGCAATTTGCAAAAATCGTCCGTTTGCGCCCGCAAAAAGCGCTTCTGGGGTTCATCAACCTGTCAGCATCTCGCAATTTAAGAAATCGCAAATTATTGAGATTTCTTAAATTGCGATTGCATTTAAGGAATCGCAAATTACGATTCCTTAAATGCAATGCATGATGGAATCGCAAATTGCGATTTTGCTAATAGGGGGTGCAAATTACCATCAATTTGTACTTGATGGTAATTTGCAAAAACTTTGAAAAATGCACTAAAGTGCATTTTTAAAAGTTGTATGTTACACACACACATGCCCTTGGGGCGTGTGTGCGCACCATGTGTGCACAGATCATTTTCAGGGGTGCAACAGGGTGCACCCTTGAAATTGCATGCCCACTTTGCGAGTACCTATTGGTACTCTCAAATTGGGCATGCAATCTCCCATTCATGCCTATGGGCCTACAGGCCCATAGGAATTAATGTGAAGGCATTCCTTAATTGCGACTCGCAATCTGCGAGTCGCAATTAAGGAATGTTTGGGAATCACTAATTTTATAGCGATTCCTACAGGCATATGCTTTTGCAATTCCTTAATTGCGATTCCTTAATAATCGCAATTAAGGAATCGCAAAACCCTACATTGATGTATGTACCTGCATATGTCACTACGCTTTGGGGCGACTCAGTTGATTAGACGATGTTAATCCTCACAGCAGCGATGCCGGCACTGGTGCCCGTGGGTGTCCCACCTCTTGTGTTTCAGTGCTTGCTTCACTCTGACTCACTCTCGAATATGTCCAGGGCCCTGCAACAGCGGCACCGACCTCCGGCCCAAGCGAGCCCAACCTGCGCAAGGCAGCACACAGGGGCGCCCGGGAGTTATATTGACAAGCTCTCAGAGCAACCCAAAGTCATTCTGGGATTCATCAACCTGTCAGCATCTCGCAATTTAAGAAATCGCAAATTATTGAGATTTCTTAAATTGCGATTGCATTTAAGGAATCGCAAATTACGATTCCTTAAATGCAATGCATGATGGAATCGCAAATTGCGATTTTGCTAATAGGGGGTGCAAATTAACATCAATTTGTACTTGATGGTAATTTGCAAAAACTTTGAAAAATGCACTAAAGTGCATTTTTAAAAGTTGTATGTTACACACACACATGCCCTTGGGGCGTGTGTGCGCAACATGTGTGCACAGATCATTTTCAGGGGTGCAACAGGGTGCACCCTTGAAATTGCATGCCCACTTTGCGAGTACCTATTGGTACTCGCAAATTGGGCATGCAATCTCCCATTCATGCCTATGGGCCTACAGGCCCATAGGAATTAATGTGAAGGCATTCCTTAATTGCGACTCGCAATCTGCGAGTTGCAATTAAGGAATGTTTGGGAATCACTAATTTTATAGCGATTCCTACATGCATATGCTTTTGGAATTCCTTAATTGCGATTCCTTAATAATCGCAATTAAGTAATCGCAAAACCCTTCATGATGCATGTACCTGCATATGTCACTACGCTTTGGGGCGACTCAGTTGATTAGACGATGTTAATCCTCGCAGCAGCGATGCCGGCACTGGTGCCCGTGGGTGTCCCACCTCTTGTGTTTCAGTGCTTGCTTCACTCTGACTCACTCTCGAATATGTCCAGGGCCCGGCAACAGCGGCACCGACCTCCGGCCCAAGCGAGCCCATCCTGCGCAAGGCAGCACACAGGGGCGCCCGGGAGTTATATTGACAAGCTCTCAGAGCAACCCAAAGTCATTCATGCACTTCAGCTGCAAGCGCCGCCAGCGGGACCAGCACCAGGCCTCCTACTAGTGCCCCGGGCGCAGCAACCTATAAAAAGCATACCCTTGAGGACCGCTGGGGGGTAGGATGGATGCAGGTGGGTGCTGCGTTCACAATTACAGGCCTGCGAGACCTGGGCCATCTATTCCAGTTCTCGTATGGGCCGGGGCCGTGCGGTATAGAGCCGACACGCTACGTGCCAAAGGCCCAGCGGAACACTATACTTAGGCCGGCCAGCCCACGCACTCCACTGCACACACGCTGTCTTACCAGCACCGTTCCTGAGCCGATAAGGTTTACACCCTGCCACACCTCCGTGATGCATGTTGTCTGCACATCCGGCCGGAATCCAGTTGCAGGCCGCTGATCTGCTAACAGGCCCGGATCAGCGCAGACACCGCTTTGCAGCTGTGGAAAGCTCAAAATGGCCGCCGCAGCCCTTCGACGGGCGTCTCTGCGTATTACAGCACCGCTCCGTCACTAGGTCAGGCTGTGCCTCCAGACTTCTTCAGATCCTGCGCGGCTACATTAGATGCTACTGACACCACTTTTTGTGCCACCAGATGCCCCAATGGTGCAAATTAATGTAGGATATTTTGGGCGGCTGCAAGAGCTCTATCAGGCTTTGGCCATCTACGAGTCAGGCAAGCCACGCCCTCGGCCCGGTCGATTTCTTTCATGTTTGGTGTCAAACACCGTGCTTTTTAACCCCCAACACGATGGTGGTACCGAGGTTTAACCAGCATGTACCTAGGTGGCTCTTTAGACAGTGTCCCCCAAATTAATCCAGTGTTCCTGTGCCTTGGAGGGCTTTTTTGAAGGTTTGCCGCCAAGACAGAAGTCTGACCTCATGCTGTGGAGTGTGTGCTGCTCCCAGAGGCCCGAGACAAAGACCTGTGTGAGCAGGAGGTAACACCTCTGCCCACAAACTATAGTGAGTGATTACACTGGTACCGTGGTGAGCCTCAAAGGAACTTGTCCCCCACTTGAGGACAAAGCCTTTCCCTGCTCCAGGCACTGTTTTTCGCTGGCAGGCGGGAAATTAGCTATGCATGAGGTGTCCACCTCAACAGGGCTGCAGCTGCGGTGTGCAGTCAAGGATGGTTTTAGTCATCTTGAAATTAAGCTAAAAATCAGGTTCTGACTAGTTTTAGTGTCTCACGGCCACAGGATGTCATCTCTATTGGGACGAATTAGCCGCAGAACTAGATGGTTAGGAGCTATTAGTCCTCACTCCCACTAACACCCCCTTAGTTCAGTCTCTAAGGGCACCCTAGACACCAGAACCTTAGATTTGACGTGAAACAAGAAGAGACCCATGTCTGCACAAGAGCATGACTGCACAAAAGATATGCACGAAGCACTGCACCTGTGATAGCCACCCTGCACCCACTGGACTATGACTCGCCCAGGACAAGAGACTGGTTCCAAAAGGAAGGTAAACCTCTCTGCAACCCAAAGACTTCATAAGATCTTCCTAGGACTAGTGGTGACTCCCTTGCAGTCGGCAGGCACAAACCACTAAGTCCACGACCTTGAAGTCCTGTTCCCTGAGCCATCCGGCATTGCCACTCAAAGTCCTTTGGCAGGTGACTTCTGGGAACTGTAGTCCTCACCCTCAATGAGGCTCAGCTTTCTACAATGTTCCCCTGGTCTTCTGGATAAAGATTTCCCCAACCTGCAGTACTTGCGGGTACCAAGGCTTGTTGGTCGTCAGTCTGACTGCAACCTGCTTTACTCAACACTTTAAGAGAAGAGACCTGCATGAACAACCAGCCACCCCTGTGGCTCCATCGTTGACATCTTGCATTTGTTTTTATCCTTTTTTGGCATGCCTGCCAGCTCCTTTGGCCGCGGATCTGGTTCAGCATCACAGATAGCCAAGAGCACATCTGCACCTGAGTCCCTCGGGCCAAGTACATCGGATCTGCCTGGAGTCTCCTGGTTCAGAGCCAGCTCCTTGCTTGAATTCCAAAATGTTTTGCTCAACTCGCCCCTTAAGTACCTTTTTGCTAAGGTAACCATTTTAACACCGCAAGCCTGATTGACAGTTTCGTTTGACAGCTAAAGTGCACCTCTGCACCCTGCTCCCCTGAGCCAAGTAAAATTGGGCTAGCTGTCGTGAACTGGTCTAGGGTCTCACGAGACCTTATCTCCAATTGGGTTCCATTGAACTAACACTCTAGGTAATTGATTGCATATATGTGTTTTCCCCATTGACCGCAGCGTTATAGCATTCACATGGCAAATTACTGATTTATTTAATGCTTTAAAACTGATAACTCTGGTTATACTGGAAGTATTGATTTCATTTTTGTGTCTAAAAAAAATTATTATAAATTGGTGTCAGATTTCTCTTGAGTCGTGTCAATTACTTATCGTCCATGTTGTTGATGTGAAATGCTTAACACATGTTTCTCTAAGTAGCCTGTCTGCTCTTTGCAACTCTACCAAGACTGAGAATAGGTATACTGAGAGAGTGCCCGGGGTCCATCTTTGTGTATTGTGCTAGTATTAAATGGTAAGGCACCCCTGCCATACCACATAATACTTTCCCCTTGCAACAATGTGTGGCTGCTGCTCTTCTTGTTCTGCTGCATTTAGCTCTATTAGTGGAAAATGCATCGTCGGTTCAATTTTGGATGCTGGGGTGAATTTTGTGGTAAGAAAATAGCACTAAATACTGGTTTGCACTCACGTAAATTAACAGAATCCTGCATAATTTCACTGTAATTCTGCACAATCACGCTACATCGTATTATGCGAGTTAAACACACCCCTAGTTTAGTGTACCTGTTTTTAGTTGCAAGTATAACCCCTGGGCTATCTGCAAAGATATGACAACAATATTTTTAACATGCCAGACCTCCCTCACCATAATTCTTGACTGGGAGATGGAGACTTTATTCTTTTTTTTCAAACATGGTAATTCCCTCCAGTCTCCCTCGTGCACAAACATATTTTTGCCAAGGTTTAAACCACATTTGAGTTCCTCCTAGTTTTCTGAGTGTGTGGGTACCAGACAATGAGTATGAGCAGGCATCCACACACTAGACACAAGAGAATGGTTTTGATGGGGGCGCATCTAAAGGGGAGGTCTGCAAAATTAGGCCTGGGGTCAGCCAGCACCCAGGGAAACCTACCAACCCCAGATATTTCTGAATAGTAGATCCTTGGGGAATCCATGAAGATGTTGCTTATATGCATCTCAACATATTTGATAATCATGAATACCCTTCAAATGTTAAAATATGGGTAAAAAAAATATGTTCTTCACTTTTCTGTGGCAGTAAGCTCTAGAATTTTTGTCTAAAGGCAAGGTCCTACCATCAAGTGTTCCCACACTTCTACTAATGGAAACAGTACCACAGATGTGTGGGTGGGCCTACTGCATTGGATAGGAGTACGGCAAAGCTTTAGCCATGTCAAGAGCACATTGACATTACACTGACTTCACATGATCATCCTTTTAGCCTTTTTCTGTCCATTATGATAAGTCCACCCACACAAGTGAGGTTGTTTCTATTAGTGTAAGTAAACTAGTTGGTGTGCTTGTGCTGTTCATCACAAATTCCAGAACTTTCTATCTCAAGAATGTGACAGAATTTACTTTTTGTACAATTTTGAGGTTTACAGGGCATTCTGGGTAAGAAGATATTGTAGCATTCACACAAGTCGCATCACTTAGGACTCCCCTAGGTGTGTAGTTTTAAAAAATGTCTGGGGTTGGCAGTTTTTCCAAGGTATTTGTCAATCCCATGTCAAAATACCGAATCTACTTTGATCCTAGCTTTCAACCTAATTCCAAGCTTCTTTCTTGCACTTCCCACCGTTGCGTTCTTAGGCCTTTGGTGTCCCAGATCATAGCTCCACCCACACTTGTGGAGCATGGTTTTAATAGGAAGGAGCTTGGGAGCTCAAAATTGTATGCCATTTGCTATTCTCTATTGAATTTCCCTCTATTTTTGGCTTACTATTGTAAATCAGTGGCCGCAAAAACAGTTTTATAAAAAATTACCTCAGAAGTACCTGGCATTATTGGTAATTTATTTATTGATTTATTTAATGCCTTTTTATATAGCGCAGACTATACCAGAAGGTGTCAGAGCGCTGTACAATAGAACCAGTTCTGTTACATGAGAAAAATGTTACAGAATAGAACGATACAAAAATAAACAGGAGACTAGAAGGTAGGGTAAAATCATAGAAGGCAAGAACACAATATCAAACACAGCAAGCAATGGTGAGGAATGTACAAGAAAATATTACAAATTTACAATGATGAACGAACTTCCTAGAGGGGTCTGAGAATGAAAGTATTAATCCAGAATTCAGCGTGGTTCAAAAGACGTCCTATTCCTAAACTCAGATTATTGGGGACATTTAAAAAATACCTCATTTGTATTCATCCCAATTGCACTCAGAGTTCTCATTATCATGTAATGCTTAGTCAAACACAGTAAAAAAAATATTGCAAGCCACAGCTCAGTTGATGGCTATAGGTACTGTGGCCTTTTGTGCAACAATATATACTGTAACACACAATTCTGTTTCACATCAAGCTGCTAGACGTTGTTTGGATTTTATTTTAGCCTATGAAAAAATTCAAACACTGTCTGGCTCCTTGCTTGGGCACAGAAATGTAGCAAAAATCCAGACACAGAGTAGAAAAATATTTGGCAGAGGAGATTTGGCTCCTAGGACCAGGCCAGATACCCAACTAAATTAGTCATTGACCAGTTGGCATTGCAGTGCTGTTTTAAACAGGGAATGTGATGCTCTACATGCAGGTGTATTACCCGACATTAATATACAGTGTACATCCTAAATATTAACTACAAAAAAATTGTCAATTGAGTGGGGTTTTCCATTATTAACTCCAATATTTTAGTATTACAATTTTATGACAATTAAAAATGTTGACAATAATATTCTGATGCCAATGGTTGAGCGACCTAGGGAGTGACCTGGCTGAAGACTGTATTGCAACTTCTTAAGTAAATGCAATGACATTTGCAACGTGCAGTGCCATTTTGAAACACTGCATTTGGTTTTAAATCCACTGGAGGTGAACAAAATGGCTGCTGCATCATGACGCACACTTAGGCCTGAGCGATGGTGCAATCATGGGTATGCATCATCATGCTTCTGTAAAAACAAGTTTTTCACAATCAGCCAAGAGCATTGGTAAAACAAAAGGCTTGCCAATGCTTTTTTGTTTTTACAGCAGGCGTCGTTCTGTGGTAATGTATGTACCATATTTATTCGGAAACGCCACAAATATCCCTTTTTGCCACTTGGAAATATTAGCTTTTGATTTGACTATATTTTCCCCCCGCCCTTTACATTTAATCACAAAAGCAAGCCTGAGGGAGCAGAGGGGAGAACAACCATAACATTGTCTTTCAATAGATATTATTTACAAATTGCTGACATGCCTTTCAGTCTCACAAGTACTATTTGGTTTAATGAGCTGCTCTGCAACAAAGAATGCAAAAGTTATTTTTAGGCTAGGCTAGGCTCGCGAAACAAATTGTGTACCCTTGGTCACATGCTGAAAATTAGCATTATAGAGCACAGGAGTAAATGGTGCAGGAACTTGTTGCAGGCCCGCTGGGGATTTCCACACATTCCAAGTTCCCGGCCTCACACTTTGGCAGCTCTTGTAGGAGACGCGCAGAACTGTACAATACACAGTGCCACAGGGGAATCTGACAGGAGCCAAGAGTGTTCTAACATGCCTATGTAGGGAAGAGGTCTTGCTTGCCCATGCCAGCTCATGCCAGCACTATTAATTTCCCTTCATGAGAACTGAAGCACACAGCCGCGCCCGACCTCGCTTGAAGGTTGTTTTTTAATAGTCGTGCAACTAGCAAAACAACAGCAGCACAACCCAGCTGCTTGGAAAGTGTGTTGCCCCCGTTCATTATAGTTCGCTTATTTTGTCAAAATAACCCTTTTATCTGAAAAGTTGACTAACATGTTTTTGTTGAAAAGTGAAAAAGAGGTTTTGACAAGCACGGTAAAATAAAAGAGCGTGGGATATTTCTATGCTATAGTTTACCGACTGGTAATATACATGCGCTTTTTTAGAAATAGTGCATTGTCATAAACAACATCAAACATGCATTGATAAAGCCAATGGTTTGGCCTTTAAATAGAGAAAGCAGTTCTGTGTTCACACACAGACATGCACGCAAAGTAGAGATAAGTAGAGAAGTGGGCAGGCAGGAAGTGGGATGAGAGTGTATTTCTAAACAAGCATTGGCAAAGCTGAGCTGCTGTGCAACATGCCCTAAAGTTAAAAAAAAGTGCTCTGACAGCCAGCGTTAACCGCGTCATAGCGTTTTTTCTTTACTTTAAGCCATGTTGCACAGCAGCATTGGCTGATGTGTAACATGGCTTAAAGTAAAAGGGCGAAAACGCTAAGAGGTGGCCAACACTGACCGCATCATAGCACTTTCATTCAGCCAGGTTGCACAGAAGCGTATGCTGCTGCGTAATATGTTTTTTTTTTAAAATGAGGGTGGAGGGGAGGAGCAGCAAAACCGGAGAGGGTGGGAAGTAACCCAAGGGAGGTGGGGGAGGGGGTGTAAGCAGCTATAATGACAGCGGGAGGGTATGGGAAAGCAAAATGAGGGAGGTATCGGGAGGAGGGAGGGAGCACCAACAATGGACAGTGGGAGGGGGCAGGGGAGATAAGCAACATGAGGGAGGTGCGGGGGAGGAGGAAGGGATAAACAACACAACAGTTGGGGAAGGGCTTGAGCACGGATGTGGCAGGAGGGAGGGACAGGAAACACATGCACTCTTAGAGAGTGCATGTAAAATAGTTTTTTTTAAGTACCGCAGGAGCCTGCAGCCAATGGAAGGACACTGGCCACAGACAGGAAGGTGTACTATACCCATGCTCCATGGCAGGAATACACAATGGACGCACCAGGAGGAAGCAAGAAGAAGCCATCCCAGATGGGTCATTGAAGCTTGGTGTCGGCAGGTTCATCCGTCGGGTATAGTTTGGTTCCAGTTGCACATTGAGCCAGGCAGTTTGAGCTGGAATGTTCCTACTGGAGCAGGGTCAAGGCTGGTTTGCATATTGCTGGGTCCAAACTGAGATGTGGTGGGATGCTCTGTGAGTGATTGCCAGATTTTAGACAAAATGCAAGCATTTCTCCCATCAACTTTTGTGTGTTTAATTGGTATATACCCTCAGACCCCTTTAAACAACTCGATATATTATTAAATATTAATAAAGGCTACAGGCTTTTGACTATACATTAAAAGACTGCAACCTTTATTAATGTTATTGTGTTCAGTAATAGTGCTCTCAAGGGTATGGAAAATAAGTGCTCAATGAGTATTTTTTTTTATGTCCAGTGTGACGACTCAATCCCACCACAATGAACAATAACTACTAAGTAACAAACATAGTTCTCATCTCTAAAATTGTTCAATACATTTATATTGCCATTGAATTAATGGCTATTTTTCTTAAGACAGAAATGGAAAATACTAAGAGTCGTGATATTGCAAAGAAAATTAGGCAAATTAAGTTACAGTATAACAACGAACTTCTGCTTTTCTCTGAAAATGCTGAAAAAGAATGATGTAAAAGAATTTATAGGGAATAGAAGAGAAAGAAAGGAGAAAGAAAAGGAACCCAATAAGGAGGACTGGTGACATTTTCTTCATAGATAGAGCACTTAACAGGGCTCTGAGGATATTTTATTTGTTGCATGCCTGTGCACCTCATGCTCATTGTAACAAAACAATTAAAGAATGGATTGTTTACCCCCTTCGGTGCTCATGACGGCTGGGAGCCGTCATGACACACAGTGGGCGTGTGCTCATGACGGCTCCCTGCTGACCCGGCTCCCACCCATGGGCGAAGTGCTGGCGCTCCCCCCGTGGGACGCCGATCTTTGTGCCCCCACCGGGGAAGGAAGGGGAAGCCCTTCTCCTGCCTCCCCCCCGCCCGCCCCGTCTCCACGTCATCAATGGAGTCAGCGGGCGAGGCGCGCTGACATCATTGGAGGTTTCCCTTTGTTTCCCGACGCGCTGGAAGCCATTTGCTACCAGCGCGTCGGGGAACAAAGAGGTAAGTTTCTCTTCTGGGCAGGGGTAATTTCAGCAAAAGAGGCATCGGGGGAAAGGAAAAGGTTTTCCTTTCCCCTGATGCTTCTTTTGTGCATTCCTGCTGCACGATCGTGCGATCGTGCAGCAGGAATGCCCACTAGACCCAGGGATTTTTTGGGGGGGGATCTGAAATCGATTTACTGTTTGGGGAAGCGGCCCCTTAGGCAAGGGTCGCTCCCCTTATGGGGGCATTATTAATTGGCTTTGTCTGCCTCCCTGGGGGGGCAGATTTATCATTTTTGTAAAACAAAATTGGCCCACTGGACTACCAGGGAATACTTTGTGGGGAGTGGCCCCTTGGGCAAGGGTCACTCCCCTTTGGGGTATGTTTTTGGCTGTCTGCCCTAATGGGGGGGCAGATCTCGCTTTATTATCTAGGGCCCACTAGGACACCAGGAATTTTTTTTTGGAGAGTGACCCCTTGGGCAAGGGTCGCTGTCCTTTGGGGGCTGTCTCTCCCCATTTTTGGCCCACTAGACCACAAGGGATTTGTTTGTGGGGAGTGGCTCCTTATGGGGGGCAATGTTTTTTGGCTTTGTCTGCCCCCCTGGGGGACAGATTTTGCCTTTTTTTTTAAGTGGCCCACTGGACCACCAGGGAATACTTTGTGGGGAGTAGCCCCTTGGGCAAGGGTCACTCCCCTTTGGGGGCTATGTTTTTGGCTGTCTGCCCGCAGATCTCGCCTTTTTTCCTTTTATCTAGGGCCCACTAGGCCACCAGGGAATTGTTTTTGGGAGAGTGACCCCTTGGGCAAGGGTGGCTCCCCTTTGGGGGCTGTGTCTCCCCATATTTGGCCCACTGGACCACCAGGGAATACTTTGTGGGGAGTGGCCCCTTGGGCAAGGGTCACTACCCTTTGGGGGCTATATTTTTGGCTGTCTCCCCCCATGGGGGGGGCAGATCTCACCTTTTTTTTAAATCTAGGGTCCACTAGGCCACCAGGGATTTTTTGGGGGGAGAGTGACCCCTTGGGCAAGGGTCGCTCTGTTTTGGGAGTTGTCCCTTGTCATGTTTGGGCCCACTAGACCACCAGGGATTTGTTTGTGGGGAGTGGCCCCTTGGGCAAGGGTCGCTCCCCTTTGGGGGAGCATTAATTTGGCCGTTTCTGCACCCCTGGGGGGAAGATCAGGATATTTTATTTTTATATGGCCACTAGGCTACCAGGGATTTATTTGTGGGGATTGGCCCCTTGGGCAAGGGTCGATCCCCTTTGGGAGCATTAATTTGGCCGTTTCTGCACCCCTGAGGGTCAGATTGGCTGATTTTTTCTTTATGGCCACTATGCCATCAGGGTTATTTTTTTTATGTTGGGGAGCGGCCCCTTGGACAAGGGTCGCTCCCCTCAATGGGAGGATGATTGTGGCCATTTCTGTCCTCTTTGGGTGGCAGATCAGTAGTATGTTTTTTAGGCCCATCTGCCCCCATGGGGGGCAGAAGCCACTAGACAACAGGGTTTTTTTTAATTTTTGTGTTGGGGAGTGGCCTCAAGGGCAAGGGTTGCTCCCCTTTTACAGGGGTGAATATTTTATTTATACTCTTAGGCCAACCTACCCCTTAGCTTAGCTGGTGGATTGTGTGTGGACTGGTGCATTATTTCAATATGTGATTGTAATGTTTTTTTTCTCCTTTTTATTCTAGTGTAAAGCTTTTGATTCCTGTTTACGGTTTCGGCAGTGGTTGTTATTGTCATGCATGAATGAATTTTTTTGTAAGTGGTGTCATAATGGCAGCATATTTGTTAGTGTTCTGAGCATGAAATTCTTTGCAATGTGTTTTGCATTGTCTTATGTGTAATTAATGTTTTTCTTGTTCTTTTTTATCGGGATATTGTTGATCCTTACTGTGTCTGTGCAGAGTAGGTGGTGGTGAGTCTAGCTGCTTCTGTCAAGTGAGTGGTATAGTGTTGGAGTATATAGGTTTTTGTGATAAAGCTACATTTTGTTTATTTCTTTTTTTACAAAGGGTTTGTTGTTGTTGACTTGTTTCACAAGTTACCTTTATTAGTAAGCATTATGGCTAGCCATAGAATGACTGCTCAGCAGGTGGTTGGTATGCTTCTTGAATCTTCCTCTGAGCAGGATTATGAGACTGACGGTGCGTCTGAGGGAGAGGAGGGAGAGGAAGATTCAGGCAGTGAGTTTTCTCTCCACATGGAATCATCGGATGTTGAAGCTACTCTCAGTGCGGATGAAGCTACTCTCGGTGTGGGCGAAGCTACTCTCAGTGCGGATGAAGTGCCTGTTTTAGAGGAGGACACTGCTGTGCCGATGGTGCAAGAGGAATCTGGATTGCAGCCTGGGGCTTTAAGGCTTCCCATTGGAAGTGCTGGACTCTGGGTTGATCTAAACATGGTGCAGCCGGTGTTGCCTGCCTTTAGTGGTGATGCAGTGGATTGTGAAAGTTTTTTGCCTGTACAGTTTTTTCGGTTGTTTATGGATGATGTATTTTTGGGTGAGATTGTTGAGCAGACTAATTTGTATGCTGAACGGTTTTTGAGGGACAACAGTGCCAGACTTAGGCCCCACTCTACAGCTACCCGGTGGACTCGCACAAATCTGGAAGAGATGAAGAAGTTTTTGGGTTTGACTTTATTGATGGGCTTGATAAGGAAGCCGCCCATGGCTTCATATTGGTCTACCAGTCCCTTGATGGCAACAACCATATTTCCTGCAATTATGACTCGTGATCGGTATTTACTTTTGGTTCGGATGCTGCATTTTGTTGATAATGCTTTGGCGTTGCCACAGGATCACCCTGACTGTGACCGTCTTTTTAAGATTCGGCCTGTTCTTGATCACTTTGTAGATCGATTTTCAGAGATCTGTACTCCAGGGAAATAAATATCTATTGATGAGTCTTTGGTCCTGTTCAAGGGCCGTTTGGTTTTTAGGCAGTACATTCCTAGCAAGAGGGCACATTATGGAATTAAGCTGTATATGTTGTCTGAGAGTAGGACAGAATATGTTTTTAATTTCTGTGTGTACACTGGTAGGGATTCCACTATTGACCCCCCTGGTTGTCCTTCCACTTTTGGAGTTTCAGAGAAAATTGTATGGGATCTTGCTAGAGGACTGTTTAACAGAAACCACCATTTTTACCTTGATAACTTCTACACTGCTGTGCAATTGTTTAAGAAATTGTTCAAAGTGGACACTTTTGCTTGTGGCACAATCCGCTCTAACCGTAAAGTTTATCCACAAGAGCTTGTTTGCAAAAAACTTCAGAGGGGACAGTGCAGTTCCTTGCGTAGTGATGAACAACTAGCTGTGAAATTTGTGGACAGGAGGGATGTGTACATGCTGACTACCATCCATGATGAGAGTACTTCACCTTTGGCTGTTTGGGGTCAGATTGCTGAAGTGCGCAAACCTGTGTGCACTTTAGACTACAATAAGCACATGGGTGGTGTTGATAGAGTAGATCAGAGGTTGGAACCTTACACTGCTTTTCGTAAGGCTTAAATTTGGGATAAGAAGTTAGCCATCCATCTCTTCAATTTAGCAACTTTCAATGCTTTTGTTGTGTTCAAGGAGTGTTCTCCTTCGTCAAAGATGACTTTTGTTCAGTTTCAGAAGTCTGTGATAGGCAGCCTTGTTGTTGTGGAACAGGCAAGTGTTCCTAGAGTAGGAGTGGTGGAGGATGTGGCTAGATTGAAAGATCGCCACTTTCCTGATTTAATTCCTCCCATGCCCTAAAAACAAACCATCCCTGTAAGAGATGTAGAGTCTGCTTGCGAAGAGGTGTGCGGAAGGAGAGTCGTATGCACTGTGCCGATTGTCCTTCTAATCCTGGGCTGTGTGTGCCCACATGTTACAGATTGTATCACACTCAAAAGAGTTTTTGGGAGCGACCATGAGTCTAATAGTGTACTGCCTGGTCTGTATGGTTTTATATAGTTGTTCAGTTTAACGTTTGGCAATAGAATGATGTCTTTAGTGACTGCTGTTGTTTTTGTAGTTATAGTTTTGTATTTAGTTGCAATTTGTTTGTGTTTTCTTTCTTGTTTAAAGAAATTTATGACGGTGTGTGTGGACTGGCGCTTGGCTGGTGGTGTGCGTGGACTGGAGCTTGGCTAATGGTGAGCGTGGACTGGTGCTTGGGTGGCGGTGGGTGGACTGGAGCTTGGCTGGCGGTGAGTGGACTGGCGCTTGGCTGGCGGTGTATGTGGATTGGCGCTTGGCTGGCAGTGTGCGTGGATTGGCGCTTGGCTGGTGGTGTGCGTGGATTGGTGCTTGGCTGGCGGTGTGCGTGGATTGGCGCTTGGCTGGCAGTGTGCGTGGACTGGTGCTTGGCTGGCGGTGAGTGGACTGACGCTTGACTGGCAGTGTGCGTGGCTTGGCGCTTGGTTGGCGATGTGCGTGGATTGGTGCTTGGCTGGCTGTGTGTATGGATTGGCGCTTGGCTGGCGGTGTGCGTGGATTGGCGCTTGGCTGGTGGTGTGCGTGGATTGGCGCTTGGCTGGTGGTGTGCGTGGATTGGCGCTTGGCTGGCGGTGTGTGTGGACTGGTGCTTGGCTGGTGGTGAGTGAACTGGTGCTTGGCTGGCGGTGTGCGTGGACTGGCGCTTGGCTGGCGGTGTGCATGGATTGGCGCTTGGCTGGCGGTGTGCATGGACTGGCGCTTGGCTGGCGTTGTGCATGGACGGGCGATTGGCTGGTGGTGTGTGAGTAGTGACTTGCTGCTGGTCACTACACACTGCTAGTTAAACGCCTCTCCACGCAATCCGTGAGCTGGTGTGTTTGCTGTGTCGGGAATGTGGGCATGTGAAAGTGATGGGTCCGTGAATGGCGCTGTCTGCTGGTGTGAGTGTTGTAATGTGCTGGGCCCGCGTCTGGCGGTGTGAATGGTCTTGTGTGTATTACGTATGAAAGGTGTGTGAATAGCCTGTAAAGCGGTTGGGGCCTTGACGTGGCTTTACAGCTCACGAGCTGCGAGTCACTGGTTCAGTTTTTTGTCCTTTCAATTATTGACAGTGCATTTCATTTTTGTGAGATCTTTTGTTAATAAAATTGTATATACTGAACCATCACTCGCCCTCGTGCCAAATCCAACCAGCATGTGTGTGTGCTTGAAGAATAGGTGGTTGTGCAGAAATATTTGACTTTTCTGTCTTTCTCAAGCAGGGTGTACCGTGTCCCTTTTGTGAATGTTGTAATGTGTTGGTTTCATGCCTGGTGGTGTGAATGGTCTTGTGTGTATTACGTATGAAAGGTGTGTGAATGGCCTGTAAAGCGGTTGGGGCCTTGACGTGGCTTTACAGCTCACGAGCTGTGAGTCACTGGTTCAGTTTTTTGTCCTTTCAATTATTGACAGTGCATTTCATTTTTGTGAAATCTCTTGTTAATAAAATTGTATATACTGAACCATCACTCGCCCTTGTGCCAAATCCAACCAGTATGTGTGTGTGCTTGAGGAATAGATGGCTGTGCAGCAATCTTTGTTTTTTTAGTCTCTCTGCCAAAGTGAACATTCCATCTAAGAATAACCCACCAACTGTAGATATTGTCGTAAACTAAACACCCATGGGAGTACATGGTGATGTCTCTCTTGTGGATCCCAAAACGTTCTTATCCATAATGTCCTGCAAACCTCAAAATGTCTGTCACATTTTCCTTGCAATATTGTGCCAAAATGTTCACGCTGCAGAAAGAAACAACAAATTTCCTACCCCTTTGCCTTTCTCCAAGTATTCCATATACGTTTTGGGCCCTTGCCTGTTGCGGGTACTTGGGCCTCCCGCACGAGTGAGGCACCATTTTTATCGGGAGACCCGGGGGAACGATGGGTGGTAGGCAATTTGTGTCAGCCCGGTGATGCCACAACTTTCCCACACAAAAATGTGTGGAAAACGTGATTTTGTCAGCTAAATTTGAGGTTTGCAGGGGATTCTTGGTAAGGAAACGTTGGGGAATCCACGCAAGCCATACCTCCCTGGAATCCCCTGGGTGTTTAGTTTTCAGAAATGTGTGGGTTTGGTAGGTTTCCTTAGGTGCCGGCAGAGCTAGGGTTCAAAAACTACAGCTAGGCACATTGCCAAAAAAGGGTCATTTTTCACTGTGAAATTATGGTGTGTCCACATTGCGTTTTGTGCCGTTTCCTGTGGCGGGCACTAGTCCTACCCACACAAGTGAGGTACCATTTTTCTCGGACGACTTTGGGGAATACGGAGTGGGGAAATTTGTGGATCCATGCAGATTCCAGAACTTTCCACCACAGAAATGTGAGGGAAATGTGGGTTTTTTGACACTTATTTTGGTTGGCAAGGGATTCTGGGTAACAGAACCTGGTGCGAGGCAGTCAAGTCACCCCATCGTGGATTCCCCTGGGTGTCTAGTTTTCACTGTGAAATTGAGGTGTGTCCACGTTGCGTTTCATGCCTTTTCCTGTCGCGGGCACTAGGCCTACCCCCACAAGTGAGGTACCATTTTTCTCAGGAGACTTAGGGTAATTCAGATTTGTAAAGCAACTGTCATTACCTATTGACTTTCTATGCAATTCTGCCTTCCAAATGAAAGACAATGTGTAAAAGAGAAGTCATTTTGAAAAATGACCGATAATTCTCATGCTAGTAGGAGTAGTCCCAATTTCGGAAATGTGCGAATATCTACTGTTTCTAAACTCTTTATTTTGTTCCCATTTCAGAAATACATAGGTGTCTTTCATACCGATTTTTCCATGTATACATTTTCCCTGAATAATTGCTATATACCCGGTACATAATAAAAAACCATTGCAAGTCGCTGTTTAATTTTTGGCTCTGGGTTTGTCACCTTCTTGGTGAACCTCCAAGTCCTATATATCCCCACAACCAGTAAGGTCCCGCTGATGTAACGATATATTGCTTTCAAAGAGTTGTCATAATTAGAAGAAGTTACATGTGAAAACGTTGACACAAAAGGCTGTTTTTTTCAACAAATTTTCAAGTTTTCCTATATTTAACTGTTAGTTTCTATAAAGAAACCTTGAAGGATCTACACAAATGACCCCTTGCCGAATTTAGAATTTTGTCTACTTTACTAAAATGTATAGCTTTCCAGGATCCATTATTGCTTTCATACACATTTCTACCATTAACTGGAAGGTGGTTAAAAGCACAAAAAATATCAAAAATAGGATATGTCCCAGAAAAATGCCAAAACTGTGTGAAAAATTTTGGTTTACTGACCAAAGGCTGTCATTCCCTAAAAGCTGGTGAAAAGGTGATTTCAGCCCCACAAACCCTTTTTTGATATCATTTGCAGGGAAAACCCAGACGCTTTCATTTGCAGCACTTTTTTCCCATTTTTCACCCAAAAAAAATGTTGTTGAATTTTGGCTAATTTCTGGGTGCCCTCCAGGGGAATCCACAAACCCTGGGTACCTTTAGAATTCCCATGATGTTGGAAGAAAAGGACGCAAATTTGGCGTGGATCCCTTATGTGGTCAAAAAGTTACAGGGGCCTAAGCGTGAACTAACCCAAATAGCCCAAAAAAGGCTTAGCACAGGGGGCGAAAAGGCCTAGCAGCGAAGGGGTTACATAAAATATCAAGCAGAGGGCTTAAATGTTCACCAACACCAATAACCCGCTGGACCCAGTGACCGCTGTAGTCATGTGACACTCTTTATGTATCTGTGCACTTTCCAAGCATTTTTCTGGTGTGTTTTTAACAAAGTAGGGAGTATCGAAGCTAGGGTCGTGGCGCCAGGATTTATGCAGCAATGGATCGCCAAATTATGCAACAGGACTGACTATTTATGCAGCAAGAAAGGCAAATTATGTAGCACAATGTAGCTCATTCTGTTTTTATTTTGTCATTTTAACAGACATTAATAATGTAATTAGTGCAATTTTAATATCTGAATACATCAATTAGCAACAGAGAGGTGAGCAGTTAAACTTTAAAAATGGTCTTCACTTGTGGTACTTTTTAAAAGTAAATTTTGATCCATCTGAGCTAAAACCAAAGGGTCTGATTTGCAAAATGTTAATGCAATGCAGCATACATTTATTTAGATTGGCCTGCTTCTGCTGTTTTCCCCTCTGCTGGCACTCTTAAAGTCTGCCTTGCATGGTGCACAGCCTTGCAAAGGCCAGTGTGCCATGTCCAGCATAGGTTTTGCAAAGGGCGCATACCATCCAGCATGATTTCCTAGGTCTAGACAAACATAGATGGAGCTCGCGGACTTGATGTGTGCTGAGAACATCAGGAGGCATACAATGCGTGTTTGTTTTGAAGAATAAAAACATTTCTCTTTGTTAACAGGTGCTTCAAGGAGACATTAGCTTTTAACATAAAGCCCTGCCTGGGAATCTTAGTAGACCATAGTTCGCATCAAAACCTATGAGTGTTTGCACTGTAATGCCCCAGTAGACACTCTCTCTCTCTTGAGGCAAAATGACAGAAAGCAGCTCAAAGCAGCACACACGTTTTTTGCTCTGAAAAAAGGCACATTTCTAGTGCAAAATTTATTTTGAGCTCAAATGAACTACCAATTCATTGTTCTGCGGCATTTTTCCATGAGTTTGGGCCACATTGCAATTGGGCAAAGTGTTAGTAAACCACGGCCAAAAGGTTTTTTACTGAAATATCCAAGCTATGCAGAAGATGGAGGAGTATGTGGCAAATGCAGTAAATCATGTGCAAAATGCCACAGCTGCAGAATCATAAAATCCCAGATTCTGACCATAGTCCCATAAAGTACATATGCCAGTTCTGAACCTACAAATCATCAATTTTAGGTATGTCAATTGGTGAAATCGTACTGAACCAAGACTACAACTCCCACAATGCATTGGGATCTTAAATGTAAGCTAAGAGCTGACATATGCTGTCCTTGGTAACATGGAGAGGCTGTAAAACAACTACTGCAGTGTCTGAGTAGTAAAGTTTATGAACATTTATTTCAAACAAACACTTTTGGAGCAAATATGTAGAAGAATGGGTAGCAGAATCTGAACGTATGTGATATAAGATTGTTAACCCTTTAGCAAAACACAAAAGGAAGCATATTTACCACATTCTTTCATGACTTGGTAGGTTTTCGATTTGATCTCTTGGTTGCCCGATAGCTTATTCCTGGCACCTTTGATGTCTTCTTCTTTCATGGGGGGGCGCTTCTTTTTCACGGGGGCCTGGTCAAGGTTAATAGTAGAAAGTTAATACCCTCAGTAGAGAGTTTACACCTACTTCAAGCAGACAGATGAAGTGTCCAGTTCCCAGGAAGCCTTAATCTCCCCTGATCATCAAACAGAAATCCCTACTAACAACCCACAGTGCAATGAACACTGTAACCTGAAAGCAGACTTTTTTCAATGACAAGCTTTATTACACTTGCACATCTGCCTAAATTGCTGTTTGATTTGGATGCCCTTAATAAGCCAGTCCCCCACTCCCAGCAGATACTGTTCTTTTTCCTGTTTGGCAAATGTCTACCCATGCAATAGGAATTTTCTAAATGCGTGCAGAGAAATTGGACATTTTATTACAGTCAAGCAGTGTGACGTTGCATTGGACTGGAGCTGCTTTCCAAGGGTCAAGTGATTGGCCTCCTGTTACTTGTTTCATGGACACAAAAATCAGAAGGATTCTTGATCCCAAGAAGGCTCATCTGACCACTGAGGGCCGGACCCTGCTGGTAACCTGGCTGGAGAGAAACCTAGTGCCTAGAGGTCTGCTCTTGAGGAGCTGAGGGCTGCAGAAGAGACCGAAAGGACAATTCTCAGAACTTTGAAAAGTTGGGACTTTGACTTTTATTTTTTAACTACGGAGGACCGGGACAAGGTGCTGAAATTTCTCCAGTGAAGCCGCACCCAAGGAGTGCAAGAAATCCAGGTCTGTCCAACTTGAAGCTTTCTGAAGCACTAAAAATTGGCTCAGGAGGTCTTGTGGCAAAGGTATATGGCCTCAGGGACCCATGTCCGGCTAAAGATTCCAGCCTCGTCCCACTGGAGGATTCTAACTTACAATAAAGGGAATACGTCCAAAAATAAATCAACCGGGCAAGGCGGCAAACCTATCCAGCCTGCAAAGCGATCCACCGGCTATGAAATACAGGTTTGTCCCGTCCAGAGCTTTTGGTGCCAACAACAACTTTAGCAGGAGCTCAATGATGATGCATTTGTCTTCGATGGACCCCTCACTGACCACAGCCTTGCACCTTGCCCCGCCAGAAGATTTCAACTTCCATAAACAATTACTAAGGGCCTGATTCAGAGTTTGGCAGACAGGTATTCCGTACCCTAACACACCTGTAATAAGGAGGACAGGAGTAACCCATCCTCCAATGTCTAAAGCAGGCCCTAAGTCAGACAGTAAAAATGTTGCTTGGGAAGACACGCTTGGTATGCCCAACCTCAGCTCCATTACAGTTATCTTGAAAATCGCACTGAGCTCCTGGTCAATCTCTAACAGTGACTTTGATTGGCGCTTTACTTTTTCTTGAAGTTTATTTTACCCCATAACTTTAAAAAGTCATATCTCTGCCACCTCTTATCCCATTTTGATGATTGTGGTGTCTTTGATCATATAATGTTGGCTACCATGTAGGTATCGTTCAGGACAGCTTTGAACTGAAAAGGTATTGACTGATTTGCCTCAATTTTTTAACTTGTGGGATCTGCACCAATGTCTGGCAATTAATTAGCTTAGTCAGCTACAGTCCAGCATGCCTATATTCATGCAGTGCCAAACAGGGGGAAAAAGTTGAGAGGGGTGAAAAAAGATGTGTTTTACCATTTCAGCTCCCACAGAAATTTTGCTCATGAATAAAGCAAAAGCGGATGAAAGTAAAATGGTTTTATACCAAACTTTACAATAAAGTAGGTTTTAAAAAATGTGCTTAGGGTGCTTGAAAGAGTTTGAAATGTTGTCATATAAAGTGGCAATTCACTAACTTGTAACTCTATCACATTTAAGTTTTAGACAAATGCGTTTGGCTGATAGAGATCTCTGTAGATTTTTTTTTCACTATCTTTAAAATAGGGAATCAATTTCAGATGATGACTTTCGCGCTGTGTAAAAAAAACAATCCCAGGAAAGAATGGGTTCTAACAGGGGCGGCTCCTCCACTAGGGCAGAGGAGCGTCGCCCCACTGCTTTCTCGCAGTGCGAGAAGCAGAAACATTAAATGGTAATAACTACCATTTTATGTTTCTGCTTCTCGCACTGCGAGAAAGCAAAAGGGTTTGGTTGAAGGCTGACGGGTCTGCTCTGCAAGTAGGACTGAGCAGGTGAGGAGTGGTATGCCCACTCCTGAGTGCGCAATTACTGTTTGGTCGGCCCTCTGTGGCCGCCCAAACCAGTCATGCACACTCTGCCCTTTCTCCATGCAGGCTGCAATGCAGCCTACATGGAGGAAATGGCCTCCCCGTAAACCCCTGCCGTCCCCACCAATCACAACATTGCCAAAGCAGGGTTGTGATTGGCTTAGGGGAGGGGAGGGAGGCTGTCTGCTTCCTGTTCCGGCCAGAGGCAGGAGAGCAGGAGCCGAGAAAACATGGGACCCGGCCGGTAGACAGGTAAGTATTTTTATTAATTATTAAATCTACCAGAGCGTGAACCTCTCTGCACGAACCACTCCGTGCGACCCCCCTCCAGCGAACAATGCCGGCCGCTACTGAATGGGGAGGCCCTATATGAAGTGTCTGAACCCAGGGCAATGGTAGGGGGAGCAAGTGATGTGGGACACTTGATTAACAGACCAGGATAATAAGTAGAAAACACCCCGTTATTCGTGACTCAGAACGCAATCAGAAAAACACTATTTTAATTACAGGTAACAACTGCCATTTTACAAAACATTGTAAATCGAATTCATTTCACAAGTTTAAAAAATGGTGCGAGGCAGAGAAACAGAGAGAACAGAGGCCAAAAAAACACACCAGCGGCCGCTCCAAGGGCCATGAGTCTCAGTGTGTCTTAGGCAAGTTGGCAAAGGGTTTTTGGCCATTTGCACTGGGTGATGGCTGTCCACGGCAGGTTTGTTGCAGGGACAGGCCGTGTAAGCCAACCTTAGCTGCACATTCCTTCTTCCATGCACTGTGGGTGTTGGCCATCCTCAGCAGCAAGAGCGTTGGATGCTGTCGAAGGGCATGTGCCCCGGTTGTTGGAAATAAAATGAATTATAAAGAAATATATAAATGCAATGAAAAAACACTGTTAATATTGTTTCATGGTTGTGATTCAAAGATGCAATACCATTGAAATTCACCCGTTATTGTATGCAACACACACAATGGGCGCCATACCTCACGTCCCCTACAGGGGAGTAACGGAGGTTCCCGCGGTGCGGGGTGGCCCCACACTGTTCACCTCAAACAGGGAACCTCCTTGGGCACGCCAGCTGCAAACAAATGAAACACTCAGAAGCAGCAAGGTATTTAGGGAATGGGTGGCCTCTCACCTTTCAGGGGGACCCCCCTGAGGTTTTGTTACGCCACTGGTTCCCTACCATGAACATTACAACTATTTTCAGGTAGCGCTTGGAAAAAGCAAATCAAGCAAGACTTAAACCCGTGTGTGATGCATTGCAGTACTGCAAGTCACAACTACAGATATACATAGCTCTTCAGATTGGCCGCACTCAAGGCAATGAGGTACTTCAAAAATGACCTTTAATTGTGAGCTTTTCAGAATTATCATTTACATCTTTATATTTCATTTGCTTTTTTTTTTTTCAACACATTTTCCTTGTTAGGATTCCGATCAGATTTTAGCTCCAGGCACTTTTTCTGCTTTTTCCAGGCAATTGGGCACCAAGGACCTACTGTGCACCCACAAAGAATGTAAAGTGAATGCAACATTCTTAAAGCTTGTATGTGCCCCTATATTGCTGTCGGTGCACAGTGCAAGTTTAGGTAGTATGAGCGCTAAACACTGAGCTGGAAATGCTCAGGACATTTGTGTGCGTAGTGTCCAAAGCTGTGCGCCCCCTATCAGTATCAGAAGTACTACTGGTAGAGCAGTGAATACCGAACACACTTTAGGAGCATGACCACCACAGGTAATGCCAATCATGTCATTTCATCAAGCTGGATTAAAGGCAGCTGGAGTGGCAGATACACCGTGGATCTGAAGTCAATTACTCATTTGGGTCCCACCGAGAACCAGCTCTCCAACAGATACATGCTGCCTATCATTAACAAGCATTGGCATAGCCAATAGGTCTCGCTTTTGGGACCTTATAAGTGTTTAGCTGTGCAACAGTTGCATAACTAAATACTTATAAGGTCCCAAAAGCGAGACCTATTGGCTATGCCAATGCTTGTTTCTGTTTATTACTGCTCTGTAGTAATGGCGGTGCACAGGTGCCACCATTACTACATAGAAGTAATAAACAGGAAAAAAACTGTCTCACGGAGAACATCAAAGCGGCCGCGAAAATTAAAGTGATCACGATCAAACCTAAAAGCGGCCGTGCGGCCGCGAAAGTGAGGAGCGCGCGCCCGCGCACATGCACTGTAGCTCTAGGCTACAATGGTAGCACTTTTTTGAGCCCTGACAAAAAGTCTCGCCAGACCAGCGCATGCGCTGGGTCAGGCGAGACCTAAAAAAGAAACCTCTAAGGTGTTTTCAAATTGCATTCCCCAGAGGCTGCTCCTTGGTTTGGAAGTTGTAAACATAAACTGCATGCTGGAGTTCAACAATAAAAACAAATGGATTTGCCAGGTTTTCACCCCCAAGTGAATTCCGGAAAAGGTAGAAGAGAACCCTACTGAAAAAGACAATATTGCCTTGAATATATTAACTATGTCCCTTTACATAAGCCCCTGAGAATGGGAGAGGGTGGGGCATGGCACTGAATGCATGAAAATCATTGCACTTTCCATTCTACAACCTCTGTGCAATTTCATTTATTTTGCTTTTTAAATATCGGCAACAACCAGTATAGACTTTGTACCATCAATTTCTTGCAGATACATATGGTGTGACTGGGTGACTCTGGTGCTTTCCTGCACAATCTGCTAAATAGGTCAGGACTGTCACCTAATCCCTCATGGTGATATGCCTTTAGCGCTATAGTTCCACATCTCAGCCTTATCAATTGTCTTTTTTAATTTGAAAATAGTGGTTGTTTTAAAAATGCCGGCCAATGCCGAGAGTAATAAATACTTTTTTTCAATTTCTACTGTTGCTTAGATTGGAGTGGGAAGGTTATATCAGCCCCATCCAAAGGCCTACACTTTCCCTTCTGTTGTGAAGGCAAGTGTCTGAATGGTACATCTAACCACCCCAATGTCCAACACTTTCTCTGATGATGCTTAGATTGGAGTGGGAATACTAAATCTGGCCCCCTCCAAAATCCGACTCTTTCCCTACTGTTGCTCAGTTTGGAGAGTTAAAAGTTAATTTGACCCCTCTAACGTCCAACACTTTCCACGGTGTTGCTTAGCTTAAAGTGGAAATAGTAATTTCCACCCCTCCAAAGTCCAGAACTTTCACTACTGTTGCTTTGGTTGTCGTGAGGATAGTAAACCTTACCCCTTCAAAGTCTGCGCTTTCCCTTGTGTTGCTTAGGCAGGGTAGAAACAGTACGCCTCACCAATCCAAAGTTCAATAATTTCACCAATGTTGCTTAGGTTGAAGTAGGAATCATAATTTTGACTTCCCGAAGTCCTACATTTTACCCACTGTTGCTAAAGGTGGAGGAGGATTAGTAAATCTCCCCCCTCCTAAGGCAAACACCTTTCCCTTCTGTTACTTAGGCTGAAGTGGGGAAAGAAAAATTGACACCTCCAACATCTGTTTCCTTACTGCTGCTTAGATTGGAGTAGGAACAGTAAGAGAAAATTGCTGACTTATTGCCTAGTAAGGACTCCATCCTTCACACCGACTAACCTAATTTCTCACTGAAGCTACATGTTTTTGACCACATGAGATATGTTTTGGGCAACTTAAATGTTATGGCCCAAAAAGGAAAGTTATCACATTATCACCCACAAGGGTGCTATGTAACAATGCAAGTACAAGTTCATTGATGTGCCAGTGTAATTAAAAACCATATGTCCTATGTCTTAGGCCTGTCATGTGTGATGGGAGATGTGTTAGCAAATATAATACACTTTGAAGGACACTTCTTTCTATAGTTAGATTAGCTTGCCTTTTATCTTCTACTGAAATGTCTCTGCCTGGTGTCCTTCAGACACTCAACTGTAATTTCATCAAATTCCGCATATATCATTCTATTTGAAGTGTTTGTTATATATATCAATGACATAACACAATATAGGTACTGACCTACCTTGAGGTTGTTTACAATATCTAGTATGGGTAAATATTTGTACGTTTTCATAAGAACCACCCAATACAGAACTTTTGCATTTCTGGAAATCTTTGAGTCAGATCACGCTCGGTGGGGTGGATAAAAGGCAGTCAGGGGCTACTGGGCCCCAGTGGTGGGCTTGAGGTTGTTTGCCTCTGGCATCCTTTGGTCCATCTTACTATGGCACTGGAAATTGGGCAAAGTGCAAACATTTCCATGGTTACCTCTCAGAGTAGTGAGGGCGAGTGTTCGCAGGTTTCTCAATGAGGTAGTGTTGGGGTCACAAGCTTAGAACTCAACAATAAACCAAAAGATATAATTCCTTCAATGCCCAGCCAGTGCTTCTCTTTTGGAAATAAAGCACTTTCAATTGCACAGCAGTGCTCAGCATTAGATAATTCAATTTTAGATACAGGGTGATACCCCTGATCATGATTCTGAGCGCAACACCCCATTTGCCCTCACTGTGCTCCGTCCCACCCAGGTGACCCTGGTTAGGACTAGCCCATAGCAAACTTTGGTAGATGCATGAGTAAGGCTCAGGAACAAATTACATTTCCCCATAGATCAAATGTGAAATGAGTTAACTGTTCTAATCATGAGTGGTACCAGCAGCAGCTGCTGGATAGGTCAGAGCAGCTTGAGTCTTTACCAGTCTTGGCTGCCCTGGAATTGTCAGATGAGCTCAGCGGGTTGAACTGCAGGCAGCCTCAGGAGTCACAGCCTGCTTCTTTGGCAACATAAAGTGAGGCTGTTGTGACTCCACCCAGACCGATGCACACAGCCAGGAAGTTAGAAACTGCATGATTCCATACAGGAATAACTTAGGGCAAATGCAACAGCCAGTAGTTGCAGACCTAACTCAGGCCGATACACACAGCAAGGCAGAATCAGCTCACCTCTGGCTGACACACACAGCAGGCAGTTGCAGCCCGACCTGGGCTGATACATTGCACGATTGATGCAGCTCTTTGGCCGATGTATGAATATATGCACTCTTTCATGGTTCTCATGGGAATCTACAGAGAGAGACCGGGCGACCCTCTGTAGCATGGGTCACTGATAGCTTTGGTCTCTCAGGCAGTTCACTTTATATTGCTGTTCCACAGGCCGGCAGCATGCTGGACTGCTACTCATGGACATCCTCTCTTCCTGCAGGGCCAGGCAGACTCCTTACCTCTCTTCTGGGCAGAGGGCATTCCCTTCACTCTTCCACCAGAAAGTTCAGACTTTAGATGATGTCCCACCATTGCTGTCAGGCAAAATGCAGACCTGGTCACACAGCAATCTTTTGAGTACCCTGTGAAAGACTCCCATCCCTGATAATGAAGAACTTGGATCTGGAGCAAATTGGGTCCTTTGGATCCCTCTTTCAGACACATTTCCTAGATGGGTAAGTAGATCCACTGTCTTTAACTTCACTTTGGGGTGGATCTCTTTCAAGTGTTCTTCTCAGGCTGCCCCCCAGACACATCCTCTATGTAAAGAGATGCTTCTCGCAGCAGGTAACAACATGGCAACAATGAAGTGAGAAGATAAGGTACCTGGCTGTCACCCGCCTCCCAGAAACAGTAATCAGGGACAGACCGAACAGTAGGCCGACCTAGAAGCTTCCTTGTCTTGAATAAGAGAAGAGAGAGAGAGAGAGAGAGAGAAACTGCAGTCCCACCCTTAACTGCAACGATCCACCAAATGGCAGTTCTCATGAAGAAGTAATCAGCAGCCTCTTGCCAACAAAGTCTTCATGGAATTTCCAAAGAATTTCTAAAGATAGCTTTGTCTCCATCCTCTACACTTCAGTACCTGGATCTGCATCATTCAAGCTCAGGAATGCAGGCAACACACTTCTACTGTCTGTAGACGTAATCGACATACACAGTGCCAGCACAAGTTTCTGGGTTTCACATAACAATGGAACTTTACACAAGAGCGGTCAGTGGGCCACACTCAATGACACAGATAAAAAGGTTTTGTCCACTATATGATCACAGAACACAGTACGTTGCCAGCACTGTTCCATGTGCCAAACCCAGGACAGTGGCAGTAGTCCTCTCTCCACTATGGGGGCACGCTTGATGCACCCCTGTAAGTCAGAGGACAGGCCTTGACCATGCATACTCAAGGACAGACCTAGACCTCTGAGCACATTCTAGATTGGTGTGACACTAGGGCTAAATTAAAAGTCAGGATACCAGACACACATGAAGTCAGGCACTCAGGTCAGGGGTACTCGCTCATACACCATGGAGGGGAATTCCTCCCCCCCCCCCCCCCATAGATGTTCAGCAACAGTTTTTTTTTTTTATTTTCACCTGGAATATATCGAAGGATCAATTTCAAACAATAAAAATGTATTTACTCTTCATAAAAGAGCAACTTGCCTCTCCCAAACTAGCTGAAGAAATAACACCCTATTGGGCACGGAAATCAAAAAGAATTAGAGACATTTTAAGCTAAGAAACACGCCTTGAAAACCACCCTACTGCTAATTTCTCAAACTGCTGCAAAATGTTATGTGACGAATAAAGTAATATTATTGTTTCCTTTCAGCCTATGTGTAACAACTAGCACAAAGAAAGGAAAGCGAAGATGGTTGAAAAAAATTGTTAACGTTTGTCAAAATGTAATTTCCTATTTTTAAAAAGGCCATTTGCAATTTGTTGATTTTTTTTAGTTCTCAGGTTGTACAGGAGCCTCTACAGTGCACTCTGCATGATATGGGGTGAGAAGGACGGGCTACAGAGGCTGAGGAAGGGGCAATCGCCCCCAAACTGAGCGGCTGTGTGTTAGGGCGACTTGTGACCGGTATGTTAATGTTATGTATTCAGCATTGAACATTATGTTAATCAAATCCAAATATTTAGAATTTCAATCGCCCAATTTGAGAGAGGGTGTGCGGTGGTCAGTGTGTGTGCGTGAGTGCGTATTCAAAAAATAAATGAAACGCGCCAGGCGTCCATCATTCAAGATGAAAAGGGCCATGGGGTCATTTTTCTTGCAAATAAATGTTTGGAATGTATTACAAAGAGAGCAATTGTTATCATGTTTGTTTAGGGATGTATTTATACGGTATGTAAACTCAAGTTCTTTTGATACGAATGTCAGTGGGTGTGTACGTAAAATGCGCTCCCTGCGGCACGTGTTCGGGTAAGTACACCAGGCGCTGCATGGAGGTCACAGCTAGTGCAAACCCCTGCACTAGCGGAGACAACACACGCAACCCAGAGGCAAATACCTTGGAAGGCTGACAAAGCAAGCCGAAAGGTAATGTGTCTTTTGTGAAAAGATTCCTTCAGGCTGCTGATGGAGAAACAGGGGCTAAAAGTCACAAATGGTGTCATTTTGGTTTTAGTCAAACTGTGGAGGAATAGAAAAATACATCTAATGAACCCTTTTTCTTTCATAATATTCAGAATTTGCTGTAATTACCCAAAAGTAATTACCACAAATGTCTCTGGCGAAAAGTTGCAGAAATGACCAGTTGTAGGAGCATTCGCTATATTTGGCAGTAGTAGATACTAGTAATTGTAATTCTAAATTGTAATTGTATTATATGTAGCGCTTACTACCCCCTGACGAGGCGTTGAATCGCTATTTCGGCGAGTAGCAGCTACTCCGGAACCAAAAAATGATTAGTGGTGAATTAGTTCAGTGAAATATGAAATCTTTTGAGTGGTGGATATGTTAGTCTATTATTTAGACTGACAATGATAGCTGTCACTGCGGTGGTCACTAGCAGGTTAATATTTGGAGAGAAAGGCTTTCCCTCAGTGGTGTACACTTGGGCACAGATTTACGGTGACTCCTTTCACTGACATGTCTGTACGAACGTCAGTGAACAATTACAATGCACGACCGTCATTACATAAACTAAGCTACATGATTCTAACAGTGCATAATTGTCAAATAAAACCCAGATAAGTTTAAGTTGTCGTTAAGATAGTTGTTTAAGTTGACTCGTTTTTTTAAACAAACAGCAGAGCCAGCATAAGAAGCGCCGAGAGCAAAAGAACTGTTTTAGTCAAGTATATGGCTTTTCTAAAACCCTGGTTAATTCCCCCAAGAAGTGCCCGTATCAGCCCGTACCTGAGGTTCCGACATGGCCCGTCACTCCAGTACCAATCCGCTTGCTGAAATAGTCCCTCTGCCGGCAGATCCGCGCGCTGAGTGTGCCAGCGCCTGTCAGCTCCCGGTTTATATACTGCCAGCTGCTGCTTAGCATCAAGTCCAACTTAGAGTGTTTCTCTTATTCCCACAGTGATTCAGAGGCAGGCACAGCCATTACCGACAGGTTTATTATTAGCCATGACTTGTCTTTCTAAAACTTTAGGGCCTGTTGTTCAGGCCGATAAAATCTGCCTTGATGAAGACAGACAGCTGTAGTCTTGCACAAACATTTGGTGCCCCGGGCACCGCTACGCCTACTCCGTCTACTGCAGAAGCCTACTGGCTGCAGCGCCTCTATTTATAACCTAAAGGCAGCGCTTTGTTTGGGACCTCCCTGGTGTCTGCTGGCTCCTACACAAGTGGCCCTGCCAAGCACCACCTTGAGTATTAGCCCTTCACAATCTGAACAGCAGATTCGACATCTATGGTTGCATTAATTCACTGGACACTACCTGGCATACTTGGAGGAAGCTGGGCCATCGGATGTGAGTTCAGCTAGCAGCCAGAAGTACTGCTGTGAACTCAGCCTAGTGCGGCGATGAATTAGACCTTTCCAGCGAGGGAACGGAGCGTGTTCCCTCATTCAGGTCTCAACCAGTCATAAACAATTACGACATATGCCAGTTTCGTGTCCTTGCGGTTGCTGGTGGTTTACTGGCGATGTCCTATTTAGGTTTCATTCGCTCGATGTCCTAGCGTTGTTCCTCTGCGCGCCTAAACGTGGAAAATCTGACTTTTCAGTATGTTACAGTCTTGTACTTTCAGCTAATAGCCCACATTAATAGGCATCTTAAATCTATCTATGTATGTTTTGTATTTTTACAGTGCAAATCTATTTGTTTTGCAGCTCTCTCCCTTGTGTGTGCCCCTGCCCTCGCTCACACACACCCGCTCTGAGTTGCAAGCTCTCTCTGGTGTGCTTCCACCCAGAAAACTCCCTCCCTCAATTAATGCTTCAATGAAGGCTGCTTTCTCTGCAACAGCAAGTTAATGGATGGTATGCTTGAATTAATCTCAGTCACTGGCAATTGCTCAGGCCACACCCCAATCACCCACCATGCAACCTCAGTTTGGACCCAACTATATGCAAATGAGCCTTGACCCCGCTCCTCATGAAAATAGTCCCGCCCTGGGTCCAAACTGAGGTAGCATGGTGGAGAAAAAATTATGGATTGGGATTCATCCCAGAGCGATTGCCAGTGGCAGAGATTAATTCAACCATTCCATCCACCACCTGGTTGTTTTTGCATTTGATGCCCTAAGTGCACCAGGTATGCCCACCCGTTGGTACCAGACTCACTGTGCCACTGGACCCAAGGTATACCTGGCTCAAGAGCCCTAGCAAGGGCAAAACAGGTCCTGGGTTGCTTGTGTTTCAGTTCAGGGACGACCTGGCCTGGCAGTTCAAACTGGATTGTCCCAGAGGAGCAGGGTCAAGACTGATTTGCATATGGCTGGGTCCAAACTGAGGTGGCATGGTGGGTAAAAAAGGATGGACTGGGATGCGGCCCTGAGTGATTACCAGAGGCTGAGTTTAATTCAAGCATTCCATCCACCACCATGTCGTTTCTCGACCATACTTCTGGTACAGCGTAAAGTTGCCCACTCTTTACACTTCATTAAACCTAAATATTACTGATACCTGACACAAAATTAATGTGCACTTTGCACATGAGCCCTACTTGTCCTTATGATTCTTGCACATGTTACAACTGACACTGCTGTTGCAGAGAGGTTTTGCTATAGAATTTGAATTTCACATAGAATGATTTACTAATGTTGATAGAAATGTATGTGATGTTTAACTTAGAACCGTCTGCTCTGAACAAAAGATGCTCTTAATGGAAATGTATTGGAGAACAATTTCTTGATGTGGAATAATAAAGAAGTTTACACATAATAATTGAACATATATGCTTTGTTACAATTAAAAGGATTTAGAATTCCGATGTGTTACATATAAACGTGAAACATTTGTAATGAGTAGTATACTTTCAATCATCCTCTTCCCATTATTTCTGCAGCTTTACACACAAACTATAAATGTGTGCAATTATGTCTGTGTAACTGATAGAACTGTTGTTCATGGTTCTAAAGGATCCCTATAAGTGTAAGATATTAATATAGGTTGAACGATAATGTTTCATCAATGTGTGCATTAGTGTTAAGCGCATGTACTCTTGAATATAGTTCCCAAGTGCACTTACTGTCATGCAGTTTCTTTCTTACTATCTGATTTAGTGGACTAAAAGATACTAATGAAATATATTACTCTTATATGTCTAAATGTGCACACACATATTAAATGTACATTATTAGATGTAATGTTAGCTGTTTTACACTAAAAGGCAGTGGCGTAGCTAGGCCTTAGGCTGCCCGTGCCGGCCACCGTGTCTGTCGCCCACGGCAGCCTAATCAATGAGTGGGGGGGGGGAGTTGCTGGCGCTTCATGCAGCCATGACGGCCGCAGGTAAGAGCGGGGAGGGGTTAATGTGATTCATACGGCCGCAGGTAAAAGTGGGGGAGAGGGGGCCGGCCCCCACCCCCAAAACTTGTGCCGCCTGGGGCGGTCTGCCCCCACTGCCCCACCCTCCTAGCTACGCCACAGCTAAAAGGCCTCCATTTTTGTCCCATGGGAATCTACAGCTTATGCATTTCTGATGACTTGCATTCTTTCAGGTGATCCCAGCGACTGTTAGTTCGAATAGGTACATTTTTGTAATAAGCAATAAACACATGTCTGAAAACAGATACCCAGCGACGAGCACATGAGAACTCTGTAGACTAACAATGGGCTGTTATCTTTACCAATGAATGTGGGATCAAGATGATGTTCCCATGTTTAGTGTGTGTCTTTCCTACGATGTTTCATTCTAATACTATGTGCAGCTATACAAATTATCGAAACAAATACAGTGGACTTCTATTGATGACGCAACCCAAAGGGAGTTGCCGATGGACTCTGGCAATTATAACTTATCGATGCCCTGGTCGAAGGCAAGGCAGAACCGACAGATCTCCAAAGGCCGATCTCAGAGAATGCTCTGAGCAATGATGACTTTGGACTTTAATCCTGAACTCCTATGCTGAACCCCTTTCTATATATTCTATGCAGAGCCTTCCTTAAACTCTGACCTGAAGTATTTCCCAAATCTCATTGCCCTTTGAATGGACTTTAAGAGATGCCTCCCTATGGCCCGATAATTCCAAAGTGTGATTTAGACAGTTACTTGCCAGACGTATTGAAGACTCCTGACTGAGCTGTCGTCATCTTATTGCTAATACCACTTGTACTCTTTTGTCTGATCCCTATTGTCTTTTGCAGATTTGTACTATGAACATGAGAGGGCCTTGATTTGCAACTGAGAGACTTAGATTGCTAATGCCTAGAAAAGATCAAGCCAGATTGTATTCTGAATACCAAATATTGATGTTGCTATTTTGTAAAGAAGCTACAGAGCTGCTTGTTTGCCTGATTTTAGTGCGCTTAAACATTTTCCGAAGACTTGGCCTCCCCGTTGCAATGCTTTACTTATATAGTTGGAGTGATATACCTGAACATGATCACAAATCTGTAATAAACACCCTTGAAATTGGCTTCCGATTCCTGGCCCTCATTGTGTAGCCAATTTGGTTTGACTGTTAATTGGATTTTATCAGACAAAATATGCTAACTCTCTCCCCTCAGTGTGATGGAAAAGTTCCATCAAAGGACCAATTTAGCAAGTAAGTAAGCAAGCAATAGTAAAGGATCCAGTAAAGGAGGTAAAATCCTCAACTTCAGTTGGGAACAGTATCGTAAAATCGAATCTGCTGGATCAAATCTCATGTGGCTTCTATGTTGCTCTCCCTCATGTGCGGTTCCCCCACCCACTCACTGTTGCTTCCCTCCAGACGCTTCTCCATTGCTCCCAACACCAGCTTTTAAGAAATATATATATACTTTTTTTGGTGGGGGAGGATAACCAGGCAGCAAAATTGCTTCTTTTATTTTAGATCAGTAGAAAAATAGCACTACCATCATTTTGTAAGCTTACAAATTGACCTCATGCATTTGCTTTTTTTTAAATAGCTTTTGGACATGCTGCATGTCATCTTACCAATGCTGTACAGCATCACCCAAAGGCAACACTTATTGACTTTGCCAATACTTGTTGGGTAATTGATTCACACATCAAATATAGATATGACTTATTCCTGAGTTTCTAGGAATCACACCTACTCTTTGAAAAAAGCTTTGCAAATCTGGACCATGAATTATAAAAGTGATATAGAGAAGTGCCACTCAAAAAAATTACCATCCAGTTCCAGGATTTTTAACATTCAGTTTATGGGTAACACTTTGGCTCTGTGTGTTGTAAATCCAAATGTGTCCATTTACACACCTATTAAGCCAATATGTGGTAAAGGTTAGTTCTAAGGTAGAAGCAATTTCTGAAAAGAAATTCTGAAAAAAAGCTCTAAACTTCAGAGATGGCATTCTGTTGGAAGCTCAACATTTTAAACTTAAGTTGACATGCATTCATTTCTTTTCAGTGTGTTACCCGTTTTTCTTCTAGAATGAAAAGAGAACGTCCCTTTTAGATTTCCTTCTGGGAGTGGCCCCCAGAGTAGTCAAAAAATGGTGTAGTATATCAGAGCTTGAAAAAAAGAATGTCAGAGCTGGTGGTGGGGCTGGATCAGAACTGGGATGGTTCAACTTGTGTTTTACTAATGTATTGTAATTGGCAATGAAAGCCTTATTTCACAGAAAAAGTGAGAATTCTAGGAAGAAGCCTTTTACAATGCAGTTAGAGTCTGGTTAAGGTTAAAAATCATCTGGTGAATGGGGAAGTGCTTAACTCAGAAAAGAAGATGCTGGTGGAACTCTGTAGAGCATCTGTGAGAATAAATAGGTGAGAACCCCATCTCAAATAATAAACACAATCCTTGTCAGTGTGTACCAAAACAATCCCTAAACATGTGCTTAACTCCAGTACATTGGCACAAAAGCAGTCAGTCTTAGAGTCAATGTTCAAAGTAGTTGTGCAGCACACAAACAGTAATAAAGTAAATCACAACACAAGAAAAATTCCAAACAAATTTAAAAAATAGAGTGCATTTGTTATAAATACAATGACACCAAAACAACAAATATCTAATACATAGAACCGAGATAAGAATGTTTAAAGTTTCAGTAGAAATAGCGCCAAAAAGCACAAAGCGCCAATCGGTTGCACTGGACTGGGTCAAAGTTAAAAGTTAAGGCTGACCACCATGGAGCATGGTTTGTACACAGGGAGCAGGGTCATCCCAGTGGAAAGGTTCACATTCTAACTTAGTCCAATTATCGAACGAGAAGCTCTTGTTGACGAGATTGTCGGTGGGTAGGATTGCGGGCTTGATTGAGATGGGTTTCAAACAGGAGATAAACCAACTGACCCTTGGAGATACTTCTGGATCCTCAGTTCGAGGCAAGCAGGTCCAGTCTTCCTTCAGGCTTCAGACAGCAGGGCAGTCCTTTTTCTGAGTCTCCACTGGTCCAGAAGAGATCTGCTGAGAGGTTCTGTGGTTGGCACTTTTATGCCCAGTGATAGTCTGTGTGTCGGGCGGACAGCCCCCCTCCCGCCCCTTTGTCAAACACTAAACTGTTTCTTGTCAATTCTTCCCTTTCCCTGGGTCTGGCTCCAGGAAGGGGCTGGCTATAGCACTCATGCTACTCTCTGAAGCTCGGGAAGGGTTGAGTACAACCCCCCCCCTCAGGCCATCCTGCTCAGGAGAGGAACACATTTCCCCACATCCAAGGCCCTTTTGTCCGCTCTCTGGAAGGGATACAAAACACCACAGGACAGACATTAACATTCATGTGACACTGGACACTGGCAGGAAGGCCCATTTGATATTAGCAGAAAAATGCTAACCTTCTAAATGTGGCATTTTCAAAATAGTAATTTAAAATCTGACTTTATCATTAAAGAGCATTTTAAAGTACAGTTCGAATGAGTGGAAGAAGGGCAACAGAGGAATTAGAAGTACATAGGAATTCACTCCAATTTATTCTGGTGGGTTCATGTGTAAGAAATCCACTGGGTGGTCCATACAAATAGCTGGCTCTTTAAGCTCTGTTTAGCAGACTGTCGGTCCCACCCCCTAAACTTGCAACATAATGCTAAAGAAATATTAAAGGTGTCCTACTGAAATTTTGTTCTTGGGGAAAAAATCCATAGTAGGGCAGCGGATTGTTTGACAGACCTGTTCCTCTCCCATAAATGTACTTTTAAATATGATTCTTATTTAGATATGGTTCTTAAACCCTACTCGCTTGCATGTTCTATTAAATTCAGGCTTGGGACTTTACCTGTATTAGCTTTTACCAGTACTTGGAAAGATGGTGTCACTAAGTCAAATATCTGCCCTATGGGATGTGCAGTTGTAGAATCTCTTGAACATATTTTATTTTTTTGTCCTGCCTATAATAGATATCATGTACGTTGGATCAAACCATTATGTAAATTGTTGGGATTGAGGGATCGGCATTCAATTATGCAGATTCAATACCTCCAGCTCAATTGTGTTCTCAATTTCGAAATTCTTATTATCTATATGGCATGTTAGAACCAAGCAGATTGCTAAAGCATGAACTTTTATTTTTTCTTTCATATGATTTTTTAAAATATATAATTAACCTTATTGGTAGGGTTTTTACCTTCTTATATCTTTTTTATTGTATTTGTCTTTTTAGATCTGTTGTTATAACATATTTATACTTTTTATATTTTCTTTTTGCTACATTGAAATACTTGTTTTTCATATGTGTTATGCCTTGCATGGTTTGCATAAAGCCGAAATAAAGGATGATGAAGATGATTATGAGTGGACGGAGTATTCCTCTAGCTGTTCCTAAAGTGCAGTTAACACAAAAGGTATGTAATAAAGTAACCCAGTGCTAGTCTTTTGGAGGCTAGCCTTGCCACAGTGAAAAAAGACTTGGGGGTGGATCACTGCCAGGAGATGTAAAACTTAAGTACACATGTCCTATTTTTATAATACCATGCACCTTGCCCTTTGAGCCTTTTGAACCTACCTTAACGATGACTCATAAGTACTAATAAGCAAGGTTTGGGTCTTACAAAATATTAATTTCTTCACGTAGAAATGGCAGTTCTGAAATTGCACACACAGGCTCCAAAGGTAGACCTGAGAAAGATTTTAAAGTGCTATTTTAGTGGATGGCACAATGAGTGCTGCAACCCACTAGTAGTGTTTAATGTACAGGACCTGGGTACATGCATTACCATATACTAGGGACTTATGAGTTAATTAAATGGACCATTGGATTAGGCATTTCACAACGTTTACCAAGGTGACCTTGCAGAAAGTGTTAGGCCTCACAGCATCCTATCCTCGAAATGGAAAAAAATCCACCCATGAGTTCTCAAAATTTTAGGTCTTCCTCTAGAAAACAAAGGATTTTCTACATAGGCACAGCTATCAGTACTGTATCAGGTGCAGTGGCAGAGCGGAATTAAGGGCCCATTGAACCCCAGTTATGGGTGTATTTATTACCCAAACTGGAGGTATGAGACCAATTTTCCCTTCATGCACCAGGGCCCTTGGCACCAATGCTACGGAACTGATTTTCCATCTATTACATTGTGGACCAAGGTCTGAAACTCTGATTCCAAGACCGATGCAAATCTCTTCTTTTCACATGAATCAGGAGTATACCTTTTGCAGTTATTACAGGAACCAATGCTTTTTGGCCACAAAAATTTCACTTGGTAGAAACTGGTCACATTTTGCAAGTAATTAGTACACATTCCAAGCTTGCGCACCAGGTAAATATCACAACTGTCAGCATTGATTTACCTGTGATGTAACTACCACCTGGATTGCACGTAAACAGTAATGAACCCCTCAATGCTTAATTTGAGCTGGTGGTTTCATGTGAGGCCAACCAGAAATAATTTTTAGGGACTGGCACTTAATTTCTCCTCATGTGACTTTCACCCAGAATCAGAGAGAGATAAATGCAAAAGGGGAAAGGAGGAAGAAGCGGAAGACAAACAAAATGAATAATGCAAGAACCTGCAAGATTGAAATAACGGACCAGGGTGTGTCTGGTGGTGGATGAAAGAGACATGAAGTAGAATAAAGACTACACAGCCTTGGTATTCAGCACCCCTATAGCCAAACTGTGGGTTTCTTAATAAAACTTTGGGCAGTGGCGTAACAAAACTTGAGGGGGCTCCCCTGCAAGATACGCGGAGGGGCCCCCTCCAAGCTCAATCAGGAGCTCTGGGGCCGAAGTACTGTGTTGAGGGGGTGCCCTGGGGCTTGGGGGCCCCCCACACCGCAGGGGCTGCGGGGGCATGTGTTACGCCCCTGACTTTGGGCCCCAGCACTTATTGTTGTGCAAATTAAGTACCGGAGAACCTTAATGTCTGCGAAGAAGAATGTGTAGCCTACTTATCACAATTTAGGTTCATTTGAACTTGGAGTGACAAAGTATATAGTAGCAACATTTAAACTAGCATTAGTGGCAATAAAGCTTTAAAGTTCCAAAGGAATTGAGAGCCATATTTGTGACCCTTGTGAGGCAGGGCAGCGCAGTAAGTCACCTTGCTGCTCTGCCCTGCGTTCCAGGGAAAGTGCAGGAATGACCTGTATTTATCCAATATAGTGCATTCCTGTCCTTTCCCCTTGCGTTGGTGCCTTTTTGGCAGCGTGGGGCCAATGCAGGCACCCTTACACCCTGGTGCAAGGGTGTCTGTGTTGTAGGCAGGATTGTTTTTTGTGCACGAAGGGGCACCTTCCTGCACAAAAACAATCCTGAGAAGCTTTTTACTCTTTCTGGGGCACATGCATCAAGCATTTTTCCATTCACAAATGAGCCCATTCTCCATACGCAAATGGGCCGATTCTGAGAATGGGCCCATTTGCGAATAGAGAATGGGCCCATTTGTGAATGGAAAATCGGCCTGTTTGCGAATGGAAAAAGGCAGTTTCCGATGCATGTACCTTTTTTTATTTGCAATTTAGGTAGTCGCAATTTTTTGCGATTACCTAAATTGCAAATGCATTTAGGGAATCGCAATTTGCGATTCCCTAATGCCGATGCATGTAGCCTTTCCTAAATGCAAACTGTGCATTTAGGAAACGCTAATTACCATCAAATTCAAGTTGATGGTACTTTGCGTATGTTTTGAAAAATGCGCAGAAATGCATTGTTCAAAGTGGCATTTAGCGCACACATGCCCTGAGCGCATGTGTGTGCTGCACATGTGCAAACTTACTTTTTTGGGGGAGGAGCATCAGGGGGGCCTTAGGCCCCCAGTCACCCTTGGATTTGCATTCGCAATTTGCGATAAAAAAATATGGTAATTGCCATTTGCGAATGCATTCCCATTCATTCCTATGGGCCTGTAGGGCCATAGATATTAATGGAGTCACATCAGCTAATAGCGATTCACAATTTCCGAATTGCTATAAGCGAATGTTAAGGAATCGCAAAATTTATTGCGATTCCTACATGCATAGGCATTTGCGATTACCAAATAGCGATTCCTTAAAAATCGCTACCTTGTAATCGTAAATGAGGAGCTTGATGAATGTGCCAGTCTGTCTGTGCTGTATTCTGCACACATAGAAAGAGGAAACAATGAGGAAAAATAAAAATATTTCTCCTCGTTAGACCTCACCTGGGGAGGCGTATCTTTTTGGCGCATTCCCAGGTATACCAGGTTTGGTAAATCCTCCCTTGTGCAGAGTAATGCAACACAGCAATTTACGTGGCGTTGCATTATTCCATATATTTGAAGTCATTCAAAGCCATGCAAAGTGGCTCTGCGTGTCTTCAAAATATGACTTAAGGTTTGTGTCTCTCTTGAACCACCTTGTGTGGTGCATGAGCGACACAAACCGGGTCATAGATATGGCCGTGTGTTCAATGAATTGAGAAATACTTTATAAGACTAAAGTGTTTAATGAAAAATAAATAAATAAGCCAAAGAACTGAATATTATTCCCACATCTAAAGTGTAAAATGACCGCATGTTGTTGTCTGACCTCATTGTTCAGTGATAATTTGAGGAAATTTACTGCTCCAGAGACTCTTCAAACAGTATCCTATGATTCTCATGAGGTTTTTGAGCCAGTGAGTGCCTCAAGTGTAGGCTCACCCATACTTTCAAGAGAGTATTTAAATTCCAGATAATCTTCTCAAAAGATATATAACCTGATGGATTTCTGGAAGCGGATTTTTTAAATTGCAGTTGAGAAATTGACAGCACCTTTTGTAATATTTGATATCCCGGCTGCTTTTGACACCATCAGCAATTTGACTCTCTTGAATCAACTCCAGAAAGATTCTGTGATTTCCTGCTTCATGTCAGCTTTTACTCAGTCTTTTTTTGGTGAGTAGACCTTTCAGGTTGTTAGCTATAGGGTAAATGCTCCCGCTAATGTTTTAAGCTTACAGGGTTTGTATCATTTCTGGTGCTCTTCACCATCTACACAACAGCTTTACAATACTTACTAAAAGCAAGGGAGTAGGTTTCCACATCTGTGCAGATGATACTCATCTAGTTCTTCTTTTGAGTGGAGATTTTACCTCAGAATTGATCCAGCAGATTTGAACTCCGCAATACTAGGTCCACATTATCTCTTACACCACTTCTAATTTACTCCTTGGCTGGATCATTAACTCTGCTTACTAAATTGCTCACTTGGTCCTCCAATGGACCGTTATATGTAGCATTGAGGCGGAAGAGAGCTAGCATCACTTGTCCGATAAATACATTTAAAACACAGCTAATTGGGCAAAAATGAAGACCAGGAATCTGTAGCCAATTTAAGGGCTTTATTATAAATTAGAGATTAGATTCAAATAGATCACTCTCAATATCAAACTGTATAGATACAGTATTGAAACAGGGAGGCCTAGCCTCCTAAAGAAATGTAAACAAATAAGAATCAAACAAATGAGCAACTCTGTAGCTACTATACAAAATGACAACATAATTATCTGATGCTCAGAGTACAATCTAGCTTGGGTTTTCCTAGGCATCAGCAATTCAAATCTCTCAAAGGCAAGCTAAGGCACATAACCCTTCACATCACAAACCTACAAAAGACAATGAGGATAAGGCAAAAGAGTGCAAGCAGTATTAGCTGTAACATTGCAGAAGCTCGTTCAGGAGTCTTCAGAGTGTTCAGAAAGTGTTGGTCTATACCACACAAAAGGGGAAATTAAGGTGGCTTGGGAAATGTCTCTAAAAGTCCAATTAAATGGACCAAGGGATCTGGGGCTTTGTGAAAGTTTAGGGAAATTGGTTCAGGTCAGAGTCCATGGAAGTCTACAGAGACTCTTCAGAAAGAGTTCAGTAAAATAACTTCACCATAGGATCTGCACGAAAGTCCGAAATCATTTGCCCATCATCTCTCACCTGTGATCAATCACATACTCTCCTTCTGTCCAGGGCAGCTGATATTGTAATTCAACAAGCGGCGTTGTTAACTCCCATTTTGGTACGTCATCAATAGCAGTTCATTGTATTTGTTTCAAAAGTTTATATAGTTTCCATATAGTATATTCCGCAACAGTGGAAAAAGGTCCCACACTAGGCATGGAAACTCCAATTTAACAAACAGTTGGTGAGAACTCCTGCAAAATAAGCAAGTCAGCAAGAGTTAAGAATGAAATGCATTCTCTTGGGAACAGATTGTAGGGATTTAACATAAGACAGCTGCTGACATTAAAGTATTAAATCTATACTGCACCTTTGTATATATGTGTGCACCTTTAGACCTTAAACAAACATAATATTGCTTGCTAATATTTTTATCCAATAATTCACGTAAAGAGCAATGAAACTGCATAACAGTGAGAATGTTGTAGATGTACATTCAAAAGTGAATACGAGTAACATAAATGTATATATTAACAAATCTTTATTGCTCAACCTAAGTTGGCATAAATCACATACAAGGATCATTTAAAGGTAAGAATGACATTTGTATCAGTTATACAGACACAATTTCATCTGTTTAAACATCAGGTGTAAAGCTTCATTCATAAAACACATCTTCAAACTATTCTGTTTAAGGTCCTAGTATCATTCTAAGTGAGTAAGTACAATATGCTAAAAATGACTTTCTGCAGCAGCAGCATCAGGTGTAACGTGCAACAATCATAAAGACACGTAACTCTCATATGTGAATTGCACATTCCTTTGTATGTCATGAATTGGTCAAATTTGGATTTTTGTGACGTGTAAAGAGTGGGCGACTTTACACTGCATCAGACTCATTCCTCCTATCAAGCTTAGAAGAAGGAATTCAAGCTCTGATGCAAGAGAGCTCCCTTGGCCTTAGCTCCAATGATACAAAATTTGTCTGAGAAGTGTATTCCTTCCATTTGAGCATTTGCTTGGGAACTCAAACTCTTGAAGAGGTCTTCATAAATATTAAATTGAGGCTAGTAATCCTTTATACACTGCCAGTGTGTGCTAAGACAATAGTACTGACAGTTTTAAAGTATCATAGGAATAAGACAGGGGTGTATGTTTGCACTCAATGGATGTAATAGTTGTTTATTAGTGGCCTTGAGAAGCACCTGCTGCTTACTCATCCAGATTGGTCAGTTGATAGTGTGTTCCCAGTTATTTGCTCTCTTCACACTGATGATGCACTTTTGTTAGCAATGAGTTATCAGTTTTTTTAGATTACTTGCTGAAATCTTTTTAGAGAATGTGAACAGAAGATGTCAGAGGCTAAGATGAGTGCAACCTAATATTCATTGACAGACAACATAACCTTCAGAAGGGTGTCCAATTTTACCAATGAGCATGGCAAACAGGCTACAATAGAAGATTAATATGACCAGCCCAGATAGAAGGACTGCTCAGCTGTGACTGCCCACCTGCTTGCTGACCAAGGACTGCTTTTCTGCAAAGACCTGCTGTTGCTGCACCAGGACTCTTCTGCTGCTGTGATCTGCCCTGCTGAATCCAGCCTGCCTGTGTGGACCCAGAACTCCAGGAAATCTCTCAGGCGTGTTGGCCAGCCCCCTGTTCAAGCCACAGGGACAGAACTTGTTTCTGCAAAGTCAACGCATCTCTTTGCATCTCAACACAGCATGACACAACCTGCCATTGACTCCGACCCAGCTCATCCTTGATGTCGAGGCCTCTCAGCGCAAGTCCTCACAGGCACCAGCAGCTTCTTTGATGCCAACACAGCCCAACACTGACACCAGCCCAGTGCCATGCATCTTTATCCCCTGGGCCGACACAGCACAAGTCTCCACGAGCCCCACCGACTTCCTTGACGGCAATGCAGGACCTTGCATCGCAGCTCCTCATCAACAGTCTTTGACTCCGCCGCTGCACAATGCATCACAACTCGTCAAAGGTTCTTTGACGCCTGCCCACGCATCTCGACGTTCATGCCACTAGGTACTTTGTCAGTGGACTGAACTCAGTCCTGCACCTGGTCCAAGCTCCGTTGCGTTTGGCCTGAACTTTTGACTTGCACTCAGTCTACCATGACCAGATAACCTCAGTTGTCGCTTTTTGCTTCTTAGGACTTGGTTTTCACACAACCTTTTGAATTGCATATCTACAGTTGTATTAATTGGATTTTTGTCATTTTGGTGTCAAATAATTTGGTACATTTCACTCAATTTTCCTACATTTGCATTTGGATTTTTCTTCTGTTGTGTTTTCACTTTATTACTGTTTGAAATGCTGTATAAATACTTTACTCATTACCTCCAAGTTAAGCCTGAATACTTTGTGAGAAGCTACCCAAGGGTTGAGCACAGGTTAATTTGGGGTTTGCTTGTGTTTCACCGTGACAAGAATTGTGGTTGCTACTTGAGTAGTGTTTCACCCCCCCTCAACCAGTAAGCCGATTTCCTACATCCACCATTCAAGACCAGGAGCGGCTGGTGTCAGAGGAGAGTGGCAGGGCGGGGGGGTGTCAAGGAGATGACAACTATAAAAGGGGGGGAGAATTTACCTGCTGCCTGCAGCCCGCCACATCACTGGTCTTCTGCTCCTCTTGTGGCTTCACTGCAGGCACAGGTTCCCAAACTCCCCTACGGCCAATCCTGAACCTGCTCTCATGCACGAGAGCAGCTTCAGGATTGGCCTGAGCGCCCTTGATTTGCGCTCCTAGGGAGACTGGGAGCCTGTGCTTTGCTGTCTCCAACCCAGCAATGCAGCTGGGTTGGAGAGAGCTTCAGTGCACATGACTGTTTGGCCGGCCTGGGTACCGTCATGGCCAATGATAGCAGTGCATACCACTCCCCGTTAGTGCCCGTCATCCCCCTAGCCCTATAGTTTATATATATATTTTTTTCACTGCTGGCAAGAGGGCACGACACTCCTCCACCATAGCGGAGGAGCCGCCTCTGTTCGAGACATTTTCCAAATTCACCTGATGAAAATCTCTTCAGAATTTTCATCACATGCTCTCACCTGCATGGCACAGCTGTTAATGCAATATTCTAATTGTCTCCCACTATTTACCTGCCAGCTTCTTTAGCTGTCCGGGATGACAACATGTGCTCTGAATGGCTTCCCAAATACTCTATGGGGCATATTCTCAAAAAAGTGTGATAACCATCGCAAATGTAGCTTAACGAAACTTTGCATATCGCAGTCCATCACGAGAAAATAACACCTTCTTAACGTCCAATTCCCAACCCGGCGGCACCATGCGATAGCAGCAGGACAACTCGCCAAATGACCACGTAAAAACCAACGCGGCAAACAAAAAATGCGATACACGAATGCCCAAAAAGCTGCGATGCCACAAAGCGCGATACCAAAATCAGCGAAAACCAGCGACAGGCCTGCAATTCCCATTCGTCATGCGGGAAAATGCACTATAAAAGCAACAAAAAAACCCACCAAGACCTGAGTCGCACCATGGATGCACCCGGACCGAGTGCAGAGGACAAGCCGAACTCCACAAGCCCCATGGAGGACCAGCCAGCAAACCTGTGTTCGGGCAAGGGCAAGGAGAAGAGGAAGACGGGGTTCAGTGCAAAGGAAGACCAGATCATCATTGCGGAGGTGATAGAACACCACCAACAACTGTTCGTCACCTCCACTGTGGCACTGGCAACCCAACCGGAAATATGGCAGTCCATCGTCATCAAAGTCAATGCAGTCGGAGTGTCGAGGAGGTCAATGGAGGAGGTCAAGAGGAGCTGGCATGAAGTGCACAGCCAAACCAAGGAGAAACTCGCTGCCAACAGGAAGGCAGCAAAGGTGGGCCTCCTGCACCACAGGAGGAGCTGGATGTGCTGGAGCAAATGGTGGCCACAGTCATCAGTGTGGAGACGGTGGCAGGAGTTGGGGGCCTGGACACAGCTCAAAATGACCTGACCCAACAGCAACAGGGTGAGTAACCACCAGGGGATGGGGGGAGATGGGCACAATGGCACATATGCACAATTATGTGTAGCACACTGCACACCCACAACGATTGTGGAACATGTCCCTGACACCCTTGGCACACTGCAGCACACATAGGAACACCAAGTGGGCCCACCACCAATATGTGCACATATGGGCCCCCTCCAAATCACCAACGACACAACTGAGCCATGCACATGTGATGAATCCAGAAAAGCAGCGGCTGTGTGAGCCACACCGACTATGCAAGTGACACTGCATGACCGATAGCATGGCAGCAGCCAAAATACATGACATGGTGCACAATTCGACATGGAGGTGGCCCAGTGCGGATCACATCCGTAAAGGAGCAGGTCACACTCTGACATATCCACGTGCACCCACAACCCATGCCGTCCAATACACGCAGCAGACGAACAATGCACAAGGCCACAAAATCTGCCCAAGAGCACATATGACTGAAGTCCCGAACATTTCAGCCCCTGAAAAGCACACAATGCAAAGGCACACTGCATCAAAGGGATAAGGGTACACGAAATCAGAGCTGCAGGGGCAACTCCCCCACAATGCAGCACACACACATAGCAATCACAGAGCATCAGCAATGACGGCAATGTAGTTTAAAGTGCAACACCTACACCATAGGACAGAGGACACAAAATGTTCCGCTTGTGCATAGTAATTGGCCACTCACATCTGGCATTGACTGACACTGTGTGATGATAATGTACAGGTACTACCACAAATCCGTCATGTAGTCGAAAATCCCACTGTCTGTCATCAAATAGCCAGCTCCACCAAAACAGTCACAATGTGCATTGTCATGCAGTCTGTATGTAAACATCTGCAAAGCGTCAACATACAAGGGAAACTCTGTTAACCTGCATCTCCCCTTAACATTGCAGAGGGACAATCAACACTTAGTGCAGAGCAGACCACAAACCCCATCAGTGATGATGAAGAGGACAACCTGCACATATGTCAAGACACCCTCCAACGGATAATGGACAGCCTCCGCACCGCACCCGCAGGAGCAGGGCAGGCCAGCTGCTTCGACGTGACCCCACCACGTGCACAGATCTCACAGCAGGAAACACACACCACCACAGCTGTCTCCCAGGACCCCCACGGACAATACATGGAATTTCAACGCTGTGTGTTGGGTTGCCAGGTGGAGTTGACAGATCAGCTGCAGGTGGGTTTCGAGCTCTTGGCAGCAAAACTCGAGGCTATACGTGGGTGTCTGAGTCTCATCAGGGACCGCATACAGTCCCTTACGGACACCCCCTGTCCACACCATGCTCACCGACAATCCTTGGCTGACCTCGCTGGGGCCATTACTCAGATACTGTCCAGTCAGACAGGCACAAGCGATGACAGCACAGATGCGGAGGACAATGGAGACCATGGAGCAGATGCAGGCTGGAAGTAGGGCTGCCACAGCTGAACACCAGCGAGATGTAGGTGGGATCTTCCATGCCCTGCAGTTCATCATCTTGCCATTGCTGCCACAGAGCCAGTCCCAGATAACTGCAGCTGGAACTTCGACACACACATCTCTGACCCCTGATGTGTCAGTGGCACACAGTGATGCAGCCCCATCACCTTCGCACCCTGATGTGTCAGTGGCACCCAGTGATGCAGCCATTACACCACCACACACACCTGACACACTGGACACAGAAGAAGTATCAGAGGAGTAAGATGTGGATGGTAATTACTGTGTGAGGAAGGAGGTAGTAGCATCCATCACTGTCAGATGGCCTGTTCCTGCCTGGTTCAGCCCTATGCATCATGCCCTGGGACAACACCTTCCACTGACCCCGGAACACTCTGCGACATCCACCCGGACCCCGACATGGACTGCCACATCTTCACTGCTTGACAATTACACAGCAATCCTGCTTCGGACTGCACTCTCCCTCTTTCCAATCACTTTTCAATCCCCAAAGGACTCTGGTTGGCCCACCACTGGGCTTCCATGTTATGTGTGCTTGGATGGCCATGTACAGCTCCAGCTCCGTCATTCACCAGAATGTGAATAAAACATTCAAAATCACACAGATGTGTCATGAATATGTTCACTCATGTATGAAAGTATGGCTGGATGTAGGGGCAATGATCGCACAAGAATGTACTCCCTGGTGTATAATATCAATGCGCATGTTTATCCCGGAGACACATGACCAATTAGATGACTGTGAAGGTGAGTACTAGCTGTGACCCCATTGCACATTAACAGCAATCTCACAACCCCCCAACGTAGGCACACGTCCATGTATTGAATAGGGCTGTGTGTAGGAATGACCAAATCGGTAGCAGGCCAGGAGTGGTGTCCTACATCACATGTGACAGGGGAACTTCACATGCATACCTTCTCACACACAACTGTGTGGACACATTCTGTTCTGACTTATAATATTGCTCCACATGTTCAGAGGTTGGACACCATACTCACATTGCTGAAGACATTTAAGTGCACAGGTCTGCCAGCAACTATCCCAAAACAATGTCTGGCTCACAGAGATGGAGCTGTCAAAAGGGACCCACCCCCATTGTACATGCATCAGTCAGACCCTCCCTGTGTAGGGACGATGCTCATTGTGGCACACGAGTGGTCAATCTAATCAACACTCATCACAGTTAGACACCAGTGAAGTTGTGTAGACTTCATTGGCAAGTGCTTGCCAGTACGGACAAGGCAAGGGCCACAATAGGCAGGGACATGCTTAAGACACTCGCACGCAGCATGGTAACCTTTCGAGGTGCAGGAAATGGGGAGGCAGAGCTGAACACCAATCATTACGGATGGCAACGGTCTCAGCCCACCTTGCCTTGCTGGACGAGTCATGTGTTGTTTGGCGTCTGCCCATTGCCCCGTGTGAGGGGGCACGACTTACAGCCCATGGGGTCTGCATAGTGCTCTGCCACCGGACTGAGCCGACTGTCTGCTCTGCTGACAGTGATCAGGTAAAAGGGTCCGACAAGGTCACATGTCATGCTACATTGCCATGTGTGTACTCTCCCCCCAGCAGTGTTGCCAAACGACGCTGTGCTGCTCCGACCATGGAACTGCATCACCTTGCACAGGTGTGTGTAAACACGCGTAGTTCCACGCACATGCATTCAGAGTCCAGACAAAGGCAGACATGTCCTCTGTTGTGGTGGGATATGTGAGCATTCTCCACGATGCAACAAGGTGTTGAGACCTGTGCTGTGTGTGACAATCCGATGTGGCAGCAGGAACGTAGTTACACGTTCATGAATGCCAGCGCAGCTTCATGTGCAATGTGTTCCAATAGTACGTCGTTGTCGGGTTCAAGGAACACCAGTGTGAGCCAATGCATTAACTCGTCCAGGCAGATGTGCTCAGTCACCGCCGTTTCCCCAATCCGCAACACTGCCCAATAGGGGAGCGCCTCGATGTGGTCACTGCACATGAAGAGTTGTGCAATCTACCATGCGCAACTGCCAGCACATACGCCAAAGATCAGTGCATCCCATGCACGGCTATCCCGGTGACACTCCTGTTCGTGAGCCAACAGGGGGCACTCTGTCAGGTCATAATGCAATTCAGCTATCGTTGCGTTGGATAGGCAGACCTCCACGGGCCACTTGAATGTGCATGATCAACAGTGGAACCAGGGCTGGACGCAGGTGACGTAGGCAAGACGGAAACTCAGACGGTAACTGATTAGCAACACTGCCATTGGCAGGGATCCCAACAGATGCAGCATTCATGAACGGTACAGTTCCACGTGACAGGGGTTGTGCATGGGCCCGGGAATGCCAGCCATTTCGTTTGTTGGGCTCGTGGCACCGGCACTCCTCTGACCGGCGGAAGTTCGGTGGACTATATGCCACAGCTCTGGGCAATGAGTCGTATATGTGTGTGTGACAATTGGACGTATGGGTAGTTTTTGACTTATGCGTCAAGGGCATCCCTTGCAGGTGTAGGTAGCGCTGGGACAAGTGTGTGTGGAGTGTGGGCACGCTGGTGTTTCATTAGCGCTGTTCGTGGTGTGGGAGTCGTCAGAGGCTGGTATGGTATCTCACGCAGGGTGTGCCAGCTGCATTCAGGACCAAGGTCGGGGGTTGGGTTGGCCTTCAGCCTTTTGCTTTGAGACAAAGGGGCTTTCATTCCTGATATCAGTCTGACTACTGCTTGCATTTCTTGAATGTGATGTGGACTTCACGCTGACTTTGATGCCAGGCCTGCAATTTGGGGCGCACAGATTTCGAGACACACACAGCTGTTGGCACGTTTGCATGTGCCAAGGGCCCATTTGGCCTTGCACTCCTTGTTCAGTCTCTCTCTTTCTTTCTCACTCTCTCTTTCTCTCTCTCCCTGTCCTTAGATGAGTGCCCGACACACCTTCTTATCTTGGATATTGTCTTGCAGGCTGTGTGTCACAGATTGTCCAGGGATGCCCGCCATGACTCTTCAGAATAGTTGTTTGGTGACAAATTAGGATGTGACATTTTGATTGGTCTTTCAATGGTGAATGTATGAATCAGGATTTCAGTACTCACATTTATGTTGATTGTTGCAACTGTGCGACATCAGGCGGGTGCTTTTGTTCATGTTTTCGTGCCGTTGATGTGCAGTGTCTTGGTGCGGGGGAGGTGGGGGTGCCCAGGGTGGGGCCCTGGGGGGGTGGTCCTGAGGTGGTGGCGGTGGGTGTTGTGGCCCTCTTGGGTGTCCGGCACGCGTGTTCAATGGCTCCATGGCATCATGTTGTTCTTCAGGTGTGGCTCTGGGCTGGGCTCCCTTTTGTGGTGCAGGTTGTAGTCCGACTTGGCACCAGGTCAGAGCAGGTGTTAGTTTCCTGGTGCTAACGCGCCTTATCGCATGTTTTGTGATCTTATCTCCAATGTGGCTGGTCGTTGAGAATGTTGTGGAGTGGTGTTGTCGCGGCTTTTTGCTCGGGAACGCCTACTCTGCATCTCATTAGCGATAGTTGCTGGGGTCATCAGTGGCAATGTTTTTTGCAGATGCTTTCGCAGGAAAACTGGTGGTATAGACTGTTAACACCAGCTTGTGAATGGGGAGATACATTTATCGCAACTTTGGCTGAGATAAAGTGCCGTTAACTCAGCGATAGCTCCTTGAGAATATGGCCCTATATCAGTACATAAACAAGAAGGGCTCTGCTCGCTCCAAGGTGCAAGCATGGCTGGTTGTCATCTGACAAACACTGGGGAAGCCTGGGCAGACCTCTCATGCATTTCATATAGTCTCAGACAGGCCATTTGTTACTTGCTTAATTTGAATGCAAATACAGCAACCTCTGTGATTAATCACATTAATGAAGTCAAGCTAAATATAGACATATAATGGGTCCCATGGTCATAAAAATATTTCTGCAGAGGCTACAAAGTGTGTTTACAAAGCTTCTGTTCTGGCCTGCATGAACTTCCGCCCTTTACCCTACACCCGAATCCCATCTCAGTTGACCCCTTACGTCACGGTTGCTCATAGTACGGCCCGCGGGCCGCCAGTGCCCCGGCAAGCCTTCCTTGGCGGCCCGCGGACCTTGCAGACATCCTACCTGTGTTTAAAAAAAAAACATTTAATTGTGTTAGCAAACACTGCCGTTGCAGCAGCCCGGACTCTGAGACTCTGCTCTTTGGGGGCCGGGGGATTCCAGTGATTGTCAAAGTGGAGATGCAGGGGCCTAAGAGGTGAAATACAACAAAGCTTTATTAACATGTAAATGGTCTTTTAAAGACCTGTGAAGTACTCGGGTGCGGCTGCGTGTGCGCGCTGGGAAGCTGTCTCAGCCCGGGCTGAGGGCTGACACACACACACGGGGTGAGATGACAGAGAGTGACGAGGGAGGGAGAGGGAGACAGAGGGAGGGAGACAGAGGTTGACAGAGGGTGACAGAGAGGGGGAGACAGAGAGGCACAGTCTGGGGGAGACAGAGGGAGGGAGACAGAGGGAGAGGGAGGGAGAGGAAGGGAGACAGAGAGAGAGAGGGGGAGGCAGAGGGAGGGAGGCAGAGGGAGGGAGACCGAGGGAGGGAGACAGAGGGAGGGAGACAGAGGGAGGGAGACAGAGGGAGGGAGCCGGAGGGAGGGAGATGGAGGGAGAGGGAGACAGAGGGAGAGAGAGAGAGACAGAGGGAGAGAGACAGAGGGAGAGAGACAGAGGGAGACGGAGGGAGAGAGAGAGAGAGACAGAGGGAGAGGGAGGGAGACAGAGGGAGGGAGACAGAGGGAGGGAGATGGAGACAGGGAGGGAGACGGAGGGAGGGAGATGGAGGGAGGGAGGGAGGGAGAGGGAGGGAGATGGAGGGAGAGAGACGGAGGGAGAGAGACGTAGGGAGAGGGACGGAGGGAGAGGGATGGAGGGAGAGGGAGGGAGTCAGAGGGAGACGGAGGGAGAGAGACAGAGGGAGACAGAGGGAGGGAGACAGAGGGAGGGAGACAGAGGGAGGGAGGGAGACAGAGGGAGACAGAGGGAGGAGGGCGACAGAGGGAGAGAGACGGGGGAGAGAGACAGGGGGAGAGAGACAGGGGGAGAGAGACAGGGGGAGAGAGACAGGGGGAGAGAGACAGGGGGAGAGAGACAGAGGGGGAGACAGAGAGGGAGACAGAGAGGGTGGAGGGAGACAGAGGGAGACAGAGGGAGGAGGGCGACGGAGGGAGAGAGACGGGGAGAGAGACAGGGGGAGAGAGACAGGGGGAGAGTGACAGGGGGAGAGAGACATGGAGGGAGAGGGAGGGGGAGGGAGTGGGAGAGAGGGAGGGAGAGGGAGTGGAAGAGAGGGAGGGTGAGAGAGGGGGAGAGAGGGAGAGGGAGGGAGGGAGAGAGAGGGAGGGAGAGGGAGGGAGAGGGAGGGAGAGGGAGGGAGGGAGGGAGGGGGAGAGGGAGAGAGAGAGAGAGAGATGTGTGTATGCCGGATCTGGTGGCTCAGTGGACAAAGGCGTCTGCTGCAGGGACCTGTGTTCAACCTCATGGTCACAATTTTTTTTGCTTTAGCCCCGCCCCTCCCCCCTCTGACCCCGACCCCACTGGTGTGGGCCCTTGTCCGCAATCCACACTGTAAATTGGCCCCCGAGAGAAAGTTTGTGAGTACCCATGCCTTACGTGCATGTCACTGCATAGGGTTTCCGGGTCTGCACACCTTGTGATGCTGCTAAAACGTTTGTTTCCTTTGCATTGTGTGCTCGGATATGTGGTCTACAATTACCACTACAGAAATATTTGTTTACGTTTAAGCAGGTGGACTACATGTAAGATACTAGAACATATTCAATCTAACACCAATAGAAAACGTTGCCACATTCCTTTAACAACACAGAAACACAGCACAATACAATATAACACAATAGTAACACAACGCATCAACACATTGAAACCACACAACCCTCCTACACAAAAAAAAAATCACTGACAAATTCCACAAGACAGCACAAAACAATAATACAACAAAAACTACACCACACACCAACTCACCATAATTAGCGCACCTAAACAAAACAATAAAATAATAACATAAGATCACACAAAACATACCAACAGCAATGTAGCCATACGCCAACACAAACACACAGCAATAAAAGAGCACAACAATAAAAGTGTGTTGTTTTATTGTGTAAGGGCATGTTTGTGTGTTCCTGTGATATGTTATGTTGCAGTGGCATATTGTTGCTTGATATTAACATTGAATTTTCTTGTGGGTCTATTTTATTGCATTTTCTGTTTGATTGTTTTGTTGTTGCAGCTGTTACTTTGTTTTGTGCTGCTTTGTGGCTGTGTTTTCTTAGTATTTTGCTTTATTGTCACGTGTGACTGCAGTGGTTGATTTGCTAAGTAGTATTATATTGCGTTTTTGGTGCGCTTCTGTCTTGTGTTGCTGTTGGTTTGCATTATTGTGTTGTATTTCAGGTTGTTTTGGTGTGCTATAGTGTTATTTCCATTACAGACAACAAGAAATATTGGTACCCTCCAGCATCAGGTTAGTACACCATATTATAGTCCCTGTGAAAATACTACACTGCAGAAAATGGTAACTTCACAATTCAGGATCAAAACCTTTCGGGACACCAGTCTGCCTAACACAATGTCACAGAACTCACCTTAAAACAGCTAATCCTGCACCCACATTTGATGTGATCAGGCCGTTTACAAGTATATTGTGTAAGGGCTAGATCTTCTCCAGTCCTAATGTGAGTCAGTGGTTGCAAGTGGCACTCTTTTTGGCATCTAGGACTTATATTTAATCTTCAGACTTTGTCCCAAAATAACAGAAGGAATGGCAGCAAAGGAGGAACGAACGAAAGAAGAGAAAGAGTGAAAAAGAGTAACAAAGGGGAAAAGTATAGATTGAAATAGAACCTACAAGAGTGAGATAGATGGGCAGTTAGAGTATATTGGTGGATGAAAGAGGTATGGGTGAAATTATAACTAGACAGCCTTGTTACGTGGCAACCTGACACCCCGCAGTAGAGCTGGAGGCTGCAGCACTTATGATCTTCTTTAGTTTACACCACAATAACACTCATACTGCAAAACATCTGCGGTGGACTGCAGCTGTTGTATGTCAACTCTTAAAATAATATACCTTTTGTTGCGATAAAAAATCCTTTCATTAAGATGGCCTTCCTTGTAGGGGGGCGTGGATTGAATGAAGAGGAGAATGGTGGCGTAACCTAACAGTTCCTTCCAGTGTGTACCATGATCATACCATAGTAGCCTCAGAGAGCACCTCTCTAGATCCTGC